>NW_024080859.1:1601534-1843892 GCF_003009895.1 Hyaena hyaena
CTCTCTGACCCTCCCCTGCTCACGCTGTCTCTCTCTCTCTCTCTCTCTCCTAGAAATAAATAAAACATTAAAAAAAATTAAAAAAAAAAAAAAGGACAAAGACGGTACGATTGCACTTACATGTGGTCCCTGGAGTGATCAGCTCCACAGAGACAGGAAGTAGGATGGCGGCACCAGGGACTGGGAGAGGGGGTGGGGAATGCGTGCTTAATGGGGACAGAGGTTCAGTTTTGCAAGAAGAGCAAGTTCCAGAGATGGACGGTGGTGACGGCTGCCCACCTGCGGGGATGTGCTTAATGTCACAGGGCTGTACACTTAAAAATGGTTAAGACAGAGTATTTTATTTATTTATTTTAATTTTTTAATCTCTTTTTTTTTTTGAGAGAGAGAGAGACAGAGTGCAAAAGGGGGAGGGGCAGAGAGAGAGGGAGGCACAGAATCTGAAACAGGCTCCAGGCTCTGAGCTGTCAGTGCAGAGCCCAACACAGGGCTTGAACTCACGAACTGCGAGTCCATGACCTGAGCTGAAGTCCGATGCTTAACTGACCAAGCTAGCCGGACCCAGGCACCCCAAGAAGGAGTGTTTTATTACAAATATTATCACCAGGTTTTCTTTTACAAAGTCAGCACGTTCTGAAGTGTACGCATTTTACAGAAGAGCAGACAGGCTCAGAGAGGTGAAGTGACTTGCTCAAGGTCACACAGCAGCCTATGGCTGCCGAGGTGGAGCTTGAAGCCCTAACCCGCCTGACCCCAAACTTAAATTCATGAGAGTGTGAGGCTCAGAGGTCGCCAAACGCTCCATGCGTGTCTGAGGGGAGCTGTCCTCGTGATGGTTGAAAACCACGAGCAGCACAGGGTCTTCGTCCTGACCAGCGCGCCGTGGCTGCACACGATGTCCACGTCAGGGAAACGGGCGAAGTGCATTTCGAGCTCTGCCGTCGCTCAGCCGTTCTGTAAATGCAAAAATGGATCAACTCCCTTGAACGTGGTGGGGGAGGCAGAGAAAATGCCGGTGAAAATTGATGCCTAACTTGGGGTGTCCGGATGGGACCCTGGGTCACCAGAGGGGGGCCTGGAGCTGGGTAAACAGTGCTGTCCCCACGTGAGTTCCTCGGCTCTGAAAGACCGTGAGAGGTCGGTTCGGGAGGCACAGCGCAAAGGGGAGACCAGAGCCCTGCACGGTCATTGCAATGCTTCCAAAATCACAATCTGGGCGACCTGCAATGATTTTCTTTTACGACTTCCTTTTTACAAAATCCCTGCAGTTTGGGCCCAGACAGGGATGGGTCTGTTGGCCGGGGTGGGGATGGGGGTGGGGAATTCTGCCTCGAGGACACAGGGCCTTCTGTCAGCATCGGGGATCAGCGACCTTGGTCGAGGCTGCCTCAGTTCACGGGGACTTGGGTCTGGGATCACCCTGGGGCTGAGAGGAGCGTGAGAGAGAGGGGATGGGGTCTGACCCCTCAGAGACATGAGGGGTAGTCGCCCAACCCCCTCCCCTCCCTTGCCCCCTCATTCAGGCCACTGGAACCTTCTCAGCCTCCAAAATCTATCCTGATCCTGTTCCTTCCGCCGTTGCCCTGATCCAGCCTCTGTCATAGCTCGTGGCACCCCTCTGGCCAACCCACCCTCCCCTTGCCTCCTCCCACCACTCTGTTCCAGCCATACAGGGCTCCTTGCCTCAGGGCCTTTGCACTGGCTGTTCCCTCTGCTCAGAACACACTACCCCCAGGAAGCACATGGCTCGTCTCCCCACCAACTCGGGGTCTGTGGTCGGGTGTTACCTGGCAGGCAGCTGCCCCTATGCACCTGGAATAAAGCAGCCCCTGTCACTGCTTCCGTCCTTGCTTATTGCCTGTGTCCCAGGAGCACGGGAGACTCAGGTCACAGGTGTGCCGCCACATGCTGTGCACGTAATAAACCGCATTACACAGAATGTGCGACAGATGCGTCTTGAGCTAACCGGACACCCACAGTGGAATTGGTGAGCAGGTCAGCGCTGCCTGCTTCCTGGGTCCCCTGTGAGCCCGGCGCTCCCTGCCCCTTCGTCCCAGGCATCCACGGTCTGCTTTCTGTCTCCATCGTCCATGCTTTCTGCAATTTCCCGTTAATGGAACCACCCAGGAGGGGGCCCCCTGACTTCTTCCTCTTGGCATCGTACCCTTCTCGTGGCTGATGCGTGTTCGTGCGTGGGTGGACGCGGGCTCTGTGTGCTCCCCCGCCTCCGAGATTACGACCAAAGCCACTGTGAGCATTCCTACAGCCGTATCTGTTCCCTTCTCTTGAGTAAATACCTCGGCGTGGAATGCCTGGGTCAAATGGAGCATGTGCATTTAATTCTTTTTTTTAAATTTTAATTTTTAATGTTTATTTTGGAGACAGAGAGAGAGAGAGACAGCATGAGCAGGGGAGAGGCAGAGCGAGAGGGAGACACAGAATCCAAAGCAGGCTCCAGGCCCTGAGCTGGCAGTCAGCACAGAGCCCGAAGTGGGGCTCGAACCCACGGACTGTGAGATCATGCCCGACTGAGCCACCCAGGCACCCCTAATTCTTTTTTTTTTTTTTTAATGGAGGTGAAATTTGAGTGACGGAAAATTAACGATCTTCCAGCGAACAGTCCGGGGCACTGAGTACGTCCACGTTGTTATGCAAGCATCTCGTCCATCTACTTCCAGAGCGTTTCCATCACCCCAGGATGGTTAAGCGCTTAGAGCCGCCAGGCTGTTCTACAACGTGGTTGCGCCCTTTTCCATTCCCTCAGCAAGCTTTGGGAAAAGTTCTAGCTGATCCCTGCCCTCGACGGCAGGTGTTTTTATCTGCCCGTTTCTCCCAGAGCCCTGGCCCCACAGGTGCTCAAGAAATATCTGTGAGGGAGCCTGGGGGCCTCAGGAGGTTGGGCGTCCGGCTTTGGCTCACCTCGTGATCTCACCACTCGTGGGTTCGAGCCCTGCGTCGGGCTCTGTGCTGACAGCTCAGAGCCGGGAGCCTGCTTTGGATTCTGCATCTCTCTCTCTCTCTCTCTGCCCCTCCTCTGCTCTCTCTCTCAAAAATATATACACATTAAAAAAATAAAGAAATGTTTGTGAAATATGAGTGAATGAATAAATGACCATGACCACTCCTGGACAGCCAGGGCCTGGGCTAAATCCACTGAGGGGTGACGGGGAGGGGACGACCCCCTGAAGCGCGGACACCCTGGGGCATCGGGTCACAGCGGAGCTCCACGTGCTGGGCATCAAACAGTCCCCAGCTCGTCGGCAACACGTGTCCCATTTACACAGGGGGAAACTGAGGCTCGGAGAGCACCTGGAGGGTGTAGCATGGGCAAGGACCCCGCAATGACCCCAGGGACAAGGTAAGAAGACCTAGCCTGCGGAGAGGCCAGGTGGGAGCGGTCGGCTTGGTGACAGGGACGGGGCTTGGACCTCGGCTCTGCCGCTGTCACTGTGTGGACCCGGGCAGGCCAGCCACGTCCTGGGCTCCCTGTCCTCCCTTATTCATGTATGTTTTAAATGTTTGTTTAGGGACGCCTGGGTGGCTTAGTCAGTTAAGCGTCCGACTTTCGCTTAGGTCATGATCTCGTGGTTCGTGGGTTTGAGCCCCGCGTCGGGCTCTGTGCTGACTGCCAGCTCAGAGCCTGGAGCCTGTTTCAGTCTGTGACTCCCTCTCTCTCTGACCCTCCCCTGCTCACGCTGTCTCTCTCTCTCTCCTAGAAATAAATAAAACATTTAAAAAATTTTTTTAAATGTTTGTTTAATTTTGAGAGGGAGGGGCAGGGGTGGGGGACCGGGGACCCGAAGCGGGCTCTGTGCTGACAGCAGGGGGCCCGACCCGGGGCTCGAACCCACGAACTGCGAGATCATGACCTGAGCCGAAGTCGGACGCTCAATCGACTGGGCCACCCAGGCGCCCCTGTTCGAATCTTTTTCCAAGCCAGTGTGGCACTGGGTTGAAGTATCTCTTACGTCTCGTTAATGAATAGCTTCTCCTTTCTCCTCCTTTATTTCTCCTTGCTCTTTATTTATTATAAGGAGCTGTGGTCCCTTTTCCTGCAGCTTCCTGCAACTTCCTGGCACCCCTGACCCCGTGTCGCCCGTGTGCGTGCTGTTGTGGTGGCCACCTCCGGGTGACACTCAGCTGGGCCCTGGGCCCCGGGTCCCGTCATCGCTCCCGCGGGCATGGCCTCCGACGATCTCCGCCTGGAACCAGAACCTCGTCGGCGACTGCGTTTGGGGCCCGACAGCCGTCCCTCCAAAGCCAGGCTTCCCTCTGGGACTGGGTTGGGGACAGCGAGGTTGGGGACAGTGGGCTCGGACCTGTCTTTATTTAGAATGGCCGTACTCTGTCCGTGGTGGATGTTTTTGCACTCATTTTGATTTTCAAAAATGTTGCATCACGTATTACTTATCTTGAAGACAGAGCTTCTTGGAGCACCCGGGGCCCCCACTTCCCCTCCCTGGGCCCCTGACTTTGTTCCTCATCTGCACGGGGGAACGGTGATGGAGGGGACCCACAGGCAAAAGTGCGTTTGACCCCTCCCCCCAGGATGAGGTGGTTCTGGAAGGGAAGTGGTTCAAGGGAGGATATTGAGAAAGAAGGGGGTCAGTGGGGTCACTGGGGCATTGGCCGGGGGGGGGCAGGGACAGAGGACGTGGGCACAGCCCCACCGCCCTTGGCTCCGCTGCTGGGTCTGTAGCATGAAGTGACAGCCCCATTCTTCTACCTCCCTCTCTGCCTGCAGACGTCAGGCTTCCCCAAACTGACATCCTCGTTTCTCTGAGTTTACTGAGCCCCTGCCCTGTATCAAGATCCCCCCTCCCGTCCCCTCTACCTGCCCCCCTGGGGACACAGCAGTAAACAAGACAGACCCAGTCCGGCTTCATGGAGCTGACGTTCCGGGGGGAGGGAGTCCGATGCTCTGATTATAGGTCTTGGTAGAGACGAGGAATTGGGTAAACAGGGCAGTGAGGGGAGGGATGAGGTGGCCATGTTAGTCACTGAGGGGACCTCCCCACGGGCCCTCTCTGAGGAGGTGACATTTGATCTGAAACTTGAAGGAGGGGAGGAATGTACTGTGGGAGGATTGGGGAGATTGGTGCTCTGGGCAGAAGTAACAACACATGCAAAGGTCCTGGGGCGGGACACGCCTAGGCTTCCAAGGAGCTATGAGGCTGAAGGTCACGTGAGGCAAGTGGCGGGGGGACGCAGAGTGGGGAAGTGGGCAGGTGTCTGCCAGAAACTTCAGGGACCCAGGAGATCAGTTTGGAGGAAAACGTGCTAAACTAGCTGCCAAGTGTAACTTCTCAGTGTCTGTCTTTCTGGGGCCCGTTGGCCATATTGTGCCTCTGAAAACCCCCCCCCCCAAAAAAAAGGGCCGGCCTCCCTCTGAAGAGAGATCGTGTAACAGATAATAATAACAGCAGTAATGATATCACAAGGGCACAAGCTGGGACCAGAGGCAGGATTCGAACCCGGTTTTGTTCGTCAGCTCAGCCCTCACTCGTGACGATCCTCTGGGGCCCCGTCCCCAGCCCAGGCTCCCAGGTCCTCTGGGCCTAGACAGAGGGACACACCTGCACACCTCCCCACCTTGGAGCAGTGCTCTGGGACACAGATTCGTCACCACTGGTCTTGGAGCCGGCTCTAAACGCTCAGGGGTGGGGCCAGGGGGCCCCCCAGGTTTCACGTGGGGGTGTAGGAACCGTGGGAAAGCCCCAGGAACCCCCAACCTGGCTCCGGGTCGGCGTGGGTACCCTGGAGGCCTTCTCAGAGACAGCATCCAAACCGAGGCTGTTCCCAGCGGCCATACGGGGCGGGGACTGGCTAAGCGCCGTATCGCAGGCCCCCTGCCTGGGGCTGTGGCTGGGCCCTGAGACCCAGTGTTTTTACATCTCTGCTCCCCCTTGCAGGTGACTTCTCTGATCAGGCCCTGGCTCAGGAGAACGGTGCCTCGACTGAAGGGTCCTTTCCCTCTTATGTTCCTTCTGGTTTGGGGACCCCCCGTAGGCAGGCGGTGCTGGGCAATGCAGCCAAGGGCCACTGCAGGTCTCGGGGGGGGGGCCCCCAGGGTCCCGCTGTTCACACTTGGCCTCTTGGGGGTGGGACATGGGAGGTGGGGCTGGACCCAGCCTGACCCTTCTCCCAGCAGAGACTTTCTTTGAGGTTTCAAGGCTTCCTCTGAAAACTCGCCTGAAGTTTTTACTTCGACTTTCTGATATTTTCTTGCCAACTTTGCTGTGAAGTCACACACAATTTTCCCCTTGAATCTGTGCACACAGTCTCAGTAGATTGGCTTCCTTAATCGTTTAAAGAATGGACAGGAAGCCCCTGCTGGGGGCCAGGGACTGTGGGAGTCCTTTTCGTTATGGGATTCTCAGGCCACTGGGAGACGAGTGATAGATATCTTTGCAGGTAGACACAAAATAGAATTTCAGGTACTGAGGTGCCCAGGAGAGGAATGAAGTAAGGTAAGGGGGAGAGAGGGTGCATCTGTGCATGAGGGTGGGGGGAGAGAGTCAGGGAGGTGAGAGAGGACAAGGAGAATTGTGCACCCTGCTGGGGGCACAGCGAGTGCAAAGGCCCTGTGGCCTCATCCATTCTGGGCAGTTGACGATCTCAGCCCCATTGCTTAGGGGTAAAAACTGATGGGCGCCTGGTGGCTCAGTCGGTTAAGTGTCCGACTTCGGCTCAGGTCATGATCTCACAGTCCATGGATTCGAGCCCTGCGTCAGGCTCTGTGCTGACAGCTCAGAGCCTGGAGCCTGCTTCGGATTCTGTGTCTCCCTCTCTCTCTGCCCCTCCCCTGCTCGCTCTCTGTCTCTCAAAATAAAATAAAGACATAAAAAAATTTTTTTTTTTAAAAGAAAAGAAACTGAGCTGCTCAGGTATCCTGGAGGACCCTCCCGGGGGGTCAGCAGCAATGCCGCCCTGACTCTGGGCCCCTCATTCTAGGAAGAGGGTCTGAAGCGGGGACTCCCTCCTGATGTGTAAGGCCCTCCATAGACAGCTCACTAGGAAGCTGGACAACGGGACGCAGGTGGGGAAGGGAGGGCCAGCCCTTGCCGGGAGCCGGGGGGGAAGCCAGGTGCCTGTCGAGCAGACAGACAGACAGACAGACAGGCAGGCAGACAGGAGGCAGCCCGTGGAGGAAGTGGCTTAGCAGGTAGATAGGTAGCAAATGTGTACGGAAACCCCAGGCAGGCCCAGTCTCGTGGGCGGGCGGGGGGCCCGGTGCCTGATGCCACATCTGAGGGGCGGCTCCTGGCACCTGTCCCGCCAGAGGAGGGGGGGAGCAGCAAGGTCGGCTGGAGCTCCCGGCGGAGGCTCACCTGGTTCCGATGGATGACAGGGAGGCGACTGCCTCCCTCCTCCAGCCCCTCCCCCGACACACCTCCTTCCAGAGGCTCAGGTTTGGAGCTCTGCCAGGAGGTGCGCGGCCTCCTGCGTGGCCCAGCTCTAAAGAGGCGGGGCCTCCTTTAACTTTTACTGAGATACAACTGCACACGGCATAAGCCACCCACTGAAAGCCTGAATGCAATGGTTTTTGGTGCATTTGCAGGGTTGGGCAGCCGTCACCACTGTCCAACAGGTGAGCATGACTGTCACATCAGGAAGCAACCCCATAACTTGGAGCTGTCACCTCCCTCCCCTTTCCTGCCCCCAACCCTAAGCACCCATGAATCTACCTTCCGACCCCATGGAGATCCTGTACCCCGAGAATACTGGCGGTCTGGACGCCTGGGGCTTCTCCCTCACGCCCACCCCAAGACCGTGTACTTTATCTTCCCAGCACCCCGGCGGGGTCAATGCTCCCGCCAGCCCCATTTCACAGATGGGAAGCCTGAGGCTCAGAGTGCAAGCTGAGGTCCCTTTACATGGCCAGGGCAGGGCGGGGATCCGAACCTCACCCTTGGTCTCCCTCTCGTCCTCCTCAAACTGCAGAATCCCCAGCGCCCCTGAGACCCCCTGAGACGAGAGCCCCAGCTTGTGAAAACCTGAACTCGCCGGGTGGTCCTCGCCTCCAAGCCTTTGAGGCGTGAGTCCCTCTGCCCCAGTGCCCTCCCCGCCTTCTGTCACGAACCCTCACTCACTCCCCCGTGACCCCCTTCCGGTGTCCCTTCCTCCAGGAAGCCCTCGGCACAAGCCTGCCTTCCCTCTCCCCAGCTCTGACCCCTTGGCTGTGAGACCGGGAGGCATCCGGCCGAAAATCTTACAAATAAGTCCCGTAAACAAGTCATCGAGTGCGTTAAAGGCTCTAATCGGCCAGGATCTCGATGGGGAGGCCTGATAACCTGGCTGTTTTGTGCCAGCTACCCTGTGATGACACGGGCCCGTTCTTCTGAGAAGCACACATGCTCCCACAGGCCCCAAAACCACCCTCGCCCTGCCGCTGATAGCAGATAACAGCCCCTGAGCTGTGGTTTTCACAGAGATCAAACTTGTGGTGCCAGGTCGACCGAGCAGAGCGAGATCAAAACAGTATCTGGGCCCGGCCAGGGTCAGGACTGGAGGGGCACACGTGGGATGCTTGGGGGACACCGGGGAGAGTCCATTTCACAGATGGGGAAAGCGGTGTCCTGTTGGACCTCATGCCCCCCTTCCTGGGTCTGGCTTGGCCTTTTGGGTCTCAAATGCCCTTTGCTTTAGAGCTGGGGTTCAAGAGTAGTGGAGTGAGCCCCCATCAGGCCTGGGACTGTCCGTGGGGAATGTGCGAGGCTGAGTGCCAGTAGCTCAGTTTCCTGTGTCCAGCAGGGTGGCCTCTTTTCCGTCACCAAGTCGAGCCTCTGTGAAGGGGCCGCACGTGGGGGGACGGTTAAGTCTTCCTGGGTTCAGGCTTGAGGTTGGCAGTTGTTGCCCAAGGCCTCGGGTCCCGGAGAGGCCGTCTTAGCTCAGCGCTGCTGGAGACAGCCTTGGTTGCAGAACGCATCCATGCTCTTCCACACAGTTTCACACTGTTCCAGCTTCCTCGGGAGAGCTTGAATTCTCTGCTCCCTGGGACCTCCCAGGGCAGGTATGAAGCGCCTGAAGCTCCAAAGGCAAGGCTGGCTCTGCATAGCAGCTGTATTGGGCCAGACCCCGTCCTGCGTATGTCCACAGGCATGTTCGGGATAAGATTCCTTGCTGAGGCCCACACGGGGCTGTGGTCTGGGCCTGGCTGCCCTCTGACTCTGTCTTCTTCCACTCCCCCCACACCAGCCTCCCTCCTGTCCCACGATCACACTAGGCACGATCCTACCTCAGGACCTTTGCACTGGCTGTTCCTGCTGCTGAGAATGCCGTTCCACTGGCTCATTCTTTCACCTCCTGCAGGTCTGAGCTCAGACAAAGAGGCCCTTCTGGGTCTTCCCGGCTAAAACAGCCCTCCTAGTTCCACCCACCTCCTTATCCTGCTTCATTTTTCTGTAGCATTTTTCGGTTTTACCGGATGTAATTTGCACGTTTATACGTCTACTGTTTCTCTCCCCATTATGAGGGATCCTATCTGTCTCGCTCTGTCCCCAGGCTGGGCATGCAGCCGCAGCTGATAGGAAGTAGCTGTGAATAGATGTATACAGTCCAGCAGAGATGTGGGGAGGGGAGGGAGCTGACTGGGGTTGGGGGAGGTCAGCAGGGGGTCGCCGGAATCTCGTCTTCTGACATGTCCCCCCAAACCCACCCCCCGCCATGGGAGCTTGGGTGTTGCCGTGTGTTTGTGTCCAGCTCACTCTTCAAACTTTTTATTTTGGAATAATTTCGGGCTTGCAGACAGGTCCCACAGGCTGTACAGGGAGCCCTGTGTTGCTCCCTTCCGCTCTCCCCATCGATGTTCGACATTGTCACGGCACCTTTGCTAAACGGAAGCAACGAACGCAGGTGCATTTACGCTGCCATTAATGGAATGTCAGACTTTGAATATCACCAGCTTTCCCACTGGTGTTCTTTTTCTGTTCCAAGATCCCGCATCACATTCCATTGCTCAGCTGTTTTTAAAATACACGTTTCAGGGGCACCTGGGTGGCTCAGTCTGTGAAGCGTCTGACTTCGGCTCAGGTCATGATCTCATGGTTCTGGAGTTTGAGCCCCGCGTCGGGCTCTGTGCTGACAGCTCGGAGCCCGGAGCCTGCTTTGGAATCTGTCTCCCTCTCTCTCTGTCTCTCTCTTGCTTGCACTCTGTCTGTCTCTCAAAAATAAACATTAAACATGTTTTAAATTACAATAAAAAAAAATAAAGTACAGATTTCATGTATCGGAGCCCCAGCCAGAGAGTGCTTGAGTGGGGGCTGGGTGGTGTCTGCAGGCCTCGGTGAGGCTGTCTCTGAGCAGGAGATCCCCCACATCAGGGGGCAGGTTTGTGGGGGCCAGGGAAGAACTGAGGCTCCTTCTGAGAAAGGGTCTCCTGACCCTGGAAGCTGCCGGAACAAGGGCTCCACTATGCAGCCTGGTAGGTAGTGAGCACCCCGTCGTGGGGAGCATGTAAGGACACTCTGGGTTCCTGGAGGAGATTCGAGTGGGCCTCCAGTTCGCTGGACAGGACAAGGAGCGGCCTGAAACTTCCCATCCAGGTCTTGGATTCGTGCCTCGGGAGAATGATCTGGAGCACATCTGCCCATTCTCCCAGGGATCCACCCGCATCCCTCTCTGTCTTCAAGTCTGAGGAGCTCAGTTTTCACGACGGACAAGCGGGTCTCCTCTCTGAGCCTCAGTTGCCCCCGTCTGCCAAACGGGTGCTCCCACCTTATGCTCACTAGGATGGCTATCACCAAAAAGACAAAAGTGAACAAACGTTGGCAAGGACGTGGCGAAGCTGGTGACCTCCCGCGTTGCAGGTGAGAACATAGAACGATTCTACGCCGTGGAAAAGGATTTGGTGGCTCCTCCAACGTAGGACATGGAGTTACCATATGACTCGGAACTTCCACTCGTAGGCGCAGACCCACAAGGGGAAAACAGGCATCCGCGTAAAAACTTGCACACACGTGTGTTCATAGTAGCACCATTGACAATTGCCAAAATGTGGGAAGCAACCAAATGGACATCAAAGGATGAATGGCCAGGGGCGCCTGGATGGCTCAGGTCATGATCTCGCGGTTCGTAGCCTCAAGCCCTGCGTCGGGCTCCCTGCTGTCAGCACAGGGCCTGCTTTGGATCCTCTGTTCCCCGCACCCCCACCCCATCCCTCCCTGTGAGCTCTCTCTCTTAAAAATAAATAAACATGAAAAAAAATTTTTTTAAAGGATGAATGGATACACATGTGGTCCATCTGCACAACAGAATATTACTCAGCCATAAAAAAGGAACGAGGCGCCGATTCAAGCTACAACGTGAGTGACCCTTAAAAACATCATGCCGAGTGAAAGAAGCCAGACACAAAAGGCCACAGGCTGTCTGGTCTCATTTATAGGAAATGTCCAGAACAGGCAACTCCACAGAGACCCAAGGTGGCTCCCAGGGGCTGGGGGAGGGGAGGGGGGAGGGGAGCGATGTCTCTTGGGGACGGGGTCTTGTCTCAGGCTGGTGGAAATGTTCTGGAATCTGGTAGAGATGATGGTTGCACTACAGAGTGAAAGTGTGAAGAACCACTGAGTTGTGTACTTTGAAATGGTTGAAATGATTATCTTTGTGTTACATGGCTTTGACCTCCATTTTTATAAATCGAATTAAAGACCTTAAAATAAAATAAAAATCAGAGCTAGCCTCTGGGAGCGTCTCTAAATGGAGGGGGGAGCTTTTGGGGGGGGATCTGCACATACCATACCCTCCCCTTCCCTCTGGCCCAGCCACCAGGGCAGATTTGGGGTCCCGGGCCCACGGAGCACTCTGGCGCAGGGTGGGCACCAGCAGCTAGCCTGGGGGGGGGGGCGGTCCGCTCGGTGTCCACCAGCCCTCCCCACCCCCCACGCCCCGGTGGCTGCCACCCCGGCTAAGGTTAGGTAAAGGGGGAAGTGGGGCCTTTCGAGGTCTCTGGGCCCCTGGATTTGCATTGGCCACTTTTACATAAAAATCTTTCCAAGCTGTGCCCAGTGGGCCCTGAAGCCGGCTGGGGGGTCAGGCCATGCACGGGGGTCAGGCTGCCGGAGGGTTCTGCAACGCTGGGCCCAAGCTGCTGCTTCCTGTTTTGGGGGAATGTTATCACTACTGGCTTCTTAGAAAGAGCCCGAGGTGGGGGCCCCAGCTCATCCTGGCAGTGGACTCTGCCCGCTTTGTCCCTGGGGGGGGTCCTCCCAAGGTCAGTGGGATGTGAGGGGGGCCCGGAGAGGGGATGACAGTGGCCATTTATGGGGCACTTCCTATGTCCCTGGCTTTCTGTGAGCTGTGGCTTATCTCTTGGGACTCCTATAGGGTGCGTCACCCCAGACCCGTAGTTCAGCTGAGGACCTGGGGTCTCTGGGAGTGCGGTGGCCGGACTTTGGAGGCCACGCTGGGCTCTGGGTGCCACCATGGTGCTGAGCCCAGGCTGATAAAGCCCCCTCCCCCCCACCGACCCCGCCTTGAGCTAAGACAGGGAGCTGACCCACCACCCTTTATTTTGTTCAGGCAACAAATATTTACTGAGCACCTCCGGGTGCCAGGGTCCAGGCTGGGAGCCGGAAACCCAGTGGGGAATGAGCCAAGGAAGTCTTCCCCTTCTGATGGTTGGATGATTGATGGCCGAGGGCCAGGGAGCCAAAGGAGTAAGGTGACTCCAGACAGTAGGGTGGGGTCATGGGGTGGCATGGCGGCGAGGGGCCAGGCGGGCCAGGGAGGCAGGGCAGGGGCGGCTTGGTGAGGAGAGGGCCCCCTGCTTTGCACAAGGAGGGTGTCCCCTGACACACGACTCTTCCTCAAGGTTCTCTTTTCTGCTTCGGTTTTGGCCCCACAGGCCTGAATTTGCATTACTGGGACAGTTCTTTTTAAAACTCCTACCTGCCACCCTCTCTGATGAAGCTCTCTGAGTGCGGGTTCAGAGATGCACCCGCACGGGCAGCGGGTTTCCTCGTCAGCTTCAGGCTTCTCAGAAAACCCCCTCCCCACCCCCACGCCCGAGGTCCCGGGCTATGAAATGTCCCCTGGGCTGGCCAGGCACCCTCTAACCCAGCAGGACTCACTGCCTGTTAAGTGCCCCCTGCAGGGGGAGATGACCTCCCGGGCTCCCATTTCACAGAGGAGGACACCGAGGCCAGTGAGCGCAGATCGGGACTCGAACCCGCGGTGCCTGGCTGCTCACGGGACACTCTCCGCCGTCCAGTCGCAGGGTGGGCTTTGGACCAGAAAGAAAGGGTTCCTGGG
Organism: Hyaena hyaena; assembly: GCF_003009895.1. NCBI lineage: Eukaryota > Metazoa > Chordata > Mammalia > Carnivora > Hyaenidae > Hyaena > Hyaena hyaena. The sequence goes on from NW_024080859.1 coordinate 1,614,783, forward strand.
AGGGCCAGGGTAGGCTCTCCCTGACATGGAGCCAAGCAGCCTCAGTTTCCCCCTATGGCAAATGGGCTGAGCACCCCTCACTTACTCCTGTTTGTGGCCCAAGTGGGGACATGTCCACCCCATGTCATCAGCCTCCACTTAAATCTCTTGCTGGCATTGCACTGGCCACATGGTAATGTCCCCAGGCTTGGCTGTGGCTTTCGAGGCTCTGCACGGCCAGTCCTTGCCTTCCCCCTAGGCCACGTGGGCCCTGCCGGGTCCCTAAGCCCATCAGGCTGCCTCAGGACCCAGGTCTCTGCACCTGCTGTGAGTGTCCCCTGGAATTCCCTTCCTGCGTCCATCCCCGCCCCACACTGACCTACGTATGGCCTCCTTGCCGACCGGTCTCAGCCTGACGTCAAGCTGCCTTCTTCCCTTTCCTTCTCTTTAACCATTTTATTCACGGATGACATATGGACATAAAAGTGTCTAATCCTCCAGATTCAGCTTGGTAAGTTTTCACAAAGCAAATTCACCCCTGTAACTGGCCCCTAGTTCAAGAAACACAACATTCTCAGCCTCACCCTCTCCTGATAAAGCTCCTTTCTGATTTATGATTACATGAGGGGCCCTCTGGCTGTGACATAGCTGCTCAATAAGCTGCTGGATTTATGGGTTGCATTAATAGAGTATGAGACTCCAGAATGAGGGAGGTGATTTCCTTCCTCATTCCGGGCTGGTCAGAGCAGGCAGGAAGCTGCCTCTCCCAGTTTGAAAGGGGGTAGACGTGTGGCAGAGGGTTCAGGGAAGACCGTCAACCACTGTGGTATATGTGTGTGTGTGTGCATGCGCATGTGTGTACACTTCTGAGTGATGCCCTGGGTGTGTTACACACGTGTGTGTATATACTGCTGAGTGATGCCCTGGGTGTGTGTGTTTATGTGTGTGTGTATACACTTCTGAGTGATGCCCTAGGCATGTGGGTATGTGTGTGTGTATGTACACTTTTGAGTGATGCCCTGGGTGTGTGTGTGTACAGTTCTGAGTGATGCCCTGGATGTGTGTGTGTGTGTGTGTGTGTGTGTGTATACACTTCTGAGTAATGCCCTGGGTACGTGGGTATGTGTGTGTGTGTGTACACTTTTGAGTAATGCCCTGGGTATGTGGGTATGTGTGTGTGTATGTACACTTTTGAGTGATGCCCTGGGTGTGTGTGTGTGTGTGTGTGTACACTTCCGAGTGAGGCCCTGGAGGAGGGGGTGTTTAACCTGGACAAGGACAGACCCAGGTCTCGGTCACCGGCTCCAGGTGGCTCAATGGCAGAGCAGGCTGCTTTGAATGGTAGTGAGCATCCTGTCAGGAGACAGAGGGGAGCCCAGTGCTCCCTTGGCAGCTCAGAACCCCGGCTGTGACCAAGACAGGGTGGCTTTGACCCCGCTCGCCCACCAGGCCCCTCCGAAAGGTAGGCGTGGAGCACGCAGAGGGCACGCGGCCGCCCTGAGACCTTCCTCGGGGACACACGGAACCCCAGAACCGGACCGCGGCTAGTCCAGGTCATCTGGCCAAAAGCAGCTTTCCAAGCGCAGGCCTGGCCGGGAGCTCTAGCTTTGGGTGGAGTTCAGGTCAGGTTATATCTGGCGCGGCCGTTCCCTCTCACCGGCTGCAGCTGCCCGGGGTGGGGACGGCGGGGCCGGGCTCTGCCACTCGCGCTGGCTGCTGGCCCGCAGGTGCTGTGCCGGCCATTTACATAGCCACGCTTGGCCTCCCCCGCCTGGCTCGCTGGCCCGCCCCCTCGCCTCTCACCAGGAAAAGGCTGGGGGTCTGAGAGCCGGAGCCGACTCCGAGCCCCACTGAGCTCTCTGAGTATTTTTATTTCACTTCTGCGTTTCACTTTTACTGTCCTAGGTGAAATGTGCGTGTCAGTCAGCTCCCCCACCCCCGCCCCCAGCCGTAGCAACTGGGCCTGGGATGGCTCTGTTCTGTGCAGCCGGGGGCGGGGGTGGGCAGCAGGCGGACCCGGGTTTGGATCCCAACCCTGCCACTGGTTGGCCTGTAGCCCCTGGAGCTGCACTTGAGCCCCCTGAGCCTCCTGGGAGGTGCCTGGGGTGCAGGAGGAGAGCCCAGGCCTGGGCTCTGATGCGGCCCTGCCTCTGGCCTGCTGTGTGGCCTCAGGCAAATCTCTTCCCCTCTCTGGGCCTCATTTCTCTCCTCCGTAAAAGGAGAGTAGTAGCTACAGCCACATCCTCATAATGTCTCTGATCTAGCACTTGTGCAGGGTCTGGATGGGTGCCTGTCCGGGGTAGGGGAGGCTTTTGCAGGGCCGGGGAAGGTGAGGGGAGGCGTGGGGGCGGGGAGGGGCGGGCCCAGGTGTATGTCCTTGAACTTGAGAAGCTTGTAAGGATCTCAGCGTGAGGCCAGCTTAAAGCGCAGTTTCTTAGGCCCTGCGTCAGGAGTCATGCATGTCCTGGGGCAGGACCACGGGGAGGCGGGACGGGGGTAAACTGAGGCACAGAGAGGCGAAAGCGCTTGCCCAGGGTCGCTCGGCGAGCCCACGGCTGCACCGGGATGGGACACGGGGCTTCTTCGTCCAGGCTGGCATCTGTCCCGGAGGCTCTGGGCCCCCAGGTGCCCGCGTCCCAGCAGCCGCACGAGTGGCAAGGGCTGCTGAGGAACGTGAAAGCTCAGCTTCCCCCGGGAACAGCTTGGAGCCGAGTCGGGGTTTATATAGTGGCTCCCAAAATATCTGGCTTCGGATAGGCCGAGGCCGGCGAGGGTGCGGCTGGCCAGTGCCGTGGCTTCCTGTCCTGCCAAGATGTTTCCTGCCGATAGCTGGGCCCAGCGGCCTTATCTCTGACCCCAGGGCCACAGCAAGGACAGCCCCCCCCCTTTCCATACACACACAGGGGACAGGCCGTTCTGGCCCAAACAGGGGCTGCAGGGACCCAGGAGGAGGTCAGGGCAAGCAGCCCCTGGCAGGTGGTGGGTCGTTGAGCCAACACGCAAGTTTTGGGAAGGAGCACTGTACCCGGAGTCCAATGCTCCGGAATTGAGTTGTGGATCTGAGCCTAAAGGGCTGTGTGACCCTGGGGAGGTGGGCCCCTCTCAAAATTACTCTCATCCATTACGTGGGGATCGTGGTGTCTCTAGTTTCTTTTAACACTTCCCGCCCTGGGCCCCCCAGCCTAGCCCGTCGAGGGTCCCCGCATCTGGAGAAGACAGAGCTCGGCCCAGCGCCCCCTAGCCTCGCAACACCAAGGCTCGGCTGGAGGGCCCCGGGTGTCCATCTGGGACGACTCCCCGGAGGAGGGGGTCACAGCTGGGGCTTAACGGATGTGTGGGAGCTCACAGGACAGAACTCGGGGAAGCGATGGCCAGGCTGCTGGAACAGTGAGCGAATGCTTGCAAAGTGCCCACCCCCCGTCTCACAGACGAGACTGAGATCCAGAGAGGAAATGAGGCTGTGGTCCTGAAGGCTCTTTCTGCTCAAGACCCGACTCCTTGGCGGGAGGAACATGTCCCCTCTCGGTGGGGACCCTGGAGCCCCAGGAGCTGTTTAGATTTCAAAACTGATCGTATGGTAGCTTAAAGTGGCGTCCATTAATTGCTCAACAGGCTTACTTCGGTGTGTGACCCATTTTCTTGCCTTTCTGTGTCCTGCTAAGTCACTGCCCCTGTGCTGCTTTATAAACTGATTTGTTGAAATTAAATGTTATTCCCTTTACTGACACCCCTATTCACCTCTGTCTCATCAGCTCCGCTGTGGGGCTGGAAATGTCCCCGAGATCCTGACGGCTGGTGCTGGGCATCTGTCCGGAGCCACAGGGAGGCAAGGGCTTTGCCCAGGTGCCAGCTGGGGTCGGAGAGCGGGTCTCTGGCCCTGCCTCTGCCTTGCCGCATGGCTTTCAGGGAGGTTATTGGCGCCCTCACTGGCCACGGTGCCCCAGCCAGCACCCCAGGACCGTTCCTTCCAGAACACTCAGCCCCCGCCCCTGCCTCATTCACCCCACCCTTCCCTCGCTGGCTCTGGTTTGAGGCTTTTGCACATAATGCAGGAAGGGTCAATGGGGAAAGAGGCGAGGGAAGCTTCAGTTTGGGTCTCATCCTTAATGTTTTTCAAGAGATGTGAGCAAAATGTTGACCTTTGTTCCGTAAATCGGCACCACCTCCGTGGGCCTGAGCCACTTGGTCTCCTGGTGGGGGGGGGGGCGTCAAAATGTGTGTCAGAGGGACTCAAATACATGGACGTGAATATCCACAGCAGCCGAAACTCGGAAAGAGCCCAAATGTCCACTGATGAGTGAATGGATAAGCAACGGAACAGTACTCAGCCAGAAAAAAGACAAAGCTCTGATACACGCTGCAGCGTGGATGAACCTCAAAAACATTGTGCAGTGAAAAGACCCAGAGACAAAAGGCCACAGAGAGCATGACCCCACTTGTATGAAATGTCCAGAAGAGGCAAATCCTTGGAGAAAGCCGATTGGTGGTTGCCGTGGGGCTGGGGGGAGGGTGATGGGGAGTCACTGCCTAACGGGTACAGGGTTTCCTTTAAGGATGATGGAAATGTTCTAGAATTAGATGTTAGTGGTGGCCGCACAACTTCGTGAAGGCACAAAATGCCACTGAGTTGTTTGCTTTAAAAGAGTTAATTTCAGGGGCACCTGGGTGGCTCAGTCAGTCGGGTGACCGACTTTGGCTCAGGTCATGATCACGTGTTTGTGAGTTTGAGCCCCAGATCAGGCCCTCTGCTATCAGCACGGAGCCTGCTTCAGATCCTTAGTCTCCCTTTCCCTGCCCTCCCCCGTTCGTACTCTCTCTCTCTCTCTGAAAAATAAAACTTAAAAATAAAATAGGGGTGCCTGGGTGGCTCAGTGGGTTAAGCATCCGACTTCAGCTCAGGTCATGATCTTGTGGTTCGTGAGTTCAAGCCCCACGTCAGGCTCTGTGCTGACAGCTGGGAGCCTGGAGCCTGTTTCAGATTCTGTGTCTCCCTTTCTCTGCTCCTCCCCGGTTCGTATTCTATCTCTCCTCTCTCTCTAACTCAAAAATAAATAAAACATTAAAAAATAAAATAAAATAAATGGTTCATTTCATGTTATGTGAACTTCACATCAACTTAAAACAAAGATTTTTAAAAGCTGTGTGGCAGTTTCCCAGGGGAGGTTTCTGGGTGGTTTTAAATTTTTTTTAGGGGCACCTGGGTGGCTCAGTCGGTTAAGCGTCCGACTTCGGGGCAGGTCATGATCTCACGGCTCGTGGGTTCGAGCCCCACATCGGGCTCTGTGCTGACAGCTGGCTCAGAGCCAGCTTCAGATTCTGTGTCTCCCTCTCTCTTTGACCCTCCCCTGCTCATGCTGTCTCTCTCTCTCTCAGAAAATAAATAAAATATTTTTTAAAATTTTAATAAAAAAATTTTTAATGTGAACCTTTGTACTATCTGTCTTCTGATTTTTTTTTCCCTGTGCGTAGGATGGGCTCCCCCACTACACGCAGCCAGGGCTTGATAGAAAGATCAGTTGCAGAAGCAGGGGCGGGGGGGCAGGCCTGATCGGATGGTGACCCCAGGGCCCAGGAGTGAGTGCTTCAGCTCTCCCAGCCTGTGCCGTCCCCCCAAGTCCCCTGACAGAGGCTCCTCCAAGAGGCAAGGGCAGTGGTGAGCTCATTTCCCAAATAACGTACCGAGGCTCAAACGCCCTGGTCACACTCAGGTCCGGCTGGCTCCAGCAGCACTGACTCGCGCCTCCCGGGCCCCTCCCTTCCCCAGCGGCAGTGCCTGGGGACTGCAATGTGACCACGCATCCCCTCACGTGGCCTGGCTCCTGCCGCCCGGGGCCTGCTGGGACGCAGTGCCAGGTGCAACCTGTTTCTCTTGGAAGAGGGAGTGGAGCCAGGAGCGGGATAGGAAATGCTCTCAGCGTCTGTGCGCAGGCGCGGGCCCAGCTTGCAGGACCCGCCAGGGGCTGGAGTGTTCTGGGCTCTGGCGGGGAGAGGGAGCTGGCGGGCTGTGGGTCTCAGGGGCTGGTCAACGCTGGGGCTGTCACCCTCTGCTCTCTGATCTCAGATTCCTTCTGTGACACGGGCTGCAGAGCAGTGGCTGCCTCTCGGGGTGAATGAAACGAGCGAGGGGCTCGGCAGAGGGGAACCCCACTTTTCAGACCGAGGTGGGGACAGAGAGGGCTGTTTGCATCTTAGATGGGAAACACTGGTTTTAAAGCAAATAATCAACAGGAGGGTGGTTCCTCAAAAATTAAAAATAGAACTGCAGCCCGTGAATGGGTGGAGACGTGGTAGGCATGCTGGGGGGGCGGGGGGAATAGCACGCAGCCTGGAAAAGGACGGACATTCTGACACGGGGCAGCACGGAGGGGCCTGGGGACCACAAAAGCTTGAATACTGTGTGATCTCGCCCGTCAGAGGGTCCCTGGAGGCGTGGGACGCACACAGACAGCTGATGGTGGGCGCCAGGGCAGGGGAGGGGAACCGGAGCTAGTGCTTACCAGGCACCGAGGTCCAGCTTGGGAACATGAACAAGTTCTAGAGACAGAGGGTGGCGGTGGAGGCTGCACGGCCATGTGCATGTACTTCATGCCGCCGAGCTGTGCGCTTAAAGATGGTGAATCTTGTGTAATTTACCGCAGTTAAAAAAAAATAGCCAACAGCCTGATGATCCTTCCTGTTGGAGCTGCCGTGGGGTCAGCTGCACTAGAGGATTTCCCCAAGCCCCTTCCCCAAGCTCCGGCTCAACCTGCAGAACCACCTCCTCCAGGCAGCCCTCTCTGATCTCCCGGTCCTAGCTCTGCCACTGGGACCCCCCAGCTCTTCTTCTGGCTAATCCCTGAGCCCCTGGAGTGCAGTATCCAGGAGTGAGGCTAGGCTGGGGTGAGCGGCTGGGGAGCGGGGAGCCCCACTTTGAGGGCGGAACAGTAGACAGCAGCAAGAGAAAGGACACTTAGGGGACCGAGGCCTCTTTGCTCAGTAGGCATTGTTGACTCACCCGCCCCCACCTGCCGGGTGGCCCAAGGAGACCCCAGTGTGGGGACAGGGTGGGATATGCATTCCGGCGGCCAGGACCCCGAGAGGGCCCCGTGACCAACGGCCACTGTTGAACCCGGCCTGGCCCTGAGTGGGGAGGAAGGAGCCTGCAGGGAGAAGCAGGCGAGGCAGAAAAGACCGAGCTTTTGGAGGCCAGATGTGAAAGCAGGCGGGCGTCTGTGCGCGGTGTTCGCGGCTCTGCTGTTTCTTCGTGTCTGTGCGTCGTCGGCCTGTGCTGTACGGGTGCATGTGCGCATTTTTCTGTCCCATGTGTGTCCACGTGCGTATGTGGCAATTTTGAGGAACCGAATCCTCCAGTCGGATGTGTCTGCTACCCAGAGGGTGTGGGAGGCTCCCCCACGCGGCCTCCCGCCCTGCAGCCCCACGGTCCCCAGGCCTTCTGGGCTCTCCGGCCACACCCCAAGCCTGACCTTTTCTCTCTCTCACCCTCCGCCCTGGGCCCCCCGACTTCCCTCCTGCCTGACCTCTCCTCCCTCATCGGCCGGCAGGGGAAGAGGGAACCCTCTGCGGCTCCCACCCCCGGCTCCAAGTCTCTGTCCCCTGCCCCAAGTCTCCATCTCCATAGAGGGTTCTCCGAAACATCTAGCCCCGTGCCAGGGCCGGGGCCTCCTGTCTGCCCCCCCCCAATCCAGCCCCCATGTGCCACGAGCATGGAGATATCTGTCCCCCACCCCCACCCCACTGCCTCTCAGGGGAGGGGTTTTGTCTGGCTGTTTGCCTCCCTGCAGTGAGAACAAGGCCGGGTGCAGAGCAGGTGCTCAATAAATAAATACCTGAATGAATGAGGGTGGGGGAGGGGCTGGAGAGTGTGTGTCTTGGGCCTGGTTGGGGGACACATGCTGCAGAGTTGGTGACACCCCATAAGCCGGGCACCTCAGGGTCTGAGAAGCATCCCTCTGATGCGGGGACTGAGGGGCAAGTGTCATCTGGGCGGTGGGGACCGTCAGGGGCTGGGCTCATCCAGTGGCTTAGGCTGGGTGAGGTAGGGGGTAGGGGGAGGCGAGAAGCCAGAAGTTGGTAGGAGGTGAGATTCAGGAGGTGGAGGAGCGAGCAGGGACATCACTGATTGATGTGGGGGAAGGTGAGCCTCGATTTCCCGTTTGTGCCATGAAAGAGCTGGGCCCAGAAGACCCTCAGAGTGCGGAGGCGGAGGAGGCGCGGGCTGTCGGGAAAGACACCCGGTTCTTCTGAGGACCCCTCTACCCCGTGGTGTTTCCTGCGATGCCGGACGACGCCAAGACCACCTCGTTTCACGGCCAAGTTGAGGAAGAGCACCGTCTGGGGGGCGGAGATGGAGCACTGAGGGGAGACGGTAGCCCAGAAGCCGGGGGCAGAGGGGGCAGCTCAACGGAGGGGGTGTGGTCAGCACCCCACTGGGTTCCCCGCCCCCCTCGGCCCCCAGCCTGACTGTGGGCGGGCGGTCAGGGCTGCAGCGGGTTGGGACGCGCGGGGACCACAGCGCCCCCTAGCGGGGCTGCGGTGAAGACGCCTGGTAACACTAAGTGCTGGCGAGGATTCGGAGCACGCGGAGTGCTCCCTCGCTGCTGCAAAATGTTCGCCCGCTTTGGAAGGCCGTTTGACCGTGTCTCCTGAAGCCGAACGTGGGTCTCCCCTCCCCTCCGACCCAGACAGCCTACCCGCGGGAAGAAAACAGGCAGCAGCCACAAGACGGGCTGGGAACGGTTCCATCTAGAGCCCGGGACACAACCCCAGCGTGCATAGCAGGGCAGCTGGACCACAAGCCGCCCGGGCCATACAGCAAACAGTGTGCAGCAAGGTAGGCGCGGGGGGGGGGGGGGGGACGCGCATGGGTCTCAAAGTCATGCAGCCGAGCAGAAGTGGCCCGACCCCAAACAGGACACCACTGTGGGGTTCTGTTTGCCTGAATTGGAGAACGGGGAGGTGAGGCAGTGGTGTTAGCTGAGAGCAGCATGGCTCCCTCTTGAAGGGAGGGAAGGATGATCTAGGGAGCCTAGGGGGCTGGCTGGGGGCGGGGAGTGGAGGGAGGGGTGTTACGTGTTGATCTGAACACGCAGAGGTCAATATGCATCAGGCTTCACACAAGATCTGAGTATTTGGTACATTTTGCTGCTTTATTTTATCACCATCCAAAAGTGAATATACACGGGGCACCTGGGTGGCTCAGTGGGTTAAGCACGGACTTCGGCTCAGGACTTTGGCTCAGGTGGTGATCTCCCGGTTAGGGAGTTCCAGCCCCACGTTGGGCTCTGTGCTGGCAGCTCGGAGCCTGGAGCCTTCTTCGGATTCTGTGTCTCCCTCTCTTTCTGCCCCTCCCCTGCATGAGTTTTCCCTCTCTCTCTCTTTCAAAAATTAAAAAAGATTTAAATAAAGAAGCCCAAAAGTGCATATATAATCTCTTAAACAAAAAAATTGGGTAGACTTTAAATACATCAACTATCAGTAGCGTTAAAAGTATGTGGTAAAAGGGGTGCCTGGGTAGCTCAGTCGGTTAAACACCCAGCTTCAGCTCAGGTCATGATCTCACCGTTCGTGGTTTCGAGCCCCGCGTCAGGCTCTGTGCTGACAGCTCAGAGCCTGGAGCCTGCTTGGGATTCTGTGTCTCCCTCTCTCTCACTGCCCCTCCCCCATTCACATCCCCCACTCACATTCTCTCTCTCTCTCAACAATAAATAAACATTTAAAAAAGTAAAAAAAAAAAAAAAAAACCCATGTGGTGATGTGGATGTGAAGCAGCATGTAGCCACTGTTCTGAGGTTTGGGAGGGCAGGGAGGGAGGCTGGGGGTCCGGGGTCACTGTGAGGAGGGGGGTGCTCACTCGGGGCTGAGCAGGGGCTGAGGGGAGAGGCAGGTTGGCACAGAGGAAAGTGCTCCTCCAAAAGAACTTGCCAGAAATTTCCAGGCACAGTATGCCCAGTTTGGCCAGGTGCCATGGCCTCATAGCCTTATTAAAACAAACAAACAAACAAACAAACAGTGAAATCCCTCAAAAAATGAAGCGTGAATTACCATATGGTCAGCAATTCCCCTCCTCGGTATAGACCCCAAAGAACTGAAGGTGGGGACTCCAACGGCTATTTGCTATCACAGCTGTGCTGGTCACAGCCCTCAAAAGGTGGAAAGAACCCAAGTGGCCCTCAGTGGCTGAGCACATGAACAAACATGGTGAATCCACGCGGTGGCACGTTAGTCATAATAAGGAGTGAGACACTGAAGCCATGTGCTACCATGTGGACAAACACCTTGCAGAGCTAAAGAAGTGACTCTCAAAGGCACAAATACCACATGATTCCGTTTCCATGAAGTGTCCAAAGAGGTAAATGGGCAGAGGCAGAAGGGCAGACTGGTGGTTGCCAGGGGCTGGGGGAAGGGAGGGGAGCGACTGCTCATGGGGACAGGTTTCCTCTTGGGGCAACAGAATGTTCTAGAATCAGAGGGAGGTGGTGGTTGCATAATACTGTGAATGCCCTAAATGCCACAGATTTGCTCACTTGAAAACGGTTAACTCTATGTCATGTGAACTTCACCTCGGTTGAAGGACGATGGCAATTTGGTGGCCCCACAGTCTTCACGCCTTCTGGAAGGATCGCGGCCCCTGGAGAGGGCAACTGAGAAGTTCGCACTTGGTTGACAACAATCTAAAACTTCCTTCTTCAAGAGACTCTTTCTGCCACCGAAATGGCATGCAGCGGCCCCAACACGGACTGGGAACAGGCCCAGAGGAGGGTAAGGGGCCCACTCAAGGTCACACAGCCAGGGAAGCTGGTCGGACTGGGGTTGGACTGGGGACCCTGAGAAGGCCTGGGTGAGAGGCAGACCAGTTCCCTGTTTGTAGAATAAGGAGCTGGAAGGAAGTGGGTGAGGGGCACCCTGCCCACCCTCCTCCAAGACCCCTTTCCCCACCCCAGAGGGCAGCCAGAGCAGGCTGAGTGGGCAGCACTGGGCATGGGGCGCCTGAGGGCCATTCTGGCCTGTCTTTGGGCCTCAGTTTCCCCTGTGTACAGTGGGGGCTGCAGGCTAAGCCGGGCACTGGGCGGCCTGCCCTGAGCTGGGGTTCCCTGAGGTGCGGTGACCAGCCTGACACCGGGCTGGCCCTGAGTTGGTTCTTCTGGCCGGGACAGAATGGCCACAGGGGATCACAGGCACCACCCTGAGATCTGCTTCCCTAGCTTCTTCCACCGGGTCCGAGAAGGCACCACAGGGCCATCAGGGGGCATTCAGGACCTGTCACCTTTGTGACCTTCCCAAGCCTCAGTGTCCACATCTGTCACAGTCGGGCTGCAGTGAGGACCCCCAGGAAGGATAGCAGGGGTCCAGGGCACCCCTGTGTTCAGAGAGGCCCTGTCCTGCTCACCTTTCCAGGTGGCCCAAGTCCTGGGTACCCACGTGTTGATTTCTGACCTGTAGGCGCCCCCTTGTGGCGATGACTGGCAGAACCTGGGGTGCGTCCACAGGTCACGTCCACAGGTCCCGTCCCAGCCCCACGCTGCCCTGGAGCCCAGCAGTGACCAACCAGACAGGGAGCTCTGCCCTTGAGGGTCTTCTAAGGCAGATGGGGACACAGGAAAATGTGGGACAAAGAGCAATTGCACGGAGGGGCGCGTGTGGGGACAAGCTGGAGTGGCAGCGGGGAAAGGCGACATGCGAGTTGAGCTGTGGGTGTCAGGGAGGAGGCAAAGAGAAGGGTGCCCCAGGAAGGGACTGCAGGCACAAAGGCTCCGAGGGGAGACAAGCTCGGGGCGGAGAGGCGGGGGTGGCGAGAGCGGAGGGAAGGGGGGTGTGAGTGGAAGCCAGAGCCCGCCCTGGGCTAGGCCCACAGGACAAGGGGTTTCACTCTTAAGGGCGCTGGGGAGCCATGGTGGGATTTGGAGCAGGGAAGAAACGGGATCTGAATTGCAACCTTTGTTAAGAGCCATCTTAGGCCGTGGGGCGCCTGGGTGGCTTAGTCGGTTAAGCGTCCGACTTTCGCTTAGGTCATGATCTCGCGGTTCGTGGGTTCGAGCCCCGTGTCGGGCTCTGTGCTGACTGCCAGCTCAGAGCCTGGAGCCTGCTTCAGATTCTGTCTCCCTCTCTCTCTGACCCTCCCCTGCTCACGCTGTCTCTCTCTCTCTCTCCTAGAAATAAAATAAATAAATAAAAATAAATAAAAAAAAAAAGAGCCATCTTAGGCCATCACAAAAACACCGATGATACCCTTTGTGTTGAACAAATCTCCACGTACGGGCCACTGACCGGAAGTCTCTGGCTTCCCGCGGTCTCTGGCTGTCTCTCTCTACCCCCAGAGTGTACCGCGGTCCAGAATTTGAGTTAGTCCTTCCTTCATATGACTTATACTTTATGACGTACTATGTTGGCCATAAACAATATTTGTGTGATTCTAAACTCCGTATAAATAATGGACAGTGTCCTGCAATCTGCTCATTTCACTAATATCGTTCATATTTGTGAACTATTAATATTTTTAGTTTTTAAGCTTTGAAGAACTGAGGAAGTTTCCCTCCAGCCCCCGGCCGTCGCTGCGTCGCTCGTGCCCGTGCTCCCTTCCCTGGTGGCGTGGAGTGGGCTTCTGTGCCTTTCCGTCGCTGTGTCCCATCGGCTGCGTGGGGCATCCACCGTCTGCGTTTCCAGTTTGGGGCCATCGTGAGTCAGGCCGCTGCGATCATTCCATCAGTGTCTCTCCATGGACTCACGGGCTCACTCGTCTTGGGTCACTTGCCCAGGGGTGGAACTGTGGGGTCGCGGGCTGGGTGAACGTTCAGCTCTGGGGGGCGGGGGTGCACTGAGCCCGGCTGTGGGAAGTGGCCGTGTCAGCACACCCAGCCCTGGCCGCTCACCGAGTGAGCAGAACATGCGCCTGGAGGGGCACTTGCTGGGCCCTCCCTCCCCCTCTGCGTTTGGGTTGTGTCCTGCTGCTCGCTCTACCAGGGCTGCGGGGGCTGCCGCGAACACGTCTCTGTGCAGGGCCTGTGCTGGAACTCGGGCCAGGGCGGCGGGACAGCGGGGACATTACTTCCACGAGCCCCTACCGGAGATCGCAGGTGCAGCTCCCAGCCGCACCTGTGAGATCCCGGGGCTTCGGGGGCCCCGCTCCTGGCCCTTCCTGCCCACCCTGCACGTTGCTGGAGGAAGCCAGCAGATAAAGCCTCCCTTCCTGCTCCAAGAAGGGCCCTTTCTGATGCTTGGCGGGAAGTGGGATCGTTTGTAGTGGGGAAGCTTCTCCCTTCTGTTTCTGGGCTCGTTTCCATTAGGGAGGTCGGCCGTGTCTTAACATTTCTTTCTGGAACTAACGGGTATGGTTTGGTTTGGTGCTGGAACAAGTTACATGGGTTGGGTGGCCTCTGTGGAAGCCTTCCACGTCCCTGGAATGAACCCTGCTTAGTCACCGCATAGGATGCTATCGGCCGCTGCTCCGTCCTGGACGCTAATATTTTGTCTAGCAGTTTGGCTTTGTTATTCGTAAGGTTCGCCACGGTTTCTTTTCTACCATCCTGAACTGGTTTTGGCATTCAAGTGCCGGCTGCTTAAAAGAATGACCTGGGGGCTTTCCATCTTTTTTTTGATCCTCTGGAATTAACTGACATTAAACTCATCTGATTTTTGAGGCATTAAATTTGGGGGCATTATAACATCATACTGGAAAGCGCATAGAACACAAGCATACAGTTTAACAGAATTATGGAGCAAACACCCACGTCACCACCACCCACTCAGGAAATAGAGTGTGGCCGGCATCCAGAGCCCCTGTGCTTGCCCGCCCTCCCCCCGAGGCAGACCCACTCTGATGTCCTCTTCCCTTCTCTACATTTGCCCCTTGTGGTGGGAGCATCCCTGAAGAGTACAGCTTGGTTGAACTTGTTTTTGAACTTCATTCTAAAGCACTCACACTGTGTGTTGTTGTGTGTCTTTTTTTTTTTTAATTTTTTAATGTTTTTATTTATTTCTGAGAGAGAGAGAGAGAGAGAGAGAGAGACAGCATGAGCAGGGGAGAGTCAGAGAGAGAGTGAGACACAGAACGTGAAGCAGGCTCCAGGCTCTGAGCTGTCAGCACAGAGCCTGACGTGGGGCTCGAACCCACGAACCGTGAGATCATGACCTGAGCCGAAGTCAGACGCTTAACCGACTGAGCCACCCAGGCGCCCCTGTGTGTCTTATTTTTTTTAATTTATTTTGAGAGAGAGAAAGACCGCGAGTGGGGGAGGGATGTAGATGGGGGGAGGGGGAGAGAGAGAGAGAGAGAGAGAGAGAGAGAGAGGGAATCCCAAGCAGGCTCCACACTCAGTTCAGAGCCAAAGTTGGACGCTTAACAGACTAAGACACCCAGGGGCCCCTATTTTGTGCCGTAATTACTATTAATGAAGTAGGTCTTGATGTCCAAATGGGTCATCCTGTTTTATTCTCCTTCAAGACTCTTTATTATTCTTGGCTCTTTGACCTCCCATGGAAGTTTTACAGTTTGCTTGTCAAGTTCTACACACACGTGACTGGGGTTTTGACTGTGAACTCATTTAACCTACAAGTTGTTTGGAAGAGTCTGTTCGTTTCCTATTGCTGCTGTAACAAATTATCACAAACGTCGAACAACACGGATTTATTCACACATCCTGAGGGTCCAAAGCCTGAGACGGTCTCACTGGAGCACATAAAGCCACAGTGCGGGCAGGACTCATCTCGATCCCTCCCGGCTTTGGAGGCTGCCTGCACCCCTGGCTGGCAACTGCTTCCTCCACACCCCAGGCCCCTCACACACCGCCACTTTCCGCTTCTCCCTCTACTGTCAAGGACCGTTGTGATTACACTGGACCCACCATGTCGGTCAGGGTAACCCCCCATCACGGCCAGCCTATTAGATCTGAATCTCGTCATGCAACTTAACATATTCATAGGTTCTGGGGACTGGACCGCGGACATCTGGGGAGGCACTATGCTGGCTACCACGAGGAATATTGGCATCTTCGGTACTGAGACGGTCATTCGATGCCCATGGCGTACCTCTCTCTCCATTATGTCTTCCCTAAACACACTCCATAAAGTTCCCCTGGGGGCCTTGTGTATTTTTTGTTTCCCACTATTAATGGGATTCATTTCGGGTACTATTGTCAATAGTTTGTAGCTGGCTTAAGGGTTGTTTATTCTTTCTGATCATGAATGAGTGCTTAATTTTATCAAAGCTTTTACCTGCACCTATTGAAGTGATAATTTTTTTTTAAAGTAGGCTCCACGCTGGGCGCTCCATGCAGCACTTGAACCTTATGACTCTGAGATCAAGACCTGAGCTGAAAAAAGTTGGACGCTCAATGGACTGAGCCACCAAGGGGCCCCCCCTTCAATTTTATTTAAGATCTTCACATCTACAGTTGTCAGTGAGGTCAGTCTAGAATTTTCCTGTTTCATATTGTTTTGAGGAAATGCTGGTCTCACAAAATGAATCAAGAAATGTTTCCTATTTTTCTACTCTTTGAGAGACTCTTAAACTCTTTTCTTTCCCTCGAGTGTTCAGTGGAACTTTTCCAGTAACACCATCTGGGTCCAGAGCTCTGATTGGTTCTGTTTCTTCAGTTGCTTACAGGACTATTCAGATTTTTTCCCTTTTTTTGAGTCAGTTTTTTCGCCCCTAGGAACCTGTCCAGGTTAGCTGACATTTCCAGGGTGCCGGCCCCCAGCCACTCACAGCATCCTCCCCCGCCCCCGCGCAGGACAAGGGACAGCCCCTCCTCCGGGAGGCTGAGGCCGGGGCAGGCGCGCGGCCCAGGGCCTGACCGCCGGATGAAACGGCCTCCATCCTGCTCTGGCCTCTGAAAAGCCAGGTCTTTACTTTCCGGCAACCGTGACTCGGGCCTTCTCGTCATCTTGATCAGATCTCCCAGCAGCTTCTGAATTCCATTCATCTTTTAAAATAACCAACACGTGGTTCTGCTTTTTATTGAATGTTTGCCTTCTATTCCCTGTTCTGCTTATTTCCTTCCTTCTATGCTTGTAGGCTTATTTTGTTGTTCTTTTCCTAACTTGAGACAGGTGCTTAGCCCATCATTTCCCATCTTCCTCTTACACCTACTGTATCTAGTATGCACACGCCCGCAGTGGGAGGGTCTGGAAAGCCTTGTCCCAGGCACTGCTGGGAACAGAGGCCCCACTCTGCCCTGTGGATGACCTCTGTCCCACAAGGGCCCTGGAGGCCGCGGCTTGGCCTCCAGGGTGGCAGTGATGGACCCAGGGTCTTCAGGAGAGAGGCCATCAGGGCCCGTGTGGATGTGGGCAAGGCATCAAGGGGGCCTTGAAGGGCAGTGGCCTGAGCCCCGGGCAGCGTCCTTTACCACCGCAGGTGGAGGGCAAGATTGTATTTGGGTTGACACCCACCAGCCCTCGGAGGGGGCACCGGGTGATCGGGGAGAGGCACAGGGGTGAGCCGGGCAAGGCCCAGCGGGGCAGTGGGGTGAGACGCGGTGCCTGCCGGGGGGAGACAGGGCGCTTCCCGCCCGTGCGCCCGCCACAATCCCCGCTGAGGACCAGGCGTCGGTTCTCAGACTCCAGTGCACATGTGAGTCACTGATGGAAACTGTTAAGTGCTCTCCTGGGCCTTGATCCCAGAGGCTCTGCCGGCAGGCTGGTGGGGGTGGTGGTGTCCGTGAACATGCCTTTCTAGTGAGCTCGGAGAGGACCTCGATGTGAGTCCGGCACCCGCCCCTGGCCACCCAGAGCAGCCTGCAACACGCTGACCAGACGGAGGGCAGGCAGGGATTAAGTAATGGAATTTAATGTAATCGTGACACGGACACAGACAGGGTGGTGGTGCGGTGACCCAGCACAAGCAGGGTGGCCTGTGCCCCCCACCCCCACCCTCCGGGGCCGGCGGTCCCCCAGGGGACAAACACTGATGTGGCCGGGTGATGTCCTTGCGTGGCACAGCTCACCCTGGAAGGCACCTCCTGAAGTCTGACGTCCAGGCCGGCAGCCCCCCGGAGCAGTCAGAAGGTGCAGCCACAGAACTGAGCGTGAGGCTCCGGCCGGATGTTGGAGGGTCACCCAGGGCTGGTGCTGGGGCGGGGGGTGTGGTCCTGCCCGCGAGAAGTGCTGCCCAGGAGCTTAGGGACAAGTGGCGGGAGGCGCGGACAGTGAGGGTCACGTAAACAGCAATGGACGAACAAGACGAAGTCTAGGAACGCTTACAAGCCTACGACGTTCGGCTGAACGGCAATAAAACAGCGGCCCCGCGGGCCCGGCGCCTGCTGCGAGCGGCCGGCAGTCCGGCAAGCATTTCGCATCTTTCTGGCGCCTGGGAGCTAAACAGCACAGAAGGCTGTACTTGATAACTGGAGGGAAAGATTTCATTTCCTTCCCCTCAAACCGACTCGGGCAGAGAGATGAGACTTCTCAAAGATGAGCCGCTTCTGGGAGAAGGGGCCTCAGGGACGAGAGTGGCACCGGCAGAGCAGGTGCACCTGGAGGAGGAGGGGCCCCGGGAGGAGTGGGAGGGCGGCTGGCGGTGCCCCTCCTCCATCCGGCAGGCTTGGCAGGTGCTTCCTGCGGGTGCCCCCATCTGGAGCAGCAGCCGCGGGGCCCCTCACTGGGTCCGGAGCTGGTAATCTGGAAGCAGGGAGGGACGCGTCGGGTTTATGCTCTGCACCTGGGGGAGGGGCCACCTTCCCCCCCGCCTGGGGACGCACCTCCGTTCTGAGTGATGTACCGGACCCACGGCAGAGCCTGGTAGCCGCTCTTCTCAATGATCTTCAGGTAGCGCACCTAGGGCACGGGCAGCAGGGCCTGAGTAGGGACGCACTGGTCCCCATCGTTCCCTCGGGGGCTGCAGCGGGGTGGGGAGGGCCCGGGAGGGGTGGGGAGGCTGTGAGGAGGAGCAGGCAAGCCCAGGAAGTGGGGGGGCGGGGGCATCTGTCTGTCTGGGACGTGCAGATGCTGGGGGGTGGTGTCATGGCTAGAAGGTGCAGGAAAGAGCAGGCTGTGCGCTCCCCTGCGGGTTTGGGAAACAGGCCCCGTGGTGGCAAGTATGTGAACACCAGAGGCTCAAACTCTAGTTCTGGGGGCTGAACGAGTCTCTGATCTTGGGGCTGAAGTGCAAGGTGAGGTCTGCGTGGATAGGTGTGGGCCCATGCTGCCTGTAGAGAGCAGCAGGGTAGGGCAGCACCCTGGGACAGGCAGACTGGCCCCATTGTCTGAGCCGGGACCCACACCCGGGCCCGTCCCCCCCGAGCCGGGACCCACACCCGGGCCCGTCCCCCCCGAGCCGGGACCCACACCCGGGCCTGTCCCTCCGAGCTGGCACAAACACGTGTGCTCTGGGGCCTTGGCTGCACGTACCTGGATGCCGGAGGTAGTGAAGTATGGGATCTCAAACTTGACGCTGATCGGGGGCTTGCCCTCCTTGTCCTCTGCCTCTACACTCGGAAGGCCAAAGTGGGCCCGCATCAGGTACTCCTTGCCGCCCTGAGGGAGCGGACGTGGGAGAGATGGTCAGGCTGAGGCCCCGGCCTGGCTCAGCCAACAGCTGCCCCTGAGAGTGCCAGGTGGCCGGCCTGGCAACTGAGCCGCTACCCACGTGGCTGCGTCACCCAGAGTCTCGGCTCCTCTGACACACTTACACTTAGCCCAGGCCTCTCGGACTGTGCGGCCAGCCGAGCCAGCCCGATCGCAGGCTGCATAAAACTGCTGAATTCTTAGGATCAACACAGTTGCAGAAACTCTCGGGGAGAGAAGACCAGTTGCTGCAAAGACGCCTAGACTGACACGCCTCAGGAAGGAGAAGGGGGCACGAGGTGTACACACAGTGCAGGTCCAGGCCACCTGCCCGGCCCAGAGCCCGAGTCAGCACCCCTCGTGCCCTGTGTCCAGGCAGCACGTGGAAGCACAAGGGAAAGGTCAAGGTGAGGAATGGTGAACGGGGCGAGATAACAAGAGAACAAGTCGGAGGTCAGGGGCTGACTGATGAGCTGGGCTCGGGTCCTACTCCCAGAGGCGGCCCAGTAATGACTGGAAGCCCAGGCCGGGATGTGAGTGAGGCATCTGGGCCTGGACGTCCAAGCGCCCGGGTTATCTCGGCTAGAGGAGCAGGGACCAAAGAGAAGACAGCCCTCGTCACACACAGGACCCCGGGTGGCCCCAGGGCTCTGGTGGGAGTGGGCAGAGCAGGGCAGAGCCGAGTCGCGGCTGCCCGGCCTGTGCCCATGCCCCCCTCCTGGGACGGAGCCAGTGGTCCGTCTGCTCACCGCCGCCGCCGGGGCAGGGCCAGCGCGAGAGGGGGAGCGCCGTCTGGGTCAGTGACATGTGCTGAGTAAAGACTCTGGGACAATGAGGGGAGAATAACATGGTCCCGGCCGCAGACAAAGCAGGCGGCAAAGGGACTAAATCCGCTCCGGCAGCCTGTGTATGAAACAGCCCCCGAATCCAAGCCTTTGTAAAGACAAAAGGGAAAACGAAAGCAGGAGGAGCTCCGGGGGGCGCGGAGAGGGTCTGCTCGCCCACGGGGGGCCGGCATGTCGGCGTCAGCAGGTGCAATTCCCCTGTGGGCCAGAAACACCTACGGGCTGGCTCGCAGACCAAAGCCCAACTCTGTGCCACAGAAGCAGAGGAGGCCACGCCAGGAGGAAGGCCCGGAGAAGGCGCGAAGGCAGGAGCAGAGGCTGCTGTCCTGGGGTGGGGGGTGGGGGGAGTGCAGGGCAGGGATTTCAGGTGCCGCGGGGGAGGACGGCCGCGGTCCCAGAGGCTGCAGTCCTGTGACCCACGGGGAAGACGTCACAGCTACGAGTAGCCGAGTAGCCACAACACCAACACGCGGCAGCCACTTGCCAAGCGGATGCTACACGTCTGGGGTGCAGCGGGAGCTGCAGGGAGGCCGAGCTGATGGACGGACGCCCCCCCACCGTCTCAGCTGGCCTCGTGGGCTCTCTGCCCTGCTAACAGAAACCCCGTCTTCCTCTCAAGCGCAAGTGCACGCGGGAGCTGCAACCTCTGACCTCCTATTAGCATTCGACGAGCGCTTCAAGAAATCCCAGAAACAGAAATGATAAGAATCACGCTGTCTGGCCTCAGTGCTCCAGATCTGCAGTGAGGAGGAAGGAAACACAGAAGGCCCTTCCCTGAGGAAATTTAAAAAGAACGACCCACTCTGTTTGATTTCAGAATTTCTAGATGATTGTACCAAACACGACATGTCAGAACCTAAGGGTTATGCAGCGAAGGCAGGGCTCATAGGAACGTCTGCAGCTTAAACGCTTGTGGTGATGCAGATTCGAAAACAAAACCATCAAATGAAAATACCTAACTTTAGGGGTGCCTGGGTGGCTTAGTCGGTTAAGCGTCCGACTTTCACTTAGGTCATGATCTCGCGGTTCGTGGGTTCGAGCCCCGCGTCGGGCTCTGTGCTGACAGCCAGCTCAGAGCCTGGAGCCTGTTTCAGTCTGTGACTCCCTCTCTCTCTGACCCTCCCCTGCTCACGCTGTCTCTCTCCCTCTCTCCTAGGAATGAATATAACATTAAAAAAAAAAATTTTTTATAAAAAAAAAAAAAGAAAAAAGAAAATACCTAACTTTAAAACTTAGAACAAGGAAAGGATGAAGAAGTTTAAAGACTTATAAAAGACTGGGGAATATTACAACAATTACAAAGCAAATCTGGGAAGAAAAAAAAATAAAAAAGAAAAGCCCTCTAGGTAGTCTTATCAAGAAGACAGAGGCCCAAATAGACAAAATAAAAGATAACAAGATGGAAGTAAGATTTCTTTTTTTTTTAATTTTTTTTTTTAATGTTTTATTTATTTCTAGGAGAGAGAGAGAGACAGCATGAGCAGGGGAGGGTCAGAGAGAGAGAGACACAGACTCTGAAACAGGCTCCAGGCTCTGAGCTGGCAGTCAGCACAGAGCCCGACGCGGGGCTCGAACCCACGAACCGCGAGATCATGACCTAAGCGAAAGTCGGATGCTTAACCGACTAAGCCACCCAGGCGCCCCAAGATGGAAGTAAGATTTCTAAGTGAACGGGGGAATAAAAAAAGACAGACATTTTCTACAAGTTGGCAGACACCCTGAAGACCTGGTTAGAATGGTGAACTTTGAAGGGAAACAGAATTTACCCACACAGCCTCTCACAGAAGTGGAAGCTCTGAATGGCCCAATTTCCATAGAAGAGGTAAAGTAGTCGAGATCTGGAAGGTCACAGAGCCAGGTTCTATCAACCTCAAGAACACTGTGGAGACGGGGCGCAGGCACGGGATAAGTGCCGGGGGGGGCAGTGTGATTACGGGGCACGGGGTAAGTGCGGGATGCGATTGTGGAGACGGGGCGCAGGGTAAGTGCGGGGGACGGCGTGGAGACGGGGCACAGGGGACCTACGGATGGATGGGTGGAACAGAGGGTGGACCAAAAAAAGTCAACCTCATTTGTGAACAGCATTCAAATGCCATGTGCAGTGTTAGCAGAGCTCAGTGGTGCTTTAACGAGGAAACACCTCGACCCTGTGGAGCTTTCCAGAATGCAGGGATGGTTCCAGGGCCACCGCTTAACAGTCCTGAACTGAGACACCGAAGGGGCATCTGGATGAACCTGTCACCCATTTGTGCCGAAAACACAGGAAAGTAAGGGCGGGATCGAGTCCACAGCCCAATACAGTGTCAGATTTGGGGTGACGACGCCTGGCACCTCCAGCTGGGCCAAGACCAGAGGCCACTCTCCACCACCCACGGGCCCTGGAGACAGCGGCCAAAGCAAGGAGGCACAGAAGCCATCAAACGCCCAAGAGCGGCAGGGAAGGGAAACCCTTATCTGGTTGCAAATGATACGAAGGGTATCTGAGGATGCACAGGATTTGAAAGAAAACTACCGTAAACAAAACACAGTGAGGAGCTAGGGCTACGAACTAAATTACCCTACGAACATCGGCCACCCGCTGGAAGACACAAGGTAACAGAAGACCCTGCTCACTGACACCCTGACTTAGAAATCATCTTCATGAGAAATGTGCCAACTGCTCGTAAGCCTCAGGGGCTGGCGGGCACGGGTGTTGTGTGGCTTTTATCTAGTTCCAGACACGCGGCTGTTTCCCCTGAGGAAGTTCATTGAGTCATTCACGTTCCATTTGTGTACTTTTCTGCGCACTGTATTTCAATAAACGCACTTTTTAAAACCAAGGAAAGGCTATGTGAAATATACAAGGTAAACGTTAAGACATCCCAGAAAGCACAAAGGTGAGGCTGACACAAAGCTACTGAACAGGACAAAGCTGCACAAAGGTGTTCTTCTGAACGGACTTCCATACGTACTGCACACAAACGGATTCTAAAATTTGTAAGGAAAACCAAACAAGCAAGAATCACAGGAAAGAGACAAGAAATGGACGTGGCGGAGTTGGGGGGTGGGCCTGGCCTTATCAGATGTTAAAACATAGACTAAAGCCCTGAGTTGAAACATGGCCTTGCTGCGTGGACAGACAGACAACAGGACCAGAAAGAGATCTAATGCCATATGAAAATTTGATATTTGATAAACATGGCATCTCCAACCACCAGGGAGAAGATAGATCCTTTAGTAAATGTTAGAAAACTGGAAAGCCACTTGGAAAAAGATAAAACTGGACCTGTACCTCACCCCATTTATGAGACCTAGTTCTGAGAGGACCTAAAATCTAAGGTAAAAAACAGAAAAAGCCACTATACAGGTTCTAGAAGCAAATATGGGTGATTTTCTTTATATCTGGGAATGGTGAAGGCTTTCAAAGTATGACTCACAGTCCAGACACCATAAAAAGAAAAGACTGAGAAATCTATTTTAAACAACAATAATAAAACAAGGAAGCAATGTTAAGAAAGTCATACAGTGGCTTCATTTTCTTGATTTCGGCTCAGGTCATGATCTCACAGTTCATGGGATAGAGACCCCCAATGGGCTCTTGTGCTGACAGTGCACAGCGTGCTTGGGATTCTCTCCTTCTCTCTCTGTGCCCCCCTCACTCTCTCAAAATAAATAAACTTTTTTTTTTTTAAAGAAAAAAGGTCACACAGCAAAAACCACCAGAAACAAAGCTGAAAGATAAACATCAAACTAGGGAAAAGCATTTGCAACTTGTATCAAAGAAAAAGTGCTAATCTTGCCCATATATAAAGAGCTCTCAGAAATAAAGAAAATGACCAAACCTGACAGAAAAATGGAGACAGCTGCTGCAATTTCCACAGAAGGAAATGCAGATGGCCCTCAGACATAGGAAAAAGAGTTCATCTTGTTGATGATGAGAAAACGACAATGGGCCCTAATCAGCACAGCACGGGCCCACACACCCACTTTCCTCTCTCTGGGCACTAGTGCTGCAAATCCAGACTCAAATGCTCAAAATCCTGACCACAAGCTAGGCATCTCTGCCAGCATGAAGTGCTCCATGTTCCTGGAGCTGGTGCTGGAGTCCCGAAACCCATGCTGCTCAGGCCTCAAGGCAGCCTGCTCCCCTCAAGGGAAGCTGAGTTCTGAACCAGAGGGTCAGAGAGGGAGGGAGGGAGAGACAGAGGGAGGAAGGGACAGAGGGAGGGAAGGGTGCTGCCCTGATGCTGGAGACGGGCCTCTCACAGACAAGCTGCCTCTCCTCGCTCGGTCCGCAGGGGTCCTGGCCCTGCGTCCGGTTCTGAGGCTGCCGCATGCTGTGGCGGCTGTGCTGGGCACGGGGAGCAGGTAGGGTGTGGCAGGAAGCCGCACCCCGCTGAGACGGGCACTCACCGGGAAGGACTTGATGGACCACACGATCTCGCTGTTCTCGGGGACCCACTTGACACCCCCCACTGTCGTCTTAAACTTGGGGGAGTCGGCATCGTTGGGCACAGGGATGTGGATCTCCACGTTGTTGGCCGTTGACCGCCGCTTGAACTGGCTCTTGGCCTGGAGACAGGGCCGATGCAGCCGCGGTGTAGACGGCACAGGGGAGAAAGCCTGGCCCCCACCTAGCCTGGCCCCACCAGAACCCTACATCCCCTGGCCTGGGTGCCCCCACCAAGCTGACCCCGGTTCTCCAGGCTCAGCTCATACCCTCCCGCCACCTGAGACCCTCCCTATGTCTTCCAGTCCCCTTGGCCTTCAGGGCTCCTCATTCCTCCCCCTGGGTCAGTGAGGCAGCATAGACCTCAGCCACAGGCCTGATCTCCCCGGACAAGGGGTCACAGAGCCCCACGGCACCCCTGCCCTGGTTAGGACCTGAGCGGGCGGGGCCATCCACAGCCCCCGTCTCCCTGCCCTCGCCCCCAGGCTGACGCTGTGGGCAGGATGTACGCACCTTGATCATGTACTCGATGCGGCTGTGGGAATGCTTTTCAATCACGGACTCGATCCAGATCAAGGGCTTGACCTGTTGGGGAGAGCGGACGCGGCACTCACACCGTTCTCACAGCCACTGCCCTGGGTGCTGGGGGAGTGTGTAGCCAGACCAGGACGCACATGGAGGCACAGGGGCCTCCGTGAAAACGCAGAGCACATCACCGGCCAGGGCTGCCTGCAATGGGGGCAGCAGTGCCGTCTGGTCCCTTGGGAAGGTCAGGGCCCCGGGCTGCGAACGCTGGCCCCACGGAGCCTGGGTGCCTTGGGTGTCCCGCCCACCAGGGAGGGGGCGGAGGGATCTGGAGCCTCCCACAGGCTGCCCTGGAGGAAAGCCTGCCCCTTGGGCGGGGGCGTGCACTCACGTGGGTGTTGAGGCGGTAGGACATGAGCTCGAACTCGCCGTCGGGTGGGATGAAGGAGATGGTGCGGTCGTTCTCGAAGCGGGAGAGTCGCACGCACTGGTGGAACTTCACGTCCTCCAGCTCCACGGACTTGCTCTTGCCGCCTGAGGGGAGGAGGGGTAAGGGCGGGACAGACCCCAGCCCCTCTGGGTCACTCTCTCTGCAACACTGCCATTGCCGGGGGCTCTCCCCTGGCGGAGCAGGGCTGCCCCTCAAATCTATGAGATAATCTTGCGTCACGAATGCCAAGGGGGCCAGGTTCCCGGACAACCTCCCCGTTCCTCCTCAGCCCCCAGGAAGCCCTGTCACATCCTGACCCCGGGCACACGCTGAGGGCCGGGCTGGTCGGCCTGGGTCACTCGGGTCCCCAGCAGCCAGTCCAGGGTTGAGCCAGGGCTGCTGCCCAGGGCCCGGACGAGTTTGCTGGGTGTCACAGCCCTGGCTGGGGATGAGTCCGGGCCCCTAGTGTGCCCTGGCCACACCGTCACCCGCTGTGCTCTGGGTTCCTGTCTGGGTTTCCCCTCCCACGGAGCAGCCGGGCAGCTTGGGCCCGGCCAAGGAGAGGAGCTACCCCGATGGGCTGACACCCCAGAGGACCCCCTGCCTGCTGTGATGGAGGGGCCGCCACTGCCAGGGCTGGCAGGCCTGTGGTGGGCTGGGAGGTGGGTGTCCCACATGTCAACACAGAGCTGGACACGCTGGGGCCCTGAGGTCACTCTGCAACCCCCCCCCCGGCACCACAGGGGTGCTATGTGCAGGCTGTGTGGTGAGAGCTAGAGCTGCTGGGTGTAGCCTTCAAACAGCCCAGACGTGGCACCCCAGGTGGGGGCGGAGCCGGCGCAGGAGGGGAGGGAACAAGGCATGGCCTAGCCCTGGGCCTGCAGCTCCCTTTGAGACGGTGCGGGGCCGGGGCCGGGTCGTGGACCTGGGTGGCCCTCCCCACACTGATGTCTAAGACGCTCGCCCGTGTGCTCGGCCACAGGGGGACGAAGGGACTTGACCTTGGGATCTCCACTCTCTGTATTTCTATGACCAGTTACGGGTTCACTAGTGCATGGTCATCTTGTAATAACGTGAACACGTTTCTGGAGCAAGCACTCGAGGTACACGTGCCCCCCCTCAGCTCTGAGCCCCGCGTGGGCCCGCTCTGGCCCCAGGGATGCAGTGGGCTGGCGGGGGTACTCACGGCCCGTGTTGTCGAACAGAACCTTGTCGTTGAGGCCCAGGCGCAGCTCGGGCATGCCTGAGAGGAAGACCCGCATCTTGATGGAGCCCACGATCTCGCTGCGCAGCACGTTGCCGTTGGCACTGACCTGGGAGCAGCGAGGCGGGCGTGAAGGGGGCCCCTACTCACCAGCTGCATACCCACCCAGCCACTCAAATCTCCAGGCCCTTCTCTCCATCCCGAGCTGGGTGAGCCCCACCTGCCCATCCAGCCACCGGGTGAGGACCCCGCCAGTGCCTGCTCACCAGCTACGCTGGCCGCCCTCGGAGCAGGCCACACCTGCTTTTCTTGAGACCTCTGTTTCTCCACATGGGGCCTGAGGAGGCCCCCTGCCCCATGCCCCCTACTTCCTCAGGATGGAGCCTCCTGGGCCCTGACCCCACTCTGCTTCCCAGAGCGGCCCTGAGGTCTGATGACTAGCTGGTCCACAGTGACAGTGCGTTTACATGACAGGTCACAGGAGTGAGTGGCTGAGCCCTTCCTCCACGCACCCCAATAGTCTGCACGGCAGGGTCATGCCTTGGGCAGCCCCACACCTCACGGGCAGGCCAGGAAGCACCTGAGAGGCCAGCAGGCAAACCCTGAGACTGTCCTGAGGAAGCCAGACTGCTGGATACCTCTTCTCGGGCCCGTTTTAGATTCAACGACACTAAGACACAGAGCAGAGGCCACAGGGTGGCCGGCGGAGGCCCTAGGGCCACATCTGTGACTGCCACCCCGCATCACCACACCCACTCTCACAGGCAAGAGTGAGGGCTACAAACGGCCTGGAGGCCACGTGGGCCACCCTGCAGAGGCACTAGCCACGCCCACGTGCTGGAGGGCCCAAAGTGCCTATTTCTGCAGAGAAAGAGGAAAATCTGTCCAGCCTTTGACTCAAGCATCTGGAAAGCACCACGTGCAAGCATGAGAGCTTCACCTCTGGAGGAGGGGGGAACTGGGGCACCAGGAGATGACAACCTGGGGAAGGCACAAAACAGGGCAGGAGGCCCTTCAGGTCTGGCTCTGTCACCTCCCTGCTCGCTGGCCTCTCACTGTCCCCACCTGGCGGGCAGGCAGCCCCCTGACCCCGCAGCACACAGCAGCCACCTCTTGCCCTCTGCCTCTTGTCAGCCCTGTCACTGTCTCACTCTGGTGATGGGGTACGTCAGGCCACTCACTGCTGGGTCCAGCATGAGGACAGCGCCTGGGGACAGAAGGTCCTTAAGCAGGCATGTGCAAACATGGGCCCTCGCTGGCCGGGCTCTGGGGCCCCCACGCTCCCAACTGTGCCTGCCCTAGATGTGGAGGGCCGTCTACCCCTTGGGGAGCAGGGACCGCACAGCCCTCTGGAACTGAACCCATGAGGGCACCAGTGCCGGAAAGGTGGGCTCAGGAAGGGGAGCAGAGCCGTGCAGCCCACGAGGCTCATCCCAGCCTTGCATCACAGACAGCAAGCAGGACGGGTGGGCACAGAAGGGATATGTGCCGAACTGCTCAAGGACACTGTTACATCCAGGTCACCGGAACCTGCAGGCCCGTGTGGACTGGGCCACCAGCTCTGCCATTAGACTCAGGAAGATGGTGTTCAAGCCCGGCTGGGATGCCCGCAGCTGCCCTGTGCTGCCCCGCGTGCAGAAGAACAGGGTCCTTCAGGCACAGCCACATGCTGGGTGTGCCGCGGTCAGGACACCCCTGGAACCTCCAGTGCTTTCACATAAGCTATTTACAGGCCGTTCCCCGGGATCTGCTTTCCCACGCCAGGACACTCTAGGGCCAGACGGGCCATGTTTTGGGCTCAGTAAACAATTCAGACAACGGTCCTCAGACAGGAGGGGCATGTGGTTACTGAGGCCAGGGTCTTGCTTCAAGACTCAAAAAGTAAGAAGGCAAATATGTTTATGTGAAGTCCACTGGGAGACTCTTTTGGGGAAGCACTGTGACCGATCCCACACCCGAGGACCCGCTACTCCAGGGACCCCGCCCAGGTAAAGGCGATGCCCCAACCACACGTCTGAGGACAGACACGCTGGCCCATTTCTGCACCGTCTGCGGCAGCTGGAAATGCACACAGTCGAGTGAGCTGCATGATGGGACTGGTCTGATCGGTCATGAAGATCTGCAGACTGAAGACAAGCACGCCGCAGGTAACGTGGGTCCAGCCTGTATGCCCTCCCGGCCATGGGCTACATCATGGGCAGGGTGCATGGGCAGCCGTCAAAGACTGAAAGGCACAGTGCGTGGATCTGGGAGGAGCCCTTGTAGGAGCAGCCCCCCCCACCCCCCATGGGAAAGTGCTGAGCAAACCTGGAAGTGGAAGTGAGCGCTGGGGTGCAGACGGAGCTGGGGGAAGCCTGTAGCTCTGGCTTCAGAGCCAGAAGGGGAACTCCTGGGGCTCAGAGGACACACGGGAATCCCCCGACTGTCCCCTCGTGTGGGTTCTCTCACACCCAGGCCCCAGGCAACTAGCTGCTGTTCCCAGAGGGTGGGGCCAGCCCAGGGTTCAGGCCGCCGCAGGCAGGCACCACAGAGAAGGGATCTAGAGCCCCCAGTTGGTCACAGAACCCAAAAGGGAAGCCCTAAACAGCTGAAAAGTACCAGATAGACAGCAGAGAGTGAGGAGTCCAGGAGAGCAACCCCACGAAATTATTTATGGCTCCAGAGCACTCTAGAACTGGGCATGAGTAACTACGATCCTAATTAGTATGCTGAAGACTCTGAGAAACAAACCCCCCCGGTCCCAGGCTGGCCACCAGGCAGTGCACCCTTCGGCTAAACTCAAATAGCAAATGGCAGGAAGGCTTTGAAAACTGAACTGATACTTATGACCCACAAATTGTGGGCTGCAACTTGCGGCCTGAACCTAACCGGGCCAATTGTCTGCTTGAACAAAAATACTGACATTTTCTGTATGATCTAAAAATACTCAGCGTACAAAGAACCACGAAAATGTAACTCACATGGAAAATACCATCAACAGATGCCAATGCTGATGCAAATGTTGGAGCTATCTGACAAAGGCTTTAAACAGTTATGGAAAAATTACAAACACCCTTGCAACAAATGTTAAAAGAGAAAGTCTCAGTAAAGAAGCAGACTATAGGAAGAAGAATCAAATGAAAATTTTAGAACTAAAAGATGCAATAACAGAAATACAAGACTTGCTGGATGGGCTCAACAGCAGAATGGAGATAAAGCACTAAAGGGTCAGTGAACTTGAAGACAGATCAGAAGGAAGCATCCGGTCTAAACAACAAAGAAAAAAAAAAGATAGGATAAAATGAACAGAGACTCAGGGGCTCTTGGGACATTGACAAAAGGCCTAACATTCATGTCACTGGAGTCTGAAAAGAAAAGAGAAAGAGGAAAATGATGCAAACATATCTGAGGACATAACAGCTGCAAACATCCCAATTTTCGTAGAAGACATAACCCAACAGATTCAAGAAGCTGAACAAATGCCAAACAGTAGAAACCTGAAAATATGCATACCCAGACAGAGAAGATCTATCTGCTGAAAACTAAAGACAAAGAAAAAAATCTGGAAAGCATCCAGAGAAAAGCAATGTATTACCTACAGGGGAATACGGATTCGAGTGACTGTGGATTTCTCACCAGGAAGTGTGGAACCCAGAGGGAATGAAACAACATTTTCAAGGAGCCAAAGGACCACTGTCAACCCAGACCTGTATGCAATGGAAATATCCTTCAGAATGAAGTGGCAATGAAGACATTCTCAGATGGAGGAAAAGCAAAGTGGAGTAGAAGGGAAATGATACCAGAAAGAAACCTGGGAAGTCAGGAAATCAAGGGAGAGCAACAGAAGTGCCAAATGTCTGGGTTAAATGGGTTAGTCTCTTGAGGGTGTTAAAGCCTGTTTGAGAACTGAAAGCAAAAAATCTTACCAGTGGTTTCCAGTGTATCTAGATTAATGTATAAAACAGCTCTAGCATCAAAAGGAAGCAAAGTTTCTGGATTCCAAGTGAAGTGGTGAAATACTCTAAGTAGGTAAGTACACATTTTATAGTAAACGCTAGAAAAAAAAACTATATAAAGAGATATGGTAACAACCAATGTGAACAAATGAAATGGAATATTAAAAATATTCAAAGAGACCACAGAAGGATAGGAAAAAACAACAAAGGAATGAAAAACAGAGGCAACAAAAAGAAAAGAATAAAATGACAGACTTTATTCTAACAAATTAATAGTTACAATAAGCATAAATGCTCTAAACATATCAATTAAAAGACAGAGACTGCCAGAATGGATTTTAAAAGATGACCCAGTTTCAGCACCGTGTGCTATATGGAAGTACTGAAATCACTACACTGTACACTTGAAACTAATATTACCCTGTAATATGAACTAGAATTTAAATAAAAACTTTAAAAAAAATAAAAGGACAGGGGCACCTAGCTGGCTCAGTCAATGGAGTGTGTGACTCTTGATCTTGGAGTTCAAGCCCCATGTTGGATGTAGACACTACTTAAAAATAAAATCTTTAAAAAAAAAAAAAAAGGATTAAGAAAAGAAGTAAAAGGATAGAAAAACACATACTGTGTAAACACTGATGGAATAAACTCTGGAGTGATAATATTAAGAGCAAAATCAGAGCAAAAAAAATTTTATCCCTATAAAAGGGACCTTGTATAACAATAAAAGAAAGGGTCACCTCGCCAAGGAAACACAAGAATCCTAAATGTGCAGGTGCCTAACTGCATAGCTTCAAAATATGTTAAGACATAATTTACAATTAGTGCTGGAGCTTTTAACACTCTCAACAATAGGTAGAACTAGTAAACAGATAATTAGCAGAAAAGCTGGAAGAAATGAACAATGTCACCAGCCAACAGGATTTAACTGGCAATTACAGAGCATTCCACCCAACAAAAGCAAAATATGCATTTTCTCAACTGTACATAGAATGCTTGACAAGACAGGTCACATTCTGGGTCACTAAAAGAAACCTTAACAAATTTTAAAGAATTGGCATTATAAAAAGCATATTCTTTTTTTTTTTTTTTTTAATTTTTAGAAAGGGAGAGAATCCCATGCAGACTTCGCATGGTCAGCATGGAGCCTGATGTGGGGCTTGAACTCACAAACCACAAGATCATGACCTGAGCCAAAAGCAAGAGTCAGACACTTAACTGACTGAGCCACCCAGGAGCCCACAGAAAGTATATTCTTAAGCAATAATGCAATTAAAAAAAGCAATGACAACAAGATAACAGAAATATCTGCAAACATTTAAAAATTAAACAGGGCGCCTGGGTGGCTTAGTCGGTTAAGCGTCCGACTTTCGCTTAGGTCATGATCTCGCGGTTTGTGGGTTCGAGCCCCGCGTCGGGCTCTGTGCTGACTGCCAGCTCAGAGCCTGGAGCCTATTTCAGTCTGTGACTCCCTCTCTCTCTGACCCTCCCCTGCTCACGCTGTCTCTCTCTCTCTCTCTCTCCTAGAAATAAATAAAACATTAAAAAAATTAAAAAAAAAATTAAACAACACACTTTTATTAAATAATCCATGAGTCAGGGGTGCCTGGGTGGCTCAGTCAGTTAGGCATCTGACTTCAGCTTCGTCATGATCTCACTGCTCCTGAGTTCGAGCCTGGCGTCAGGCTCTGTGTTGACAGCTCAGAGCCTGGAGCCTGCCTCTCTCTCTCTCTGCTCCTCCCCCACTCACACGCTTCCTCTCTCTCTCTCTCTCTCAAAAATAATAATAAAAAAATAATCCATAAGTCAAAAATGAAGTCTCAAGGGAAATTTGAAAATATTTTGAACAAAGATGAAAACCTAACATACCAATGATGGGATGTAGCTAAAGCCCTGCTTAGACATTATATGTTCATATTAAAAAAGAAAGATTTCAAATCAGTATCTTCGGCTTCCAAAAAAAAAAAGAAGAGCAAAACAAACCCAAATCAGAGAGAAGGAAATATGAGAGCTAAGAGCAGAAATCAATAAAACTGAAAATGAATAAACAACAGAAAATCAATGAAGTCAAAAGCCAACTCTTGGTGAAAGCCAATTCATCACCAATAAAAGAGATGAAACTCTTGCAAGACTGACAAAAAGAAAAGAAATATGACGTAAATGACCAATACCAGGAATGAAAGAGGGGGCATCAGCACAGACCCCACAGACTTTGAAAAAACAGTAAGGGATGCAGACAGCACTACGCACATGAACTCAGTGACACTGATGAAGTAGATCAGCTTCTTAAAAACAACAAAGTACCCAACCTCACCAAAGATGAAACAGGAAACCCAAATAATCATATAACCATTACAGGATTGAAATTTGTAGTTAAAAGTATTCTTTTTTTAAAAAAATGTTTTATTTATTTTTGAGAGAGAGAGAGACAGCGTGAGCAGGGGAGGGTCACAGAGAGGGAGGGAGACACAGAATCTGAAGCAGGCTCCAGGCTCTGAGCTGTCAAGCACAGAGCCCGAGGCGGGGCTCTAACCCATGAACCATGAGATCATGACCTGAGCCAAAGTCGGACGCTTAACCAACTGACCCACCCAAGCACTCCTGTAGTTAAAAATATTCTGAAACAAAAATCAGATAGTTTCACAAGTGAATTCTACCAAGTAAAATTTAAAATATACAATTTATGATACTTTCAAAAAAAAGAATGAGCCGTGAGATCATGATCTGAGCTAAAGTCGGATGCCTAACCAACTGAGCCACCCAGGCGCCTCGCTAATGTTTTAAATTTAAAAATATATATATTGGGGCATCTGGGTGGCTCAGTCGGTTGAGCATCTGGCTTCGGCTCAGGTTATGATCTCACGATTCGTGGGTTCGAGCCCTGCATCGGGCGCTGTGCTGACAGCTCAGAGCCTGGAGCCTGCTTCAGATTCTGTGTCTCCCTCTCTTTCTGACCCTCCCCTGCTCATGCTGTCTCTCTCTCTCAAAAATAAATAAAACATTAAAAAAATTTTTAAATAAATATTTATTTATTTTGAGAGAGTGTGTGTGTGCACGTGTGCAAGCAGGGGAGAGGCAGAGAGAGAGAGAGAGGGACAGAGAGAGAATCCCAAGCAGACTCCAAGCTGTCAGTGCAGAGCCCCAAAAGGAGCTCGATCCTACAACTGTGAGATCATGACCTGAGGTAAAATTAAAAGTCAAATGCTCAACTGACTGAGCCACTCAGGTGCCTCCTGATGCTAACATTTTATATTTTATGCAAAGGAACTAAATAGCTAGAACAATTTTGAAAAAAGAAGAACGTTGGAAAGGTCACATAACCTGATTTTCAGACTTAATAAAGTTACGGGTATCAAAGACAGTGCACTATTGGTGAATGAATAATAAAGATCAATGAACAGAAGAGGGTCCAGAAACAGACTCACACAAATATGGCCAAGTGATTTTTTACAAAAGCACAAAAGCAGTTCAATGGAGAAAGGGGTAGTTTTTTCAAAAAATGATGTTGAGGGGCACCTGGGTGGCTCCGTCAGTTAAGCATCTGACTTCAGCTCAGGTGATGATCTCCCGGTTTGGGAGTTCGAGCCCCACATCAGGGTCTGTGCTGACAGCTTGGAGCCTGAAGCCTGCTTCTGTGTGTGTGTCTCTCTCTGTCCCTCCCCAGCTCATACTCTGTCTTGCCCTCTCTCTCTCTCAAATATAAACATTAGAAAAAAAATTTTTTTAAATGATGTTGGAACAACATGCAAAAAAAAAAATGGACATAAGCCTCATACCTTATATGAAACTTAACTCTAAGTTGGTCATGGATCTAAACATAAAAAACTTTTAGAAGAAAATTTAGAAAACCTCTGTGGCTCTGGGTTCAGCGGTGAGTCCTCAGACATGGCACCAAAAGCACATGCCCCAAAAAATTGATTATTGGATTTCTCAAAATTAAAAATGTTTGCCCTGCGAAAGGCACTGCACCACCTGGATGAAAAGACCAGGGACGGCCTGGGAGAGAGTCTCTCAGATCACGTACCAGATGAGACACCTGTACCCGGGATACATAAAGAACTTTCAAAATGCAACAATCAGAAAACAAAGAACGCAATTTAAAAATGCTCAAAAGACACGAAAAGACACTGGTCCAAAGATGATACAGTGGTGACGAAGAAGCACACAGGGGCGTATTTAACATCATCAGCATCAGGGAAGTTATACCAACTGCAAATTATACCTATGATGAGCTAACACGACACACCTACTAAGATGGTGAAAATCAAGACAGCAACCGAGGAGGTGAAGCCACCAGCACCCTCGTCCACAGCGGGTGAGAAGCACGGAGCAGCCCCACTGCAAGACGGTCTGGCGGCTTCTTGGGAAGTTAAATGTATGCTTACCGTGTGGCCCAGCGACCCCAGTTCTGGGTGTTCGCCCTTGAGACATGAAAACTTCCGTCTACACAGAAACCTGCACACAGAGTGTCTGCAGCACCTCCATTCACAACAGCCGAACACTGCAGACGACCCCCAAGTCCTTCAGGAGGTGAATGGACGAACCCGGTGTGATTCAGGATATAAAATAAATACAAATGAATATAAGAAGAAACAAACTCTGAAAAACACAGCAACGTGGATGACTCTCAAAGACATGCTGAGTGGAAGAAGCCGGATGGAAAGGTCACATGCTCTGTGACTCCATTCGTGTGACAATCTCAACAAGACAGAACTAGTAAGTCCCCTTCTCCGCAGGAGACACGGTCCGAGGCCCCGGTGGATGCCTGGGAAGTGCAGACGGCATGGAGCCCTCTACATGCTGCCTGATCCTAAGTACGTGCGCCTGCAATACAGGCTAGAGTGCAAGTTAGGCACAGTAAGAGAGCAACGACAGTAACAAAACGCACAACTAGAACAACATACTGTAACCAAAGGTACGTGACTGCGCTCTCTCTCTCTCTCAAAATACCGGACTGTTCTGTACCCGCCCTTCTTGTGATGCGGTGAGCTGACAAACGCCTACGTGAGGATGTGAGGGTGAACGACGTGGGCACCGCGAGGCAGCACTCTGCCGCGACTGACCTCTGACAAGAGTCAGGAGGACCACCCTGGGCCCAGGCCGCAGGGGGCTGGGAAAGAGAGCGGGGAGCGGGGACGACTGGCTAGCGACCGGACCAAAGCTGTGGCTGTTGGGGGGGGGCGGGCCAGAGAGGCGGCAGGAGGGAGGTTTTAGAGCCGATGGGTTTCCTGATTACGCAAAGGGGAACAAAAACCTGTACGCAAGCTAAAACTAATAGGAAAAAAGGTCAATTTTACTTAGTGAAAATTTAAAAAGTGAAATCAAAGGAAAAAGCAAACATGCACAAGCAGTAAAGCAACATAAGAAAACCAGCTGCAGGAGAGCCGCACCTGCTCCCCGCGCCACGGCGAGGCCGTGTCCAGCTGTGAACTTACAGCGCAAGGTCCTAAACGATGCTCACGAATCGTGAGAGAGGCGGACTTTCTGAGCACGGAGCCCCGTGCTCTAACTGCCCCTCCTGCTTTAACCACACCACCCCAAGCCCCTGCGTGGACCCTAACCAGAAGCAGAGCGGATGGGGCCTCAAGGCAGTCGGACTCCCGTGGATCTGCTGCCGCAGATGCTCCCCAGGGCTCTGCTAGCGCTCAAAGTCCAGTTGTTCTGATTTCAGCCACGGAGAGGACCACATTCTTCTCAACGAGGACAAGAAAAAGAATGGGAAGGAAGCCTACCAAGAGGTTGACAGATTCGATGACGTCCAGGAACACCTCGTTTTTGCGGTACTTGATGCCCTCAGACCGCCAGGACACGGCGTTGGTGACGGTGGCTGGGGGCCTCGGGGCCCCCGTTTCCAGCTTGTGGCCTTCCTGAGTGATGTACCTGTGGGACCAGGCCCAGGGTAGAGATGCTCAGGCACAGACAGTTTGAAAACAGCCCCTCCAGAAAACCGCGGCGGGCTCTGGTCCCACGCGGGCCGTTGGACACAAGAGTATCTCAGGATTCCCCCAAAGGCCCAACAGACTCAAGTGACCACGAGCCCAGAGCGCTCCTTTCAAGGGGCAAGGAGACAGCACTGGCGGGGGAACCAGGGAGCGTGCCCAGACTGCCCTCCTGCCGAGGGGGTGGGTCCCTGGGGGCGGACTGCTGACTCATCCCACCTGGGGCACAAGCGCTCGGGCCAGGTCTCTGAATAGCCCTTTGCCCCATGTAAATGGGGAGCAGCGCCCCTGACGGTGAAGGAGTAAAGGGGAGGCGCTCCTACAGGCCCGGTTCGCGGAAAGCACTCGGTCCGCGGGCCCCAGTGTGAGGGGCAGGATTGCAGAGAAGGACATGTTTTTCTCTCTCTCAGCCTCGTTGGTGAGAGCGGAACGAAGGAGCCTCCCAGTGCGCCGCCCGGCCTGCACACGGGTCGCTGAGCGGCCAGGAATCCGAGCCCGCCCGACAGCAACTGCACAGGGCAGGACGCAGCGCACGGCGCCCCCCCACGCCCCACCTGCCGGCGCCCCGCGGCCCACTCACTCCTGCAGGATCTTGCTGTCGGTGGTCTGGGGGAACCCGAAGTCCATGAGCTCGTCCAGCAGCTCGTAGATGATGACAAAGTTGTCCCGGATGCTCTCCTCCTCCAGCTCCTTGAAGTACTCTGAAAACACCTGTGGGGCACGGGGGGCTGAGACGAGGGAGGGGCCCGCCGCACAAGCCCACTTGCCCTTCATGCCCCGGGGCCCAGGGCCACCCGCCCTCTTGCCCACAAGCTGCATCCACCCACGATCCAGGCCTGGCGACATGTCACGGACACGGCCTGGGATTCCGGGGCTGCGGGCTGCGGGCAGGAAGCGGGCTGCGGGCGGTGCGGGCGCCCTCCGGCGGCCTGGTCCGAAGCCCTGCTTCTCCACCTCCCTCGGGTCCCCTCTCCCCTCCTGACAGTCACCCCCAGGTCTAGCTGGGGTCCCATCTGAGCTTCTCTTCCATCCCCGCTGTAAACTGTCACCCTTTGCCTGAGTCACAAGTGACTCAGATGAGGGGTAAGAGCCACTGGAGACGGAAAAAGTGGCTCTTTCGGACTCTTCCAACCTCCCTGGGCCACGGACACGCATCCCCCTGTTCAGCAGAAAATTGCGTCCATCAAAGAAGGGAAGGGAGAGAAGTTTCCTTAGCACAAAAACTGAAGGAAAGCCCTGGAGGCAGCGGCGAAGACCTTCCTCCCCACCCTCTCGACCTGCTGAGCCCCTCTTCACTCCTGAGACAGCGCCGCCCCCTGGCACAAGAGCCTACTCCTCAGCCTGCGCTGCGGGCTCCCGGGGGGACACGTGCTCTCCGGCCCCCACGTCCTCATGGCCCAGACCAGCCCCGCCCCCCAGGGCTCCCCAGGGCTCCGCACCAGTGACTCCTGAGCTGGCTGCACGCGCGACCACCTGAGGGCCCAGCCCAGGCGTCCCGGGTCCAATCCTCCAGCCGGGCCTCCACTCTGCTCCGGAAGCCCACAGCAACCCCCTCGCTGGCCTCCCTGCCGCCTGCAAGTTTTGCACACGACAAAGCCCAGGCGCCTCACACCCTTCCCCGTCAGCTCACCTGCACCACCTTATACAGGAAGGAGAACACCAGCGACACGCATGCATTCTTCTTGGAGGTAGCGACCACTGCATGGCAGCCACGGTTAAGGAGTGTTCAGAGGACTGGACCCCAGTTCACTGCTTGTCTTGGAGGGACCGCCACCCCTACACTGGGCTCAGAACTGCCTCAACCCAACCGCCAGCCATTCACCAGGCCTTCGGTGGGTTCCTGAGCTCCCGTCCGAGCCAGGCCCGGGACACAGCAGTTACTGGACATGGTCCCAGCCCCCAGGAGGTGCTTGCTCAACGACAGAGAGGCAGTAGGTGAGGGCTGCCCTGAGGAGGGGGCACCAGAGCTGAGAGCTGTAGCCCAGGTGGTGGGGTGAGAAGCCCAGGGTGGGGAGGGAGCACGCGGATCATTCTGGGAGCAGAAGGCAGCACTACAGTAACTAGTCCTTCCCCGAGAGCCAACAGCTCGTGACCACCCGGAGGTCCAGGGCCCCCAGCAGGCTCTAGGGGAAGCAGCCAGGGCCCACGCTGGCTCTCGCCCTTCCTGCAAGCCTGGGTCCCTCCCCTAAAGCAAACCGTTTTAATAGAGCCTCCATTTCTCACTTGTTCGAGGGGCACGGGGCAGCGGAGTCATTGAGGTAACAGGTGCAAAGTAGGTGGCGTAGCCTCCCCCCTGCCCCGACGTCATCTCCCTGTTCTTTCCCTCGAGGGCCTGGAGCCGCCTGGGGAGGCTGGTTCCTCCGCTGCAGGCCCACGTGCTGGGCCCTGGACGTGCCCTGTGCTGAGGCCCCAGTGCTGAGCTGTGCTCCGGGCGA
Organism: Hyaena hyaena; assembly: GCF_003009895.1. Taxonomy (NCBI): domain Eukaryota; kingdom Metazoa; phylum Chordata; class Mammalia; order Carnivora; family Hyaenidae; genus Hyaena; species Hyaena hyaena. The sequence continues at coordinate 1,653,002 of NW_024080859.1, forward strand.
CAGGGACGGCGGGGGCCGCGTCTGCCTCGCTTCCGAGCACAGGAATCAGGTGCTGGACCGGTCAGGGTAGTGCTGCAATCTGCCCCAGCCAAGGTCGCACGCCTCAGGGTGCTAAGGAGGCCCAGCGGGCCCCACATGGCTGGGCCGGCTGGAAACCGCCCTTGACAGTGGAGCTAGGGAGCAGGCCGGGGCAGCGCCGGAGAGGTGAGCCACCACCTCTCCTGCCAGAAGCGAAGCCAGGGCCCAGCTGAAAACTGGTCTGATGGCTCCCTGACGGGCTCACACCACCACCCCCTCGGCACCTGGCACCTGGGCAGCCCCCGCCCAGACAGCCAGCTCCCGGGTTCAGGCCCCTGCGGTACCCTGGGGGCAGCCCTCCAGGCCCTCCAGAGAGGTGAAGGAGAAGCAGAGGCAGGGCAGGAGCTGGGCCCCAGGGAGCCAGACAGGGCGGGTCGCAGGTCAGCACCTGCACAGCTGTTTTGTGCAAACAAGGCACCAGGGACGGGCTCATTAAATGCAGAGCAACCGGGTTCCGGGCAGCCCCCCTCCCTCACCCACTCCGGCTCCTCTCCGCTCGCAGTCTGGCCTCTGCTCTCTGCTCGCAGCCAGAAACCTTCAGAAAATGATTTTGTGTCCCTCACCAGGCCTCCCATCACGTGGAAGGTGATGTCCCACGAGACCCCGCAGCGCTGCGGACCTGGGCCCGCTCCCACCACACGCCCTTGCCCCTCTGCGGTGTTCTCACACCCCTACCACAGCTTCCAGAACGAGCCCTGTTCCCCCCGCAGAGCCTCTGCCCAGGCCTAAGGTCCCTGGCGTCTGCCCACTGCTCTGAATGGTGGACACCTGGCCTTCCTGCAGGTCTCCTACAATGTCACCTCTTCAGGGAAGCCTTCCTGGGTCCCCAGACTAGATGAGGTCCCCTGCCACACCCTGTCCTCGCCTATCGCCCGTCACACTGGCCACTGCGTTCTTGGCCCATCTCCTCCGGGAGCGTGTGCGTGACGGCCCTCACTGTGCCGGGGCCAGCCCTGGGCAGGCGAGGCCAGGCACCAGCCGCTCTCGGGTGCCCGCAGGCACCCCCACGCAGGAGGCCCCTGGGAGCTCGCCCGCAAAGGGATACGATACAGATTGTTGTGCTTGATCCACATGAAGCGGACCCCTCCGTGGGCCAGGATGGGCGACAGCACCCCTTCCTCCTCCTTCTCCATCAGGATAGGCATGAAGTGCTCCACCTCGGACATGTCCACGTCGCCACGGTAATTCCGGCAGATGAGCACCTGGGCAGGGGTGGGAGGAGGAGACTGCTTTCATTTTGGGGTTTTTTTTTTATATTGTCAAAAAATGTTTTAATGTTTATTTATTTATTTTTTTTAACAAATAGTTTGTCAAATTAGTTTCCACGTAACACCCAATGCTCATCCCCACAAGTGCCCTCCTCCATGCCCATACCCCATCCCCCCCACGTCCATCAGTCCTCAGTTGTTGTCAGCATTCAAGAGTCTCTCATGGTTTGCCTCTCTCCCAATCCCCCACCATTTCCCNCCATTCTTCTCCCCCTTGATCCTCAGTAAAGTTCCTCCTAATCCTCCTATACGTGCAAACATATATTTGTCCTTCTCTGCCTGACTTATTTTGCTCAGCATAACACCCTCAAGGCCCATCCATGTTGCTACACCCGGCCAGATTGAGCCTGCTTTCATTTTGAGTCCCACAGCCAGATGCTTGGGTGGGCATGAGACACACCAACCCCCCCTTGCCACAAGGACCCCTAATCACACCCCTGGCCATCAGAGACTCCGGGCCATGCTGATCTCTATCCCCCAGGGAATGCCTCAAGGAGAGCACTTCCTAAAGTGAAGTCCACAGGGGACACCAGGGTTCCTCGCTGGGCAGGGAACTATGAGGCAACAGTCCAGGACTCCGTTAGCTGGGAGATGCCAGGTTAAAACCACACCCTGTAGGTTCTCACTGCAGACCTTCTCAGAGCCTTTCCAATGATAACGCACTCTACTCTTCTGCCTGTGTCAGGGTACCCAATCAGGAGACAGTGCCTAGTGTTCACATCCACTAAAAGCCCGAAAAGAGGCCCTTCCCCTAACCTCACTCTTCCATGGCCCATGGGCTAGAACATGCAGCATCAAGAACTGCCATCCACTGCTCATGGGGCCTTGACAGGGGACAAGCTCTTGGGTGAAGTCTGGCAGCCTCCCACGCAGGAACTAGCACGACCCAGCCAGTCCTCTTAGGTATTTACCCAGTAGAAACAAAACCGGACAGACGCACACTCACATGCAAATGTCTGCTGTGACTTTATCTTAAATAGATCCAGACTGGGCCAGATGGGTGGCTCGGTCATTGAGCGTCCAGCTCTGGATTTCGGCTCAAGTCATAAAATCCTGGTTTGTGAGTTCAAGCCGCTCACTGGGCTCTCTGCTGACAATGCTGAGCCTACTTGGGATTCTCTCTCCGTCCCTGTCTCTCTGTCCCTTCCTAGCTCATGCACGCATGCTCTCTCTCTCAAAATAAATAAACTTTATAAATAATTGATCAATCGACTTACTGATCCAGACTGGAGGGAGTGTCATGTCCTTCAACAGGTGAGCATAAACGAGAACTCTGTCCACCCACACCCCGGACCGCACCTCAGCCATGAGAAGGAAACACCACTGGCATGAGCGACACCACAAGGGACTGTGAGGACCCCTGGGCCCAGTGAGGGACCAGACAATAGAGAGCACATCCCATATCCTGGCCCGCATGATTCCACCTAAATAAAACCCTCGCCAAAGGTGACAGCAAAGACATCAGCGGCTGCCTGGGGATGGGCCAGACACAGGGGTGTGAGGAAGCCTTAGGGGGTGACAGGGCGTGTGCTATGGCGTCCTGGGTGCACACAATGACTTGAAGGCCTCACGCCGTGCGCGTGGAACACACGCGGGCCACACCTCCGTGAAGGAACGAGGGGAGGCCTGAGGCTGTGCCCGGCTGAGCAAGGCTCCGACACCACCTATAGCTGCCACCACCCCATGAGCCCACGGGGCCAGCAGCTGCAGCACCAGCACGTGCGGAGACTGGCCTTGCTGAGCTGACCGGGCTGGAGCCGCGGCCTCAGAACCTGGGCTTTCGTCACACCCACTGTCTTCACCGCTTCAAGCCAGGAGAGAGAGAGAAGCAAAACGAGAACCTCTTGCCAGGCATCCCTCTCGTGGTGCGTGCGCTCTTCCTGCCGATGTTCAGAAGGCCTCTGAGGGCCCCGGCACCCAGTGGGCGAGCTCATGGGGGCCTGGGCCAGGCCCGCGCTGAGGGACTCCCACGTCCCCTCTCACAGCCTCCTTGCCCGGAATATATTCTGGGCCGGCCACGAGGTGGGACCACTATTTTTACAGAGATGCACGGTGATGTCTAGAAATCCGGCAGCCGCCGCCTGAGGTCACGCAGCCAGCAAAGGTGAGTCCAGATCCTAACCAGTGCTCACCCCTGCACGGCCCCTTCTGCTCCCTAGCACTGCTTTCCTGGGCTCCCCAAGGCCCATCTTCCTCCTCGGCTGTATGATCTCAGGGCTGCCGCCGGCAGGGAGCCTCAAGGCCCCCAGGGTGCTCACAGAGGAAGGAGGAATCTGTTTTGCCTGCCTTCGTGCCCAGGGCTGCAGAGAGGCCCGCTCACCAGCAAGCACCCACCGCGCACCCCTCCACCGCATGCCACGCTGGGCCTGGCGACCAGAGGGGATCAAAAGGAACAGGGTCCCTTAACGGTGACACCGGCTTAGGAGGAACTGAGGGCCTCCCAAGGGTGTGACCTTCACACTGAGGCCTGAAGGGACAGGTGGCATAGAGGTGGAGGCACCGTGGTGGCTGAACCCGAGGGGTAGAACAGGGGTGCAGCCCACGCATGGGGAGACCTGGGAGCACTGGTCAGGTGGAGTGAGGCCAGTCTCGGAGCCTGGGCTGCAGGTCTCGGGTGAGAGGACAAAGGCAGGGGACAGGACAGGTTGAAGGGAGGCAGGTGACGTTGAGGTGACAAGCCTCGATCCCCACGGCTGCTCTCAGCCCCTTCAACTCCTTGCCCACAAACAGCAAGAGGTGTCTTCTTAAACAGAACTCAGACAGGATCCTCCCTGCCCACACTGCTGTCGACCGCAGTCTCCCCTCGTGCTGAAAACAAACTGCAAGTTGGAGCCCGTGGCAAACTGGTTCTTTATGGCCCCGCCAGTGCCTCTCTGTCCATCTCAGGCCCGCTCCCTCCGTTCCGGCCATCCTGGCCCCCTAGCTGCTCTCTGCGGCATCCACATCTATTCCTGCCTCGAGGCCTTTGCACTCGCAGTTCTCTCTGTCCAAGGTGCCTGGGCCTCTCCTAATTTCTCAGGCCTCGCCTAAGATGGCACCTCCTCCAAGAAGTCTTCCCAGCTTGCCCTTCCTGAGAGGTCATAACCTGTCCCCTTTTCCTCCACTGCCCACAATGCTGCTGCCTCCTTTACTGTCTGTCCCTTCTACCAGAGACTAACCCTCCCTGAGAACAATGACCGCTCCTGTCTCGTTCACGGCTGTGTCCCAGCACCCACAGCAGAGCCTGACCCCAGTGCGTGCTCAGGCAATGTCTGTGGCGTGAACACGGAGGTGAGGAGGGGCCGGAGGCCGGACAATGCCCAGGCCTCCCATGAGGACAGTCCCTTGGACGGGGGTGTCGCTCGCTGAGGTGGGAGAGAGCAGGGCTAGGGCTGGCGGCGGCTGTAGGACCTCCGAGGTGTTGCAGAGAACAGTGCGGCTCTAGGGAAGTGCTCTGGCCTGCGGCTCACATCTGAGTCACTGGCACACTGGCGTGAATCAAAGCCCACCCGGGGAGAGGGGCAGTGTGTGGGAGGGGGCCTAGGCCTGAGCGAGGTGGGGGGAGCCAACATCTGAGGGGAGGGGCGGGGAGACGGGACAGAGAGAGAGCAGCAACTCGGAGGCCAATGGAAGCCCGCTGAGGAGGTCGTGGGGTCAGAAGCTGCAGAGGAACGAGAAAGATAAGGGCAAAGCAGTGTCCACGGAGGGCTTTCTGGCAGCTAAGTGCGGCCACGCTGGTCTCCTTGGTGCTCGGAGGGTCTGGGAGGCTGGCAGACCCAGTGCTGTCATGATTTTCTTACTGTGCCATCACCTGACTTTGTATTAAATACGATCTGCACAAAAGGTCCTTTCAAAACCCGAGGTCCACGGGAATGGGGTAACAAATGGCGTGGTGGCTGCTGGGAGCGGGAGGCAAGCCCGTGGCTGCCCTGGGAGCTCCCCAAGGGGCAGCTCTGATCATGCTCCTCCCAGGCTACCATCTCTTCTGGGGGCTCCTCCTTCCCGGGGTCCGAGTGGTCGCTCCTGTTCCTCACTCCCGTCTGGACATCCTTGAACACCCATGGCCATGCTGGCGCTGTCCTCCGGGCTCCAGCATTCCCCAGGGCTTCGGGCCCGCTGGCCCCAGCAGGCTGCCCCCGACTCCTCAGGCCTACTGCGGCGACTCCTTGTCCACCTGTCACCTGGCCCTAGCTCTGGCACCGCCCTCCTCCAGGTAGCCTTCGGTAACTGCTCCTTCTTCTGCACCCAAAACTGAGGTTGGCAACTGCACTATGGGGGGGGGGGGGGGGGGGGAGGGTTTGTCCGTGCCCTTGCAGCCACTGAGATCTGACTTCTCGGGTCCGTCAGCTTCCATGTGTCTCCTCTGCTAGACCTCAAGGCCCCAGACGGGGTTAGCCGGGACTGTGGGCCCCGGGGGTGCTGAGCCTGTCTCGCACGTCGGCTCCGAGAGCTCTCACACCACCACCATAAAAGCCTCGGGTGAGCAACGAGGGAAACGAGGCTCAGAGAGGAGCAGGTCCTTCGCCTGGGGTTACACAGCCGAGCAGCAGAGTTTGAACTCAGGCTGGGTTCTGAACTCAGCCCTAACTCCACAGTCACGGTGAGATAGTCAGCACGGGGCTTGGTGCATGCTAGGTGCCCGTGAAATGTTTGCTGGAGGAATGAGTGATCTGAGATAAGGCAGCCTTTGGGAACTCTGGGGACACAATGCTGGCGGCGGGGAGCGGGGCCGGGCAGCAAAAACTTGTGCCACAAGGGCGCTGGGAACGCTCTGTACCCACCCAGCCCCTGCGTGCCCTGTGTATGATCCCTTGCCTGAGGCCTGGGGAAGGGAGCCCAGCACCGGGCCTCGCTGGCTGTTGACTTTGGGTGGCATCCAGGGCAGGCAACCCACTCAAGGGACTCTTGGAAAGTTCTAGAGCATGGTACTCCGGGAAGGGACAGCCACTTCACCTCTTCACTCCCCACTGCTCTGAGCTAACTCTTACCTGCCCCACCTAGGCCCGACACCCACCCCTCTCTCTCGGGGACCCATGCGGGGCTGTGCAACATTGTGGGTACCGTTCCTGTTACTCCCAGGTACTCACTTGCTTTCCAGCCAGGACGCTTTGGGGGCAAGCAGGAGCCCACTGTGAAAGGCTTGGAGATGCCTCCCTCTAAGAAGTTTTCCCAGGTTCCCTTGGGACCCTGTTCAGGTCTCAGCCAGATTTGCCCCTCCTTCCCGGAAGCCCTCCTCGACCCCCCAGCCCAGGCACAGTCTCCTATTACATCCTCACTGCTTCATCACTGCAACCGACATTGATTTGTGCTTTGAAAGAGCAGTGTCCCTTTCTCCCACCAGACGGGGAGCTCCAGAAGGACATGGGCGGCTCCGATTTTGCTCACCAAAGGCAGCCCAAGCCTAAGTATCCTGCATGGCACTTGGTAGGTGCTCCCCAAATACCAGCTGACTCCTGGACCTGCCACCCTGACTGGCGTGACCTTGGGCAAGTTGCGCGTCTCTGTGTGCCTCGGTTTCTCCCTCTGTAAAATGGCCCTCCCACCACTCACTTCACTAACTCAGCGTCATATTGAACGTTAAGAGATTTTCACAGGGACCGGCAAAGAAAAGTCGCAGGATAAACAGGGCAGGGCCGGCCCGAGGGCGCACTGTCCCTGACACGCCTCACCACCTCGGTCCAAGGGTCGCCCGGCCCCTGAGACCCAGTCCCAGCTTCGAAGCCTGCTGCGGGCCGCCCTCCCGCTACCACGGGTTCCCGGGACGCCCGTACGGAGGCTGGAGAACCCGGCCCAGAGCGGGAGGGGGGCCGTGCAGCGGCGTTACCTAGCAACAGGGCGGGGCTCGGGGCTCGAAACCCCCGCCTGGTCCCCTAGCAACAGGGTGGGGCCCTCAGGTGAGCTCGATAGGCCTCCCCGCCTAAGACTAGGGTGGGTCCCATTGGCCGGTTACCAAGCAACAGGGTGGGTCTCACCACCCCCCCCAAAGGGGCGAGGCCCCACCGGTTGCCTGGCAACGGGGAGGGTGGGGAGCCATCTGTACCTTGCCCTTTAGGTCCAGCACGTAGACGGCGCTGGCGGACATGACGGCTGCGGGAAGCCTCGGCAGCTGCCGAGGGCGGCGGCGACGGCGGGGACTGCCGGGCGTTGAGCAAGGCCGGGCGTGCCCCGCGACAGTTCGCCTCCACTTCCGGCCTGGGAAGCCGCGCGCGGACCGTTATGTCCGGTCGGGGAGGGGCTGCCAGGGAGGCGCAGGCGCGAGGTGGGGTGCGCGCAGGCGCGGTACGTTCGATGTGCCCTTATCTCTCGCTCCGGCCTCAAGCATCCCGGAAGTGAGGCCCAGAGGGGCGGGGGCGCGCGGCAGCAGGGGGGGCTGGTTGAAAGGACGCACTCTGGCCGCCAGGCTGGGAGACAAGCCGGGGCAGCTGGAAACCCCGCTCCGCCTTCGTGGGCCAAGTTAGGGGACATACCGTTGGTGGAACCCCACCTGGGGCCCAGGCACATGAAACTCACAGTCTGGTGAGGGATTCTAGGAAATAGTTACCAATTGTAATACGCTTTCTAGGGGAAGGGGAAGGCGGTGGTTACCTGGGAAAAAGTTTAAACAAACTCTGAATGGCAATCAAGTCTTATCAAGGGTCACTACCTGCCACCTGTCAGTGTCGACACTCATCAGTGCCTGTTTATTGGCTGGAATGACCTGAAAACCACGCCTCCACCGAACCGAGGTGAAAAGCATCTACTTCATTTCTGTAGTTGGTGACGGCAGTCGGTGATGCAAACCGTAACCCGATTAATCAATTGAGTACCTCATCACTTATGAACACCCAGGCTGTGGCGAAATGCCAGCATTTTGTCCTAGTGAACCATCCCTGTGCTCTGGGGAGCCCAGACCTGCAGTATCAAAACCATTCACTCAGGCTGCCTGCCTGATTTTTAATCTTCCCTCCTATCTCCTTTGGGGTTTTGAAAGCTGGCTTTTGCCAGTATCCCCTGCTTAGGATAGAGATTAAGTGCTAGAAAAAAAAAAAAAAAACAGAGGAGAAAACTGAAATATTTAGACTACTAAGTAAATCCTGGGCTGGAAGCATTCTTGAGCACCAAACGAAACGGCCAGGAGAGGGTTTTTGACAATCATCTTGTAAAACGCCCTATCCTCATACTGCGCCCAAATTATTTCAACGTTTCAGGAAAACATGTTTTTATAAAATTACAAAATTATAAATCCCACTGGGGGGGAACTTGAGGAAATGCCAAAAAGTAAGACAAAAAGAAAAACCGCCCAGGAGAGGTGACTCCTCCCCATCAGGGCTTGCTCTAGGCATTTTGTTTAGATGTTTAAAAATCAGCATGGGGGGGTGATGGGGAGGACTAGACTGGACAAAAGCCTCCTGAAAAAACAGGCTCCCACGTGCCAGAAGTACCATCACGGTAAACACACTCTACACCTGAGTTACTCGCAACCTCCTTTCTCCGTATGTGGGGGAATTCAGGTCACATCTGATTTTCGTCCTTGGCATTCACACTTGGTGTGTAAAGCCAGATCTGAACTCTGCACGATCTCAGAAAAGACCATACCCGTTGTGGGAGATCAGGGTTTCTCAGGCTCTCCTGCCTATTAGGATCATCTGAGGAGCTCTGAAAAATCTCAGTAACTGAACCACCCCAGCCGGCATCAGTGGTTCTAGACTCTCCCGGGAAGGTCTAACAATCAGAAGAGTTTTGGAAACTGTGCTAGACTCACAGCGACGTCTCCCAGTAAACCACATCTCCTGGCGTCTGCGCCCACAGAGCTCTCTCCCTGACTGGGTTTGGCGGTGTGACTCGTGCTGGCCAAAGAAGGGACAACACGGAGAGGTTCTGGAGGAGGACAAGCCGCCTTGGACTTTCCAGCCCAGGCAAGTCAATGTAGCTACACCAGTGAACCACACCACATGGCGCAGAACCGTCCAGCTGAAGAGAAATCCTGCTGTTCAAGGTGGGTCAGCTTCAGATGTGCAGGCAGGGAGATGGCGCATCTGTATTCCGCCGTTCCTGGCACAGGCTACGCACAGCACATCACGCTCACAAACCCCAACCGCTGGCTTATGGATGGAAAAGCCTCAAAGCGCCTCTCCGCGAGGCAGTAGGGGAAGCTGCCCCAAAGAGCCACTGTTAACCAGACAGTGCATAACTTCCCAGGTGGGCTGTGAACCACAGGCGGGAAAACAGGTCACCTGTTTCTTTCCGAAGCGGGGGTGAGCGGTCATTTGCAGTATTCACATTCTTCATGTGCAAGAAGCCCCCAAAGTGGCCTTTCTGGTGATAATCAAACTGCTTGTATAAGTAAGACACTCAGACTTCTATTTAGTAACGATTTTTTTGCTTTATTCTGTTCACCGTGACAGCCCCAAACCCAACACTAAGGGATTCCTCTTTTGACTTTGTTATCCTTTCACTACCTGGGACTTCCTCCCAGAAGTATGTGTGGTTTGAGCCTCACCAGGTAGGGACACGTAGGTCCTCAGAAGAGATCCCGGCTCTCCGGCACCAGGACCTGGGTCCTCCCCTTTGTACTGTCAGTGCCAGGGCTCAGCCCAGGTCTTGCTCCCACAACCCCACCCTGCCAGGTGTCCTTAGGCCAGAAATGCCAAGCAGGCTACATGCCCAGTGAAGCTCTGAATAAACACAGAGGCTGCTCAGAGCCTAGGGTAGAGGGCAGTGAGCAGGCTGTGTCCGGGTTCCATTACAAAAATGCTGTGTCTGATTAGAGAGGTCTGCCAGGGCAACACCTTCTAGATGCCTCTGGAATGGGGGCTCTAGGGGAAGCGGCTGCAAGCCAGCCAGGGGCTCAGACAGGGACAAGGCGTACGTTTCATCCTTGCCTTTGGCGGGGGCTCTGCTTCCCAGGCTGCGTGGTCTCACACGCCGGGGGGCTGAGAGACGTTCTGAAGGCCAAGAAGGTCCAACTGGCTTCCCTAGTCTCTGGAAGGAACAGCATAAGCCCCACGCAGAAGGAAGCTTGGAAGGAGAGTTCACGCAGGGCCTGGCGGGGTAAGCTGCAGGCCACGCGAGCATTAGCTCCTCATCCCCTGGAGTCCGTTTCATCCAAGAAAAGATGGCTGACTGTCAGAGCCAGATGCAGTTTGGGGGCAAAGACCCTTTTCTGTAACCCACAGAAATAACCTTAATCTCTGGATACACTTTTAAAAAATTCCTAGTCCAAACTGAAAAAAGGTTTTCTTCTATGCTACCGAGAAACCAAAATAGAGTAAAAGGACAGTCTTACTTTAATTGAGTTCCAGAACAAGGGCACACTGCCTTGGCCAGGACTTGTCTCAGCAGAAGCCGCAAGGGCGTGTGTAAAAGGATGTTTCTAGAAAATATCGAAGGCACCAAACATAGCCCCAATTCTGCCCTCCATCTGCCCGTGATGCCACTCCACATCCCGGGTGGGGAGGCTACTTCGTCCAGCTGACTTTGGGAATGTCGTAGTGCTCCGTGAGAGTATCCAGGTGTCTGTTGAAATCCTGGGGAAGCCGAGGACAAATCCCACATCAGCACAGCCTCGCGCAGGGCAGTGGGGTTGTGAGACAGCGCCCACTCCTGACTCCACATCCTGCCTCTCCTTGGTGAGCCCCCTCCCCTGAAAGCCACCCGGCCCCGAACCCTGGGCTCATCCTTACATGACCCAGGGAGGTGTTGCATCTGCTGGGTAACCGCCCCGCCCAACACTCCAATGGCTCCCTCTACCAGGCTCCTAGCCTCTGGGCCTGGCCGGGACCCCACATAGCCTGGTCTTTCCTATGGGCACGTGACTTACCTCCACTCTCTGCTTGTGGGTTTTAGATGCTTTCTTCAGGATCCTTTCCATTTGCTGAAGAGACAAGAGAAACAGGTGAGTTCACACACTCGACCCAGGCCAGGCCTGCGTGGGGCAGAGATGGAAGCCCCCGCCAGCTTGGCTCTCACCCCTGGAATGGCTGGAGGTCTCAAGTGTACATCTCGCCCCTCCCTCACCTCTACTCAGGCTGGTCCAACAGGGATGCCCGGCCACAGCCTATCCCACCAGGAGCCCAGGTCAGCTGCCCTGCGGTCAGAGTCAAGCAATGTACCAGCACTGACATGGGGAGACTCTGCTGGGAGCTGTAGGTGTGCCTCCTGCATCCCTGGGCAAGTGGCCGCGTTCCCATTTGGCAGGAAGAGACAGTTTCCCACGGGGCCTGAAGAAGGATGAAAAATGAGAAGGGCAGGGGCACCCAGGCGGCTCCGTCGGTGAAGCGTCCGACTCTCGATTTCGGCTCAGGTCATGATCTCACAGTTCATGAGATGGAGCTCCATGTGGGGCTTTGAACTGTCACTCGGAGCCACCTTGGGATTCTCTCTCCCTCTCTCTGCCCCCTCCCCTCCTGGCGCCTGCACATGTGCTCTCTCAAAAAATAAAAAATAAACTTAAAACGTTTACTGACTGGGTGACTGTGGCCGACCTTGATGCCCGCCCCCGTGAACCATGCCGCCTGGTCTTGGTGCCCGAGTGTGGTTCTCTGTCGCAATGACTCTGGACTGGCCCTGTGACTCAGTTTACTTATCAGAACGCAGTGCCCGTGCTGGGCCAAAGCGGTAAGACCCGGCAGCCTTCGCTTTGTGTTCCTGGAAGCCGGCCACCATGCTGAGGTCTGAAGACCTCACTGGAAAGAAAGGAGCTGGGAGATGAGATGACATGTGCGGAGGGGGCCACGGGAGGAGCCCGGATGTGGATGGTCAAACGATCTATCTTGGCGGTTTCGGCCCAGCTGGGCCTCCGACCCCGGCTGCCATGACAGCACAGATCCCTAGTGAGGAGGAAGAACTATCCAGCTGAGCCGAGTCAGCCCACAGAAGCAGAAGGCGACTGTCACCTGCCACCTGGCTGCTCCTTCCGGTCCTCCTCCATCTCACTTGCTGCCTCATCTTCCTCTCCATCCAGCGGGCTCCCGCCTGCCTGCCCCTCCGCTTCCCTCCCCTCCCTGCCTCTCCCCTTACTGCTGTGAGCCCACGCGAGGGCTGTGCCTCCTCGCACGCTCACCTGAGCAGCTGAGATCAATGCCAGGCACTTGGCGGGGCTCTGCCCTCCCTCTCCCCACTCCATGCACCAAGTTCACAGGGTGTGTGTGTGCTGGCGCCACCCCCACTCCACAGACAGCGTGCACAACGGACGACGGGGCGGCAGATCCCAAGCCCCACCCCCACCCCCTTCAGGCTGGGACCCGGCCCCAAGGGCCCTTCTTCCCAGAGCTGTCCAGCCTTCGTGCTCACTGTGCTCAACAGAGCTCTCTCCCACCAGGGAGTCCGCGTGTCCCCCTTCCACCTGCCGCCGCCCACACATCCTCCCTTCTCTCCTGTTTCAAACAAAATCCACAGCAGTGCTTCCGGTTTTCAGCACCACCAACAAAAATTTCCCCTTGACCTTCCCCCACCCGCCAGCTATATTCTCATTTCTCCATTCCGCTTGCTAGGTCTCCCAGGACTTATTCGTGCATCCTGTCTCCACCTCTGCCTTTCCCTACCCCGCCCTGGGATCCCCTCTCATCAGCCTCTCTTCCTCATTCCAAATGCCAGCTCCGGGCTCTCGGCTGTCACCCTGCAAGAGCTCTCGGCAGCAAATGACACTGTTGATCACTTCCTCCTTCTTAAAACCCTTTCTGCACTCAGCTCCTAAGGACACTCTCTCCCAGTTTTCCTCCTCCTTGTGAGTGATCCTGGGCAATTTCAGATTCTAGACCTCTTTTCTGTCACTGTCCCTCCTCAGAGGCTCTCATCCTGTCAGAGGATCTCCTCGCAGCAATTCCAGAAGGTTTGCAGGAGAGGCCCAGACCTCTCCTCCAAACTGCAGATTCAGAGATCACCCTGTCCACGAGAGTTCTCCATCTGAACTTCTAACAGGTGTTCAAACATAACTGCTCGAAAACCAAGGCCTTGATGCCCCACTTTAGAGCCTACTGTCCTTCTTACTACTGTAAATAGCGCCTTCACTCACCCAGCAACTGCTACCAAAAATCTCAGTCATCCCTCATTCTTTCCCAGCCCGCACCCAATCCACCAACGAATCCTGCTGTTCTTGCTCCAAAATCCATCCCAAACCTGGTAACTTCCATCGCTTCCACTATTACTGTCCAGCTCTGGGCCGCTTTTCTCGGTCACCGGATGGTTATTCCTCCCCCCACAGGAATAACACCCCAGGGCTAGCCTGTGATCTAACCTCAGGGAAGGAATCTAAGTGCATTCGCTTGTTAAATCCTCACCACGAACCTGTTAGGTAAGGACTTCAGCCCCACTTTACAGACAAAGAAAATTGAGGTGTGGGAGGTTAACCGACCTGCCCAGAGCTACACCACCACCAAGAAGCGGTAGAGACAGAATGGAATCCAGGTTGGTCTTGCCAAAGCCAGTGTGTTTCACCATTTTTTTTTTTAATGACTCAATTAGGCCTGGGAGTAAGGGCTTAACTCTTCCTGATGTTACTGGACCAAATAACCCAGACCAGGGTTAGGGTTTCTCAGCATGGACACTTGATATTTGGGGCTAGATCACTTTTTTTTTTTTTTTGCCACGGCGGGTTCTGTCTTAATCACTGTAAGATGCTGAGAAGCATCCCAGGCCTCATCCCACTAGATGCCAGGAGCACTACTCCCACCTCTCGCCAACACTCCCAGTTTTAACGAACAAAAATGTATCTTCAGACACTGCCAGCTGTCTTGTTGAGGGTGGAGGCAGGATACAGAACGGTACCCCGCCGAGAACCACCAACCTGATTATTCCCTCCCCCCAGATACCAGGCTGAGCTTATCTATCCTATGCTAACATCTCCTGTCCCCTACTGTCCAGATGTACTGTGTTTAACATCAAGAGAAGCTATTTACTGCGGTGCCTGGGTGGCTCAGTGGGTTGAACACCCAGCTCTTGGCTTCAGCTCGGGTCATGATCTTACAATTTTGGAGTTTGGGCCCCACATCAGGCTCTGTGCTGACAGTGCAGAGCCTGCTTAGAATTCTGGCTCTCTCGCCCTTTCTCTGCTTCTCCCCCTTCTCTCTCTCTCTCAAAATAAACTAAAAGCAAAAAACAAAAAAACAACTATAAAAGAATTAAAAAGTAACTAAATAAAAGAAGTGACTTATTGAAACCTTAAAATACAACCTACTTAAACCTGACAAATCATCACGGAAACAGACTTCGTGGAAACTTACAGCAGAGACGTGACCATTTAACATCAACAGCTAACGTCAACTGAACACTGACTTTGTGACAGTCCGGGGAACTAAATGCTTTATCTGTATGACTTCATCTAAAGGTCCCACCCTCTTTATGTGAAAGCACTCTTCTGACCCCTCCAGATAAGTAAACTGAGGCAGAGACAAAATGAGTCATTAGCCCAGGGTCACTAGACAAATTAAAGACTGCGCTGAAATCCAAATTCGATCCCCAGCTCTGGCCTCCTTCGACGCCAGCTCTAGCTTTCTCCTCTGCCATGCACTCAAGCCAGAGGCGCTCCCCCTCCTCGGACTCTTCCTCACCCACGTAGCATCTTCTTCCCGGAATTAAGGTCTCTCTGACCGCTCGCCACCACTCCGAGCGTCCCGGGCTGACCCCAATTCCGAGTCGCCCGGCTCTGTCTCTGCATCCACGTCGGGAGACGCAGACCCGCTGAGCGGGGCATCCCCAGCTTCCCCACTCGCCTTACCCGCTTCTCTTGCATCTTCTCGAAGGCTGCCTGGGCCGGGGTGCGCTTGTCCAGGCCGCGCCGCTTCTCCTCCTCGTTCTTCTTGCTCGTTCCCATTGCTTCCAGGAGTTTCGCTTTGTCTTTGTCCTTCTTTTTCTTCTTCCTGGGAGGGGACAAGGGGGGAGAGGAGGTGAGGGCGGATCTGGGGACAAGAGCTCGGGGACTCTAGAAGACGCTTAAGGCGACAGAAGACAAGCTTTCGCGGTCCTCTTGGGGACTCACCGCTTGGTCACGCCGAGCTCCGCAACGCCTTTCAGTTTCAGGGGCCCCTTTTGAACTTGCTCGTAGGCCGCCATGACGCCGTCTGCAGTTGTGTAGGTAAACCGCCACATTTCCGGTTTGACAACGCTATTTCCTCCCGAATGCCCGCCTCACTTCGTCCTGATTGGCTGAGCGAGGGGTGCGCGTGCGCTCTTGGCATCTAGAGCAGGGCCACACTTTTCAGTTGTGGGTGGGGCCTGAAGCGTGCGGCGCGACCTCATCCTTTGCATCCGGTCTCCTGCCACACTTCCGGCTTTCAAGCCCAGTTCCGGGTTTTCCGGCCTTGGGCCCCCGGATCTGCCAAGCTGGTGTTACAAAACCCCATTTCCTGAAACGCGGTGTCCTCCTGATTGTTTTCGCCTGCAGTTGGGTGTTCTGTTCCCTTTTACTGCTGTATTTTGAAAGTTTGATAGATAATCTAGTTTTGTAAACCTAATCAGTACTTACTAGTTTTTCAGTTTTGGGTCAATGGTGCCATTATATGAAATACATGTCAATTGCATTTGGAAAAAATTTAAATCTATTGGGGCTCCTGGATGGCTTAGTCGGTGGAGCCTGCGACTTTTTTTTTTTTTTTAGGTTTATTTATTTTGAGAGAGAGAGTGTGCATGTGTGAACACCAGTTGGGGAGGGATAAAGAAGAGAGAGGGAGAACGAGAATCCCAAGCAGGCTCTGTGCTGATAGCGAGGTTTGATCCCACTAACCTCCAGATGGTGACATGAGTGGAAATCAAGAGTTGGATGCTTAACCGACTAAGCCACCCAGGTGCCCCTCGTATGCAAGTCTTAATCCTAGGGTAGTGAGTGCAAGCCCATTTTAGACATGAAGCCCACTTCAAAAAAGAAAAAGAAATAAGATGTATCCTATTGAGGTATAACTTATACTCAGTAAAATGCATTCATTTTAATTGTGCTTTTTGATGAATACCCAGTAAAAGCAGTCATTTTAGTTGTACTCTTTGATGAATATCATCACATTTACGTGCCTACATAATCACCTCCACAATCAAGATCTAGAACATTCCATTCCTACAAACTCCCTTGTTCTCCTTCCCAGTTAATCCCCTCCCCCATCGTGCTCCTCAGGCAACTCCAAATCTGTTTTCTCTCACTACAGATTAATCTTTTATAAAAGCTTAATATACATGGAATTATACTACATACATTCTTTTGAGCTAGAGTTCTTTTTTTAATTTTTAATTTTTTTTACAAAACTTTTTAACATTTATTTTTGAGAGACAGAGCGCTAGAGGGGGAGGGGCAGAGAGAGAGGGAGACACAGAATCTGAAGCAGGCTCTAGGCTCCTAACTGTCAGCAGAGAGCCCAATGCCATTCTGGAACCCATGAACCATGAACCTGAGCTGAAGTCGGATACCCAACCGACTGAGCCACCCAGGTGCCCCGTGAGCTAGAATTCGTTCAACAAGCATAATGTGTTTGAGATTCTTCCTTATGTTGGGTATAAAAGTACTTCATTTTTATGCTAAGTGTTATTCCATTGTATAAATAAGTTTGATTTTGTTACTCCTCTGTGAATGGACATCTCAGTTGTTTTCAGTTGGGAGCCCTAATGAGGAGCTGCTGTGAACACTGGCATAAGTCTTTGTATGGACATTAGTTTCATTTCTCTTGGGCTCACTCCTGATGCCTTCATTACTGGAAGTAGAATAGTAGCAAGGTTTGGTTTTTCTCAGCGTGAAATGCTGAGTCTCAGCCAGTCTGTTCTGAGGGTTTGGTAAGAGAAAATAGTCGCACAGGATGCACTGAAAACCCTGATCTACCAGTGCTGTAACACTTGGGGCTCCCATGAGTTGGGTTTTTTACTTCCCTTATGTCCAAGTAATTTGCTTACTGAACAAGCAAAACTATTGTTGTAACTGAAACCGTTTCATTTGTGTTTCCTTCTATCCCTTTAAGCTTTGTGTTTGAGTGTGGGCCATCTTCCTCTGGCCCTGGATGAAAATGCTTGTCAGGACTTACAACTTTTCTCTCGTTTTTGAATGTGATACATAGTAGCATTGTCACTTTAAGTAGTACATAGGCCTCAAGTGAATACATGGAAGGTCCAGAACTTGATTTGGAAAGAATAGCCTCTCATCTCCCTTAGCCTCTCGTCTCACCTTTAATAAAACAAAGCAAAGGGCTCCTGGGTGGCTCAGTCAGTTAAAGATCCGACTTTGGCTCAGGTCATGATCACACTGCTCATGAGTTTGAGTCTCACGTCAGGCTCTGTGCTGACAGCTCAGAGCCTGGACCCTGCGTCAGATTCTCTGTCTCCATCTCTCTCTGCCCCTCCCCGGCTTGTGCGCTCTCTCTCTCGCTCTCTCTCTCTCAAAACTAAATAAACATTTAAAAAAAGAGAGAGCAAGGCAGCAGGCTCCAAATACCTTATGCTAACTCCCACATCACCAAACAGAGACTTAACTGCATTACAGTTTTAGTTCTTAAGAAATGAGGGGCGCCTGGGTGGCTTAGTCGGTTAAGCGTCCGACTTTCGCTTAGGTCATGATCTCACGGTTCGTGGGTTCGAGCCCCACGTCGGGCTCTGTGCTGACTGCCAGCTCAGAGCCTGGAGCCTGTTTCAGAGTCTGTGACTCCCTCTCTCTCTGACCCTCCCTTGCTCATGCTGTCTCTCTCTCTCCTAGAAATAAATAAAACATTAAAAAAAAAAAAAAAGAAAAGAAAGAAATGATATCTTAGGGCCGCCTGGGTGGCTCAGTCAGTTAGGTGGCCAACTTCAGCTCAGGCCATGATCTCGAGGTTCGTGAGTTCGGGCTCCATGTGGGGCTCTGTGCTGACAGCTCAGAACCTGGAGCCTGCTTCCGATTCTGTGATTCCTTCTCTCTCTGCCCCCCCATCCCCTCCCCCCCCGCTCAAGCTCTGTCTCTCTCTGTCTCAAAATTCAAATAAACGTTAAAAAAATTTTTTTAAAAAAAGAAATGATATCTTAAATGCGTCAGTCAGGAATCCTCCAATCAGCGATCAGCACTAGTTGGGTCATCTGCCAGATTACAGATCCCCACTGTCCCTTAAAGGAAAGTGACTTTGCAATAACCAACACGGTAAAATACACAAAACGTACTGTTGTAACCACTTCAAACTGTGCAACTCATTGGCATTAAATACATTCACAGTGTTGTCCATCTGTTTATTTGTATTTGATTACAAGAGATATGCAAACAATGCAGAATATGTAATTGGAAAAGTACTGAGAAGCCCAAAGAAGACAGTAATCACTCCCATCCGGAAATAATGTCTGCTATTGTTTTGATTTCTCTAAATCCAGTCTCTTATTACCTGGGATGTTAAAAATAAAATGGGATTTTATTCTATACTCGCTTTATCACTGACCTTTTCCGTGTGACTGCCTTTGTATGTGGAGTTAAACACTGAGGGATGCAGAGAAGAAACTCCAGATGTCCCATAATCCTCTGCTGACATTAAACATATATACACATGCACATGTCCCAAGTGAGAAAACCGCACAGTACAGAAAAAGCTAAAAGAAGAAAGAAAGCAAAAACGTAGAAACTTCTCTTCCCACCTCTTTCCAAAATGATGGTCAATTTCATTTTTATATTTTTCAGCACAAAAGTGTGTATGCCCACATCTGTGTGTCTGCACAATGTTTTCTTTAAATTTCTATCTTCAGTTTTTCATCTAGCAAAATGTCTTGAAGCTCCTTTTAAGGCCCCAATTACCTCCACCCACCTTCCTCAAAGGCTGGATGTC
This sequence comes from Hyaena hyaena, assembly GCF_003009895.1. Lineage (NCBI taxonomy): Eukaryota > Metazoa > Chordata > Mammalia > Carnivora > Hyaenidae > Hyaena > Hyaena hyaena. The sequence continues at coordinate 1,672,053 of NW_024080859.1, forward strand.
CTGTGGCAGAGCCAGGCCCTCCCTAACCAAAGCCCATCTACGGGCCCACAAATCTTAGCTCACTTTTCCAAGCGGCCTGAATCCGCGGCAGTGGAATTACTAGGTCCAAGACTATGTACATTTGTGCATTTTAATTGAGTCTGCTCTTGCCCAAATTGTGCCGAGGACTTTTGAGGGAGCACGGAGGAGAGGGAGAAGCAACCGTCCCCCCTCCCCCCCACCCCCACCCCCCCTCCCCCTCCGCCCTTATCAGGCCAGAGGAGGGCACGGTGCCTGACATTTCCAGTTCTGCCGGCAGGGGGCAGCAAGCGACTGCCCAATTCTCCGGCTGTAGGCTCCTTTCGCGTTCAGGAATCGGAGAGAATGAGCTTCCTGGTGCTGCCCGTCGGGGCAAGCCTGCGCGGGGGCCATCCTCCCACCGTTGACAGAACCAGCTCCCCAGGGAGGAATAGGACCGACTCATTTGGGGAGATCTGTTCTGCCCCAGGCAACCCAGGAGCCGTGCGGCTCCTTTCTGGGGCTTCCAATGCTGTGTGCCCTGCAGGAAGCAGCCTGATCTCTCTGACCTTCTTTCCTCTTTTGTAAATTGCGGTGGCTGCCGCCGCCGTGGGTGCGGATAACAACAGCTAATACTTCACACGGATTTACGGGGATCATCTCATTCACTCCCACGGCCGCCCCGTTCCACAAACCATCCTGATTTTACATTTTGTCGCCAAGCACCAGGCCATCCACTGTAACATGTGTCACTATTTTATACACCTCTACGACAGCATTTCTCAACCTTTTTTTTTCATCATCACCCCCTAAAGGGAACTTAGTTTAATTTAATTTAATGAGAGAAGTTAAATAACAATGAAGGAGTTTTTGTCAGGGAGGATTGAGTTTTGGATTGGGCCGCGAGCCATTGAAACATCTAAGGTTTTTTCATCCCTTCCTCGCCCCTCCCCCAGGATCGATTTTTACCACCTTAGGAGAAATATTGCCCCCACTGATAATTTATGTTCTAAGGGAGTAATTGTTCCAAATAAACCATGATACATTGCTTTTGCTCACTTAAAAAAATTTTTTTTATTTTATATCCATTTAAAAAGTCCTAAGGGGCACCTGGGTGGCTCAGTCGGTTAAGGGTCCTACTTGAGGTAGGTCATGATCCCACGGTTTGTGAGTTTGAGCCCAGCGTCGGGCTCTGTGCTGACAGCTCGGAGCCTGGAGCCTGCTTCAAATTCTGTGTCTCCATCTCTCTCTGCCCCTCTCCCACTGACATTGTCTTCTCTCTCTCTAAAAAAAATAAATAAACATTAAAAAATGGTCTTGAGACTTAAATACACAGAGATTTTAATTTTATACTACTCGTGTATATATACAAAGAAAATGCAATAAATCAGCTAAAGTTTTCTAAACATCTTCATGCACAGAGTATAACTCATTGAAATCACTGGAAAAAAATCAATTCTAAGTTTTTAACGTCTGTGCTTTATCACACAACATCACCCTCTGTGCCATCAAGGACCCTGGTAAGGAGCATTTCTTTAAAAGAATCTGCATTGTTTCCAAAGAATAGATTATGGAAAGGGAAAACAGTTAATCGAGGATGGAAAAACATGGCGAACACCGCCTTGCCCAAAGGATCAAGGTCAACATTGCCAATGATGTCTTGTAGCTATCAGGTAAGTCCAGGTATGAAGTGATGGAGAGGACAGACACCTCACCTCTGAGGTCTCTCCCAAACCCATGAATCCAGTCCAATCATGAGAAAATGCCAGACAAATCAAAATGAAGGACATCCGACAAAGTACCTGACTGGTACTCTTTAAGACTATCAATGCCATGAAAAAAAAAATAGACCAAAAAACTAAAACCAAACAAAATAGACTGAAATCAGGAGCCAAGGGAGATATGATGACTACATGTAACATAGGATTCTGACCCAGAAAAAAGAACGTTCTTGCAAGTGTATATCCATGTTCATAGCAGCATTGATCACAATAGCAAACAGGTGGAAAGACCCCGAGTGTCCATCGATGGACGAATAAATAAACAAAATGTGATCTATCCACACACTGGAATATTAGTCTTAAAAAGGAAAGAAAATCTGACACATGCTGCAATGTGGACAAACACTGAAGACTTCATGCTGAGTGAAAGAAGCCACACACAAAAGGACACATAATGTATGATTCCATTTACAGGAGGTTTTCCAGAACAGGCAAACTCACAGAAACAGAAAGTAGGACTGTGGGTTCCAGGGACTGGGGGAGGGGAGCATGGGAAGCTGTTTAATGGGGACAGACTTTCAGTTGTTCTACAACATGAAAAGCGTTCTGGAGACAGATGGTAGTGACGGCGGCATAACAATGTGAATGTATTTCATACGACTGAGTTGTGCACTTAAAAAAGGGTCCAAATGGTAAATGTTATGCCTTGTGTATTTTACCACAATAAAAGTGTTTTTAAAAAAAAAAAAAAAACAGCAGGGAAATAATACAGAGCGATCCCGTGTACCCTTTTACCAGTTTCCCTCAATGGTAACATCTTATAAAACAAAACTCCAGGGCGATGTCACAACCAGGATATTGGCATCGTTACAGGCAAGACTCGAGCAGTCCAACATCACAAAGATCCGTCCTGATGCACTTGTGTGTAGCCACACCCACCTCCCCCCACCCCATCCCTGCACCCTGGCCACCAGCAACCTCTTCACATTTCTATACTTTTGTCGTTTTAAGAATGCTATGTAAATGGAAAAATCCAGCGTGTAACATTTTATGATTGGCTTTCTTCCCCCACTGAGCATAACTCCCCAGAGATTCATTCAAGTTGTCACATGTACCCCTTTCACATCCATGGAATGGATGGACCAGTTTGTTTAATCATTCACCTGTTGAAGGATTTATGCGTCGCTTCCTGTTTGGGGCTGCTATGAGTAAAACCTCCATTGCAGGTTTTTGTGTGAACGTAAGCTTTCATTTCTCTGCGATTGCCCAAGAGTCCAAGTGCTGCGTCATAGGGTGGTGACGTTTTTGTTTTTCTATTTTATCTTATTGTAGGAAGAGCACTTAACATGAGATTTTCACAATTTTTTTTTTTAAAGTAGGCTTCACGCCCAGCACGGAACCCATTGAGGGGCCACGGCCCTGAGATCAAGACCTGAGCTGAGCTAAGAGTTGGACACTTATAGAGCACCTGGGTGGCTCAGTCGGTTAAGCGTCCGACTTTGGCTCAGGTCATGATCTCACAGTTTGTGGTTTCGAGCCCCGTGTCGGGCTCTGTGCTGACAGCCAGCTCAGAGCCTGGAGCCTGTTTCAGATTCTGTGTCTCCCTCTCTCTGTGCCCCTCCCCTGATCATGCTGTCTCTCTCTCTCTCAGAAATAAATAAAACATTAAAAAGAAAAAATTAAAAAAAAAAAAAGAGTTGACACTTAACCAACTGAGTCACCCAGGTGGCCCAGACCTCCACAAATGTTTAAGTGTACAATACATTATCTTTGGGTATAGACACAATGTCCAGGAGATTGCTAGAGCTTATTTATCTTGCTTGATGAATCTTGCTTCATGCCCACTGGTTAGTAAGCTCCATTTTCCTTCCCCTTGGCTGCTGTGAGCCACCATTCTACCTTCTCCTCCCAAGTGGAATCATACATATTTGTCTATCTGTGATTGGCTTATTTCACTGAGCAAATGCACTCAGAGGTCCTCCAAGTTGTTACATACTGCAGAGTTTCCTTCTTTTTAAGGCTGAAGAATATTCCATTGTAAGTACATACCATGTTTTTTTAATCTTTTCATCCATCAATGGACATTTAGATTGTTTCTATACCTTGGCTATTGTGAATAATGCTGCAATGAACACAGAAGTGTTAATATCTCTTTGTGATCCTGATTTCAATTCTTTTGGATGTATACTGGATCATATGATAGTTCTATTTTTAAGTTTTTTGGTGTTTTTCTTTTTTAAAAATGTTTGTTTGTTTGTTTGTTTATAAAACACAAGTGGAGGAGGGGTAGGGAGAGAGGGAAAGAGAATCAAGCAGGCTCCTTGATGTCAGTGTAGAGCCTGATGCAGGGCTCGATCTCATGAACCATGAGATCATGAGCTGAGCTGAAATCAAGTCAGATGCTCAACTGACTAAGCCACCAAGGTGACCCTATTTTTTGTTTGAGAGAGAGAGAGAATCCTAAGCAGGCTTCATGTCCAGTATTGAGCTTGAACCAGAGCTTGATCTCATGACCGTGAGATCATGACTTGAGTTGAAATCAAGAGTCAGATGCTCAACAAACTGAGCCACCTAGGTGCCCCTAGTTTTAAGTTTTTGAGACACCTCCATGCTGTTTTCCATAGTGGAGGTGCCATTTTGCATTCCCACCCCCAGGGCACAGGGTTGCCATTTCTCTACATCCTCACTAACATTTATTCGTTTTTTTCTTTTATACTTTATTGTCAAGTTGGTTTCCGTCTAATACCCAGTGCTCATCCCAACAAGTGCCCTCCTCCATGCCCATCACCCCCTTTCCCCTCTCTTCCATCCCCATCAACCCTCAGTTTGTTCTCAGTACTTAAGAGTCCCTTATGGTTTGTCTCCCTCCCTCTCCTTAACTATTTTTTCCCCTTCTCCTTCCCTATGGTCTTGTGTTAAGTTCCTCCTGTTCCACACATGAGTTAAAACATATGGTATCTGTCCTTCTCTGCCTGACTTATTTCGCTCAGCGTAACACCCTCAAGTTCCATCCACGTTGCTACAAATGGCCAGATGTCATTCTTTCTCGTTGCCATGTAGTATTCCATTGTATAGATAAACCACATCTTCTTGATCCATTCATCAGTTGATGGACATTTAGGCTGTTTCCATGATTTGACTATTGTTGAGAGTGCCGCTATGAACATTGGGGTACATGCACCCCTATGCATCAGCACTCCTTTTTTTTTTTTTTTAAATAACAGCCATCCTGGCAGTGATATCTCATTGTTGTCTTGATTTGTTTTTCCTTGATGATTATTGCAATGCAGTTCTGGCATTATGGTTCTCAGTTCTTTATCCTATATTACAAGGGGGGATATTGTTGCACCTTATTTATCATAATGAAGATGAAATTTACCCATACAAGGATAGAAGTAATTTACTTATACCATGAGAAGTTATTTATTGTAAATGCAGAAAAGAAAAAAAAATCCCATCATTGGAGCTGGGTGTCAGAGATCAGCCTCCAGTGGCTGACAAACACGAGCAGCCCCTTGATAATTGTGATTAGTGCTTGTTGAGCTCCCGTACAGCGCCAGCCCCCTTACCCTCCTCCAACTATGTCAAACTTACCCCAGCCCCAGGGCCTTTGCACTTCCTCTTCCCACCACCAACCACTCTCTTCCCACTCACTATTTCCTCACTTCCCTCTAGTTCTACTCAAATATCGCATCGTCAGGGGTGCTTTCCCTTCCCAATCTATTTATCCCAGCCTCATCTCTCTATCCCTGCCGTTTTATTTTTCTTCCTGGAACTTAGCACTCCTGACTAATTATGTATTTATTTGGTTGCTTGCCCACTGGAACGTGAGCTTTGTGAGAGCACTGTTTTTGTTCACCGATATGTGATCAGGACCTAGGACAGCACCTAGCACACAGTAGGTGCTCAGTAACTAATTGCTGATGTGGGGGGGCACATAACCAAACCACAGAGTGTCTGATGGGGTCAGCCATAGGAATCTGGACTTCAACCATGAGGCACAGGGAGCCAGGAGGTCTTTGATAATTAGTTTTGTCATCGTCCTCTTTAAAAAAATGTATTTACATGCAAAAATCTCACCCTTTTTGGTGTGCAATTCTATGAGTTTTGACAAATGAATACAGTCACATAACCAACACTACAATCAAAACACTAGAACTATTTCGTCACCTCTAAGATTCACTTGTTCCCCCCTCTACAGCCATTGATCTCTTTTCTGTTCCTATAGTTGTGTCCTTTTGAGTGTGCATATAAATGGGATCATCCAGTAGGTCGCCTCTTGAATCTGGCATCTTTCAGCTATAGCACAATGCATTTCAGGTCCATTCATTTTGTGTATATCAATAGTTCATTCCCTTTTATGGCTGAGTCTATTGTATGGACCGGCCCCAGTTTTTTTCTTTTTTAATCCATTTCCCAGGTGAAGAATATTTGTGTCGTTTCCAGTTTTTGGTGATTATGAACAGAGTTGTAATCATTCTTCGTATACAAATATTTTTAAAAACAGATATAATAATTTAGGTGGACATACATTTTTAGGTCTCTCTACCTCGGAATGAAAATTGCTGGGTCACATGGTAACTTGGTGTTTAACTTTTTAAAGAACTGCCGAACTGTTTTCCAAAGCAGCCTCACCATTTCACATTCCCACCAGCAGGGTATGAGGGTTTCATACACTGTGCTGACCCCACATTCCTGGTCAACACTTGCTATTGTCTGTTTCCTTTTAGGCACCCAAGTGGGTGTGAAGTAGTATTTCACTGTGGTTTTAATTTGCATTTCCTTGCTTATTCCAGATCTTCTTTGCCATTGGTGTATCTTCTTTGGAGAGATGTCTACTCAAATCCTTTACCTGTTTTGTTTTGTTTTGTTTTGTTTTAATAGACTTAATTTTTAGAGCAGTTTTAGGTTCACAGTGAAATTGAGCAGAAGGTCCAGAGATTTCCCATGTACTCCCTGCCCTGCCCATGCACAGCCTCCCCAGCAGAGTGGTGCACTTGTCACAAGCAGTGAACGTACAGTGACACATCGTATCATCCAAAATGTACATTAGGCTTCAGTCTTGGTGTTGTACATTTTGTGATTTTTGGACAAATGTATAATGATGTATATCCACCATGACAGCATCATACAGAGTAGATTCACTGCCATAAAAATCCTCTGTGCTTCATCTGCTTATCCCCCGTGCCCGCCAATCTCTGCCCATTTTAAAATCTAGGCTATTTGTCCTTTTACTGTAGGCTTGTTAGAGTTCTTTATATATTCTGGTGACTAGTCCCTTATCTGATATATGATTTGCAAATACTTTCTCCATGCGGTGGGCATGAACAGGTTTTTGTGGGCCCGTAGATTTTCATTTCCCGTGGGTAACTACTCACGAGTGGGACTGCTAAGTCATGTGGTAAACGCGTGTGTCACTTACAAGAAAGTTCTGCTCCATTTTCCAGAGCGGATGTACCATTTTGCATCACCACCAGCAATTAACGATTCCAGTTGCTCCACATCCTCATCCACACTTGATATTGTCAGTTTTTTTAAAAAAAAAAATCATCCTAAAGGGGTCCTTAAAGCCTTATCATAGTCACATTCTACAAGGTGGCGTCACACACTGGGACAGAGGAGAGTTGATGAGGCCAGGGAGAACTGTGAGGGTCCAGGCCAGTGGCGGGGGGGGGGGCGGGGAGATCCGAGAGCAGTTCAGGGGGGAGAGGCCGTGGCACTAGAAAAGGCTGAGCGGGAGAAGAAACTGGAGCCAGGCGAGACCCAGAGCAAGAAGAGCATGGAGCGCCAGGCTAAGGGCTTTTGACTCCCAAGGTTTCTGCCCAAGAGGATTCTGGGTCCTCATAAGGTTGGCAGCTGCTACATTGTCTTTACCCACTGAGGATGCGTGATGAATATTAGCATACTCAAGGCTCTGACAAGTCCGGCAAATAAAGAATTCTCTTTGGTATTATTATTTTTTTTTAATATATTTTTAATTTATTTCTAGGAGAGAGAGAGAGACAGTGTGAGCAGGGGAGGGTCAGAGAGAGAGGGAGACACAGACTCTGAAATTGGCTCCAGGCTCTGAGCTGGCAGTCAGCACAGACCCCGACGTGGGGCTCGAACCCACGAACCGCGAGATCATGACCCAAGCGAAAGTCGGACGCTTAACCGACTAAGCCACCCAGGCGCCCCAACTCTTTGGTATTATTTAACCAGTTGTTTCTCAAACTTACACCTTGGATCACTTTTCTTTAGCCATAATGTCGTCGTCATCATCATCTCCAGTGCACATCTCAGGACCTCATTTTTTTTTTTAATGTTTTTTTATTTATTTCTAGGAGAGAGAGAGAGACAGCGTGAACAGGGGAGGGTCAGAGAGAGAGGGAGTCACAGACTGAAACAGGCTCCAGGCTCTGAGCCGGCAGTCAGCACAGAGCCCAACGCGGGGCTCGAACCCACGAACCGCGAGATCATGACCTAAGCGAAAGTCGGACGCTTAACCGACTAAGCCACCCAGGCGCCCCATCAGGACCTCATTTTTGCTCACCAAGTTATGCTCCCAGTCCCTAAAACTGGCTTATATGCAACAGTCAAAAAAAATTTTTGTTTTGGTTGCATTAATGATCTTATTAGACCTTCAGAACGACTCTCTGAGTTAGGCACTGACACATCTTCCCTCTTACACCTGAGGCTCAGAGAGGTCAGGTGACTCGTCTAAGGCTGCACAGCTAATGGGTGGAGAGCGAGTATTTGAGCCGGGGTGCGCTCGCAGCCTCTCCATCAGGCCGCCTGTCTCTGGAAGGCGTCCCATGCCCCCCGCTTCACCCGCCAGTGGCAGACGAGGTCTGCTGCTCTGTGACGTCCTACAAGTCCTTCTTGTCCTGGTGGCCATGGACATACCCGGGCTGCTGCCCAGAGAGCTGGGCTGTAACTTGATCTCCCCCAGGCTGGGGGTGACAGGGCGGGTGGGCAGGTGACAGCCGGGGCAGGGAGATTTGCCCAGACGCTGATGTGCCGCAGCCTGGCAACCCGTGTGGCCCAGGGGAGACCAGGGGCTCCGGGGGCTTGTCCCAGTGTCTCGGCAGTGTCCCCACCATGGGCAACAAGCAGACGGTCTTCACTCATGAGCAGCTGGAAGCATATCAGGTAGGGGTGACACGCGGGGCCCTCAGTAGGTTTGACAGCCTTGATTTCTCGGCCTGTGGAATGGGGACAGCATCGTCTGTCTTGGGTGTGCAGTCAGCAAGGCTCCCGGCGCAGCATCAGACAGAGATGGGCGCGCGGCGGAGGGACAGGAAGGGGCCCCCGAGGCAGGCTCCGGGCCAAGCCAGTATCTCTCTCCACAGGACTGCACCTTCTTCACAAGAAAGGAAATCATGAGGTCAGTCGGGGAAAAAGGGAGGAAGTACCCGCTGCTAGAGGATATTTGCAATTGGACGGGACGGGGTGCTTTATGACGGTTAAACCATGAAGGGAGGGATCGCAGGCATGGTCAGCGGATGGGGGCAGAAGTGGGGAGGCTGAGAAGCCACATCTTGTCATATTGTCATGGCCGATGACATGACATCGGCTGATTAGCTTGGGCTTTTTCCGAGGGAGGTGGGGGCCATGGAGAGTATGTGAGCCGGGGTGGGGGCAGGAGGGGTACAGGTCAGCATGTTAGAAAGGTCCCCCCTGAGGAGTGTGCAGAGGCTGGCACTGGAGGCTGGGAACCTGGGGGCACGTGGGGGGTGGCATCAGGGTAAGGGTGCGGTGGGCGGCCTGAGGCTGCTGCATTTCCCTGGCGTGAACGAGAGGGGATTGGTAGGTATCCCACATCACAGCTCAGCCCGTGGAGCCATTGTCCGGAGGCCCCAACCCATGAACTCGGAGCGGTGAAACCCTAGCTGGCCGGGGTTCAGGGCCAAGGCCCCAATTGTGTGGGCACCGGATATCCATTATTGATGGGCACACCTTTCACCAGTGAGCCCCATTGTCTGGGTGAGGACAGCTCACAAGGTCACCCTGGCCATCACGATCAGGTTACCCGTGGGGAAACTGAGGCTTGCACAGGGGAGGCTGACCCCGGCTCTGCAAGACGGGCAGAGCTGCAAGGGGTTTGAGGGCTGGCGTTTCATCTGTCCTAAGCTGCCTGTGTCTCAGCACAATAACGGGCTCAGCGGGAGAAAAGGCGATGTGCTCACGGCCGCCAGAAACCCAGCCCCGGGCTGTTCCCCGAGGGGACCCGGACAGGGAGCTGACATTCCAGATACCCCCTCCTTGAGTTCCTAGCCGCCGTAGGCCCCAGGGGCTCCTGTCTCCCCTGGAAATAACCCCCAGCAGCTTGGGGGCCTCTGACTCATCTAGGATGTGCTCTCCAAGGCCTCTGCTCATGGCGCCCCCTAGTGGAGGCAGGGGGTCAGCGGGCGAGGACACTGCAGCCGAGAGCCGGCCTCACAATCTAGGCAGTGTGGGTGGCATCCGGTGTTTTGCAAAATGCCTTTCACGCACGAAAAAACCCCCTGAATACTGGCCTTCTGTCTCGGCTCTGCCCCATTTAGCGAACCCTCCCATTACGGAGGGAGAGAAGGAAAATGTGAGGACGGGGGTCCTGGCTGACATCCAGAGATTCACAGATTCGCTCAGACTCTGAGTGCGTGATGCATGTTCCCTCTTGCCATCCCCATCTGCCTGGGGACGAGCTCCTACTCATTCTTCAAAGCGCAGTATCTCGAGTGTCCGCACTCCCGTCCCCCCTAGCTCTGGGGCCGTCTCTGCACCGTGGCCCTGACCCCAGGGGTAGAAGTACCTGCCTGTGTTTGGCTGTGTGTGCTTGAGGGCTGGGCTGCACGCGGATGACGCTTGGGGACCCAGGGTCCTCCGGTGAGGAGTGACCAGGTGCAGGAGTGAGCCAGAAGGGACACGCCCCCCCAGCCCCTATCCCAACCCTTCCCCATGTTTCCCTCCCCACACCAGGCTCTTCTATCGCTATCAGGACCTGGCTCCCCAACTGGTCCCCCTCAACTATACCAGCCGCCCTGACGTGAAGGTGCCCTACGAGCTCATCGGCAGCATGCCCGAGCTGAAGGTACGCCGGGGCCGGGGTCCCCTGCCGCACTCCTACGAAGGGATGCATTTTGCAGGTGAAGAAACTGAGGTTCAGAGAGGTTAAGATGCTTGGGCATGGTCACACAGCTCGGATGTGAGAGAGACAGGATTGCAAACCTGGGCAGTTGGGACGATGAAATGAGATGATGCGAGTAAAAGGCATGGCACGGGGCCTACTGGGCGGCGGGTTCTCAGGGAAAGTCCGCCCTGCTTTGCAGAGCAGGGGCCATTAAAACAGCAGGTTTTTCTCAGCTCGAGGTTTGTCGCATAGTTTGTGACGCTGAAGGGGGCTTGCGGGGTGAGTGAGTAGAGATGATTTTATCACAAGGGACAGAAACCTCATTCAAGGGGCGCCTGAGTGGCTTAGTCGGTTAAGCGTCCGACTTTCACTCAGGTCATGATCTCCCAGTTCGTGGGTTCGAGCCCCGCGTTGGGCTCTGTGCTGACTGCCGGCTCAGAGCCTGGAGCCTGCTTCAGAGTCTGTAACTCCCTCTCTCTCTGACCCTCCCCTGCTCACGCTGTCATTCTCTCTCTCTCTCTCTCCTAGAAATAAATAAAACATTAAAAAAAAAAAAAGAAACCTCATTCAAGAAGGACAAAATCTTGGGGCACCTGGGTGGCTCAATCGGTTAAAGGTCCGACCAGCTCAGGTCATGAGCTCTCAGATTGTGGGTTTGAGTCCTGAGCTGGTCTCTGCACTGGTGGTGCGGGATTCTCTCTCTCCTTCTCTTTCTCTGTCTCTCCCCCACTGTGCTCTCTCTCTTTCAAAAATAAATAAATAAACTAAAAAAAGAAAAAGAACAAAATCAATTGGATCACATGAGCCAAAACTCCAGGGGCAGAGCTGGCACCAGGTACAGCTGAAACCAGGGTCTCAGAGGACATGCTCAGGAACCTCCCTCCATCCCTCAGTGCCTCCCAGGAAGAGGCTTCAGTCTCGGCAGCTTACTCACTTGAAGTAGTGAAGCAAAGGCCCTGTGGTCCCAGATTCCCTCCCATCAGCTCTGCAACCAACAGACGGCAGATCCCTCCATCCCCATCTTTCAGAAAACAACCCAGGGCAGTGTCTGATTGGCCAGCTTGGGTCCCCCTGCCTATCCCAGAGCCAATCATGGCTTCCTAGTGGATGGTGATCTCTGATTGGCCTCAACCAGGTCATGTGGCTGCGTCTGGAGCCTGGAGTGGGGTCAAGGCCAACCAGACCTCAGGGGCAGAGAGAAGAGTTGCCTGGGGCCCTCTCCCGGCACCGTGAGGAGATACTTGAAGGGGGATACTTGGTGGCGGGTACTTGAAGGTTTCAGGAAGGTGGGTGCTGAGAGCGAGTCCAGCTGGAGCCCTGAGACCCTGGGCAGGGATGGCCACCCTGCTCCCTGCCCCCAGGACAACCCATTCCGCCAGAGAATTGCCCAGGTGTTCTCTGACGATGGGGACGGCCACATGACCTTGGACAACTTCCTGGACATGTTTTCTGTGATGAGCGAAATGGCTCCCCGCGATCTCAAAGCCTACTACGCTTTCAAAATTTATGGTGCGTGCAGGGCCCGGGGGGTGGGGGAGCATGGGGGTGGGGCGTGAGAATGGGGGTGTGGGGGGGGGCATGGGAGCAAGACCAGGGCTTCAAGGCCGTGCACGGCCCTGTCCTGCCCCACCTTGGTACCTGCTGACCCCGTCACCCTACTTATTCCTTTCCAACCACACTGGCCTCGCTCTTCCTCCACCAAACTCTTTATCCCCCTGGGCCTCTGCCTCTGCTGTTCCCTCTGCCTGGAACACCTTTCCCTTGACTCTTTCTTACCTTGAAGCGTAGGTCAAAAGCAGCCTCTGCCCCGAGTCCCTGTCACTCTCCACCCCCACATCCTATTTCTCTCTCAGCATAGAGCAGTGCTTCTTAATTTCTTGTTCATGATCTGTTCACCTCTTTTCTTTCTTTCTCTCTTTTTGTTTTATTTATTTATTTTGAGAGAAAGAGAGAGTGGGAGAGGGGCAAAGAGTTGGGGGGGGTGGGGAGAATACCGAGCAGACTCTGCACTGTCAGCGCAGAGCCCAATGTGGGGCTCAATCCAATGAACCGTGAGATCCTGACCTGAGCCAAGATCAAGAGTTGGATGCTTAACTCACTGAGCCACCCAGGCGCCCCTCTAATCCATCCATTTCTTATTGACTTCTTTCTGATGAGACCCAAGGGCAGCAACCGCAACTGTTTTCTTCCCCATCTGTCTCCCATGCCTGGCACATAGTAGGTGCTCAGTAAACACTTCTTGGATGAATGGAAATTTATCACAGTGCCTAGCACATAGTAGGCGCTCCCTAAATACTTGCCGAGTGAATGAATGGCCTCCCGGCAGGTCCCTGCCCAATCCTAAAGCAAGACTCCAGCTACTCCCCCAGCGTTTTGGGTTCCCTCCGGTGCCTCAGTCTCCTCCTCTGTAATGTGGGGACCAGAGGCCCAGCCTGCACCCTGCCTCCCCTCCCGTGCTGCTGCACAGACTTTAACGACGATGGCTACATCTGTGCGTGGGACCTGGAGCAGACGGTGACTAGGCTGACGCGGGGGGAGCTGAGTGCTGAGGAGGTGAGCCTGGTGTGTGAGAAGGTGCTGGATGAGGCTGATGGGGACCACGACGGGCGGCTCTCCCTGGAGGACTTCCAGAACATGATCCTGCGAGCACCCGACTTCCTCAGGTGACGCTCCTCGCCATTCCCTCTTCCCAGTTCCCAGACCCCGTTTGTGAAAGCTCCTCCACCCATTCATGTGTGACTGGGGAACATTCCCAGCCTCCCTGGCCTCAGTCTCTGCATCTTTAAAATGGGGATACCTGGGGCCCCCTAGGGCACCCCCTGTGGGTGGATGCAGTTCTTCGGGTGAATGCAACGTGGCTGGTCTTCAACCCTCACTTGCCTGAACGTTTTGCAGTGGACAGAGCGTACAACTGTGCTTGGCAGTCCTGGGGACGATCAAAGCCCCCACCGGAGGGCTGAGAGCAACTTAACACAGGGGGCGGCCGGCCATCTGCTTTTGTGCCTCCTGTGAGCTAAGAAGGGCTTCTGCATTTTTTAAATGGTGGGGGAAGGATTAAAGAAGAATAATACCGCGTAACACATGAAATGGATACGAAATTCAAATTTCCGTGTCCCTCAAGGGTTTTACTGGCGCACAGCCACGCCTGAATGTGTCTGTACCGTCTACGGCCGCTTTCAAGCTGCAAGGCCCAGCCGAGCCGGCGCACAAAGAGCTGGAAAGATCAGCTCTTTGGCTCTTGACAGAAGAAGCTGGCTGAGCCCTGAGTTAGGACTCGGAAAGACCAGAACAGTGCCTGGAGCACAGCAGGGGCTCAGCAGCTGTGTGCGGGCTTGCGGCTGTGGCTGCGGTTCTGGGTGGTGTCCGCACCTGTGCAGAGGCCCCTCCTCTACCCCGAGGAGCGCGGGTCTCCAAGCAGAGCCGCGGATAATGACGTCTGAATGAACCCTACCACTGACCAGTACCCCGTGTACTCGCCCCCTGAGCCCTCGGTACAGCCCCAACGCAGGAGGGACAGGCTCTATCCCCATTTTACGGAGGAGTAAACTGAAGCCCAGGAAGGCATAGCCACTCAGAGTCCCACAGCAAGTCTGGGGCGGAGCCGGAATGTAAACTGATCCAAAGAGATGTGCTTTCAACCCCAATGGGGGGGCGGGGTGACACCACCTGGGGTTTTTGAGGGGATCCATCTCCCCCTTTCCATGGCTCCTTGCATATCTCAGGGCCTCCCATCGGGAGAGTGTGAGGGGAGGGGGAGGGGGAGAGAGGGGAACCCTGTGTCCATGACACTGACTCTATCTCTCTTTGCACACAGCACCTTCCACATCCGCATCTGAGGGAGCCATGGAGAAGCTGGGTCAGAGGAGCAGAGGAGGCGGGGTGACCCGTCACTCCACTGCGGAATCCGGTCTCCCTGGGTCCCGGGAATAAACACACTGAGTCGCATCTGCTTGGAGGATGTGTTTTTCACCTTAAACCTGCCGGATGGGAGAGAGGAAGCCTGGGGTTTCACCTCTGCCCTCCCCGTGGGACCTAGCTGTGGCTGCGCCCTCTGTGAGCCATGACCTCCCCATTTACACAAGAAGGGGCTGACTGCTCCCTGTCCACTGTGAGGGCCCGGAGTGCTGGGTAGTTGTGAGTCTTGTGGGGCAGAGACCAGATATGGAGGTCAGGTCCAGGCCATCTCACCCCAGGGCCGCCCAGCGTGGAACTGCTACCCCCAGTCCCCTCTCTTCCCCCCAGTCCTGGAGTTTCTCAAGGGGACCAAAGCTGTAACCCCCTGCTGATCTATGAGAACTGCCAGAGGAGGCCTCTGAGGGGGGTGGCAGCAATGGCATTCACGGAGGCTGGCACCGCACTTTACAGTTTACAAAGCGCCTGTCTCTCAGTCATTGCACTGGTGCCTACGGCATCCCAGCAGGGCTGACGGAGAAGCAGTCACCCTTTGTTCAGGGAACACAGTGAACTGCCCAAGGCCACACCTCACATCATCTGCAAAGGCAACCTTGAACCCGGGCCGCCTGTTTCCGGATCTCAGACGCCCGCACCTTGCAGATTTGAGACGCCCCACACTCACTCCACTTGTGGCCATCCCAGGGCCCCGTCCATAGCCCCACTCAGTCCAGAGAGTGCTCATTCCTGCAGCGGAGACCAGCCCCCAGGGACCTTCCCAGACACCTCCACGAGCATCATTTTTAGACCCTGCGCCCACCCTACTCTCACTTAACTGAGCACCTACTGTGAGCCAAAGCCTTAGCTTTCATGTGCATCCTGCTGGTTCATCCTGAGAAAGAGGGGCTGCTCCTCTCCCCATTTTCCAGATGAGCCGACAGGCCCAGAGAGGTCTAGTGACTTGCCAGGGGTCACACAGCCCTGTGACCTGGGACCCCCTCCAGAGCCCACCACCAGCCACAACCCCGGGCTGCCTCTCCTTCTTTAAAGGAAAGGCTCATAAGCTTCTCCTAGAGCTGACGTCGATGCGGGAGGGTGCACTGTGTGCCAAGCCCTCGGCGCGTCTCACCTCCGTCGGCAGAGGACCCCGGGGGGAAGGAGCGAACCACTCTGTTGGCAGGCGAGGATGTACTCGGAGTCGAGCCACACGCAGGGGACGCGGGTTTCCAATCCAGGAGCTAGCACCCTGTATCTGGGTGACCTTGGCTGTGCCTCTCCTCCTCTCAGACCCTTAGTCTCTTCTTCAAAATGGGGAGCATGGGCCTACCTGCTGGGTCTGCTTAGGGATATCGTAGAAGTAATGAACTTGGCACCTACGGTGGCCCTTGCTGTAACTGATCACTACTATTCAAATAACCAGGTCACCCCACTGGCAAGTGCAGGACCCCAAGCAGTGTCTTTATTACATTTCTCGGGTTCCGGCGGGCTGGTGGGCAGACAGCCAGGGTCCGGTGCGAGCAGCCCCTGGCAGCAAGCGGCCCAGAGCCAGGGCAAGGCTCTAACAGTACCCAGGGGCAAAGGGTGGCGGCGTGAGGTACTCCTCAGGGAGCCAGTCCTTCTGGGCTTCTCCCAGGCCCTCTGTCTCTGGTTTGGTTGGTTTGTTTGCTTTTGAAGACAGGACCCTCATTACCACTTGGTGCCAAGCCCTGACCCTTGGGTTAACCTTGCTCCTGCTGGCCACTCTCGAGGCCTTCCCGGAGGAGGGGTCCTCTCTGTCCCTCAGACTCTGGGGCTGTGGGGGACTTGCAAGGGACGTGGCCACAGAGCGGTGTGTGGAGACGTCATCTTCCCAGCCTGTGTCCCCTGGCCTGGCCCCTGGGCTGTGTGCCCCTGCTGGCGGCCCAACATCCCAGAGCGATGACAGAGTCACAGGTGACATGTGGGGCTTCAGCTGCTGCTGGAGCCTCTTGCCCGACTCGGGGAGCATCTTGAAGCTTCTGCAGAGTTTCCGGCAGGCCACCTCCAGGGGGGCGTTGGGGGCGCGCGAGGAAGTGGCTTCCACGGTGGAGGCTCTGCGTATCTCTGCCCGGGGCTTCCTTTCCTTGGGCCGACGCAGCAGGCTGGGCCTTCCCGGGGCCTGAAACCAAGAGCGGGTGAGGCCTGGGGCCATTCGGCCCCCCAAGCCTCTGAATCTGCCCTGGAGGTTGGGACACGGGTCTCACTTAGGCCCCTTGGGGCTGACAAGGACCCCAGGGGACCCCCAAGCCTGATCCCACGCCCCACCCTTCCCACCGGCCTAACCAGCGTCATGGTCTCCCCCCAGGGCCAGGGAGCGAATGCGTTCAGGTTCGTCCGCCACCCAGTCCCGGTCTCGCCCCCGAGCTCTGCTGTCCTAGAGCCACGCCGCCAGGGTTGTGCGCCCACGGGAAAGTGCCCGCGCGCCGATGAAGCCGCCTGGAAGGGGAAATTTGACTTTCGTCCTATTTTCGCGCAATGGTACGGCAGGAAACATCACTTTCGTCTGTAACTGTTTCAGCGCATTCCAAAACATAGACGCCATGCGCAGCTCGTGGGCCAGACGCCGCAGGGCCACACGGATGCCGCCCTCGGGCCCCGGTTTGCAGACCCTCATCTACCTGGCTGCTCAGCCCAAACCAGGTGCCCTTTGCGCAGGTGGCCGGCAACGCCGCATCCGCATCCCCCACCCTGGGCACCCAGGGCCCGGGCTCCAGCGCCGCCAAACGAAACCTCCAGGAACGGCATGTGACCAGCGCCTAACGCAAGTCGGAGCTGGAAGGTCCATACCGCACCCCGCCCCAGGGTGCCGGGTCTCAAGCCGAGTCCCGCCTTCCCCAGGGAGATGGAGCCCATCTTTGGCTCCCCCGGTGGTGCATCCTGGGATCACCTCCCAAACAATGCAGGGCCTGGGGACTCGAACCACGACAGCGTCCAGCTTCTCCTCGCCAGCTGCCCCAAGCCATCAGCAGGCTCCCCTCCAAAATGTCCCAAGTATTCTCGTCTTGCTCTGCCTCTAGGGATCCTTCTCCGGTCCTCCCACCTGGACAATCCCTGCCTCCTTCCTGTCACGTCCATGGGGAGTCCCCACGACCCCCACGACCTCACCCTGGCCCTAAGGCCCTGTGTGATTGCCCCCCCCGATCCTGCCCCTTACTTCCCACTGATCTCCCTTTCACTCACTCCACTCCATCCACACACTGGCTGTTGTTGTTCTTTTGTTATCCAGACACACTGAGCCTCAGGACCTTTGCACGTGCTCTTTTCTCTGCCCGAAACACCCTCTCTGCATCTCTGTGTGTGGCTGACTCCTCCTCATCCTACATGTCCCAGCCCTATGCCATCTCCTCCAGGAGGTCTTCCTTGACTGTTCCCTTCACGCTTTAGCCCCGCACCCACTGCTGTTCATTGCTCTGGCCTATTTCGTTTCCACTACTGCCAGAACGTCCCTGCTGTGTGGGGGGCAGGGAGGGCACTCAGCCTAGGGGCTCCTGGAGGTCCAGTCAGCCCTGGGGAGATGGGAGTCATTAATTTACTCATTCACTTACTCCACATTCATTAGCTGAGCGCTTTCTATGTGCCAGGTCCTGTCCGAGAGGAGGAGAGGCAGATAGATGAATAAGATAGCGTGGACAAGTCAGATAGATTCCCAGGCCTCTCAGAGCTCACCAGCACATGCAAAGGCCCCGAGTCTGATAGGAAGGCAGACAGGAAACATGAAAGCCCACAAATAGACAAGACTTTTTACATTGTAAGGAGTGCTCTGCAGTGAGTAAACAGGGTGATGGGGTGGCGAATGCAGAACGGCTACTTTCAGTCTGGAGCTGGGGAGGGAGACACTTGAAGAATTGAAGAAAGAAGCCAGGCACGGGAAATCTGGGGGCAGAGCACACACAGCATGTGCAAAGGCCCTGGGGGGTGGTGCCACCAACATGTGCAAAGGTCCTGGGGTGGGACCAGCACATACAAAGGCCCTGAGGTTAGCTTGATGTGTCTGAACACCGGAAGGGACAGCAGATGGGCTGGAGCGGCTGGTAATGGACAGAAGTGGGGCGGGGGGGAGGTGCTGAGGTCACAGTTGGGATGTTAGTTAAAGGGTCCTGCAAAATCTCTGGAAGGTTCTATAGTTGGAGCTATAGAAAGTTCTATAGTTTTTCGCTCTAGAAAGTCTCCTCTGGCAGCTGTTGGCCACCTCTGCTCCTGCCCATCCCATGTCAGAGGTGCAAGCTCCCTGTCACATACCTCCTCAGGTGTGGCCGTGGGATAGAAGGAAAGACTCCGACATTCGCTGGGGCCATGGGCAGGGCTGGCGACTTCCTCAGTCAATGCATTGGAGTAAAGGAAGAGGTCCTCGTAATCCACATTCTCTGGATCCTTCTGCGGGGCAGAGGGGGCCTGCAGCTCAGCCCCAAGGCAGGGGATGGGGTGGTTCCGGACAAACCGGGGAAGGTGGGCTCAGGAGCTGCCTTGCCCACAGCCCTGGTACGGACGCTGCCCCTCCCACATCAGCTTCTGGGGCCTAGACGCCTCTACGCCCCGCCATAAGGACATATTCTATTCCTACAGATCAACCGAGGTTACACCCCCCCCCCCCCCCGCCGCCGCGCATGAGCCTTGTACAAATTAGCTTGGGGAGCTGGGGGGAGGGGTTGTGCAGAGAACAAGGGAGGAGGGGGGGCCATGAGAAGACGGACCACGAGAGTGACAGAATCACAAGACACTGAATGGGGTGAGTGGGAATGAGTCTGGGGGCTTGGCCCCCAGTGGGGGGCAGCTATGACCCACCGGGCTTGCAATCCTCACCTGCCCACAAGGCTGTGTCAGCAGGTCCCCGTGTGGCCGCACAGGCTGCTGCCGGTGGAAGGTGACCAGGGCATCCAGCGAGGCGTGGACCCTCTCCTCCCCGGGGATCATGACGCTCCCATCATCCAAGAGCTTCACCATGAAGTGGCAGCAGCAGCTTTGGGCTCTGCGGAGACACTGCTGGGGCTAGGAAATTCCCTTCCTCCTCCTTCTGTCCCCGTCTCCCAGCCCTCGGGCCGGCAGCACCCACTGTTTAGGCTCCCATTAGCTTTCTGCACTTTTTAGCCATGGGACACTTGGTGACTGACTAAACACACCATGCCTCAGTTTCCCCATCTATAACCTGGGGCTACTAAGGCTGACCTCAGGGGTTCTTATGAAAATGGAATAAGCTACTGTGGATAAAACTTAGCTCAGTACCTGGCTACGGTCAAATGATCAATAGAAATGATAACAGTGAAAATTTGAGTCAGGCCCCAGGCTAAGGCTGTATGCCTGGCACACAGCAGGTTCCTAATAAATGCTCTATTAACGAATGGGTGCATTTATTAATGGCCCACTGTGGGGCCATTTAACTTTCACTTCAAGACTCTGAATTAATTTTAGCATTCCTATATCAGAGATGGGGACTTTGAGGGAGGCACAGATAGGTTGAGTAACCCGTTCAAGGTCACACAGCATATATGTGGCAGAGCCAAGCCCTTGACTGTGTGACTCAGGACTGAAGATTTTCTCACTGTGGGCAACTCTGTAGTGGCGCGACTGGATTTTTTTTTTTTTTTTTTTTAATTCCTTTGGTCTAGAATCCTTTTGAAAATTAGTTTGTGCGGCTGAATCTTCTGAGATGCCACATCGGGTTTGGAGGCCTTAAGGAGTTGGACTGCTGTGAGTTCCCCTCACGCGTCCCTCTGGGTGGAGGCAGAGAGTTGCCAGGTAGATGGGAGGGGAGGGCAGTAGCCCCCCAGCAGCCACGCAGGCTCAGTTACCACCGAGCCCCCATCTGCTGGTTACAGCCAGACCTGCAGCTGCTTGCGTCAGCCAGATTTGGCCAGAACTTTACAGCAGTTGCTCTCTGAGAAGCTGTGGTATGAAGCGTCCCTTGCCCCCTCCGAGGATGCCCTGGAGCCCTCCTGTCCCTTCCTTCGTCCCTTGCCCAGGCCTTACTTGTAGGACAGCGTGTAGCCCACGTGGCTGTGACTGACCCTGATGAGAAAAGATCCCCATGGCTGCAACTCCAGCAAATTCTCGGCGTCCCTGGAACACACACGGGAGGGAGATGACTGAGATCCGGCTGCCGGGCGTACTGGCCGGACTCCTGCTGCCCCCGTCATCCCGGGACTGAACAAAAATCATTTTTTCTTCTCGGTTGTTTCAGACCTTGGGAGATTCAGGGGCAGGGGTGTTCCCAGTTGTGGCGGAAGGCCTCTGATGGCCTTGACCCCAGTCTGGACTTTCTCCCGCCTTCCCAATGCCTAAAATACCCCCCACGAAGGCATCTTTGGGTGGGCCAAGTTATCACAGGTAACAGTGCCTGTTCCCAGATGCGTTTGAATTCAGACCCCGGCTCTGCTGATCATTAGCTGTGTGACACCTGGCAAGGGTCAGTCCCTGTCTGACCTTCAGCTTCCTCAATGGGAAAGTCGACCCTTACTCGCAGGACCGATGGGAGAGCAGATCAAATGCGTGGAACACGTGCGAGGCAAATGCTCACCAAATGCTCACTGTGATTATTACTATTATTCACTATCATTATTACTCCTATTATCTGGGGGATCAAGACAGATCTGGGGGCCACAGACAGCAAGGTGGCCTTCTATGGGGCAAGATGGGGAGCCTACAGACCCGAGCTCTCTAATGAGGACTACGTATAGCCATTGAGCCCTTGAAATGTGGCTGGTCTGAATCAAGATGTGCTTTCGGCGTAAGACACCAGATTTTGAAGACTTAGTACAAAATAAAGGAATGTATACTAAATCATACAGGAGTTCTTAGTACTCCCACTGAAATGATACCGGGTGGAATAAAATAGGATTAAAATTAATTCCACCTGTTTCTTTTTACCTCTTTAACAGAGCTACTAAAAACTTTAAAACTGCAACATGTGGCTCACATTGTATTCTCACTGGCGCACCCCAGAACCCGGAGACCAAGCCAAGTTCATCCTCTCTGTGGCTTTCCCAACCTTCTCTCAACTTCCCACGTGCCAAGGGGGGGCCGTAAATGTTCTTTCCTCCGTTCATTTGGAACCAAGCGGGTGACTAATGGGGCGAGCTTGTTCCTGTGCTCAGAACTCAGTCCAGCGTGGAAAGTCCAGAACTCTGCCCAAGGTGAATGTGTTGCTTACGTCCTGCGCTGAGGGGGAGCAGCTGTTGGGGGGCCCTGTGTTAACAAGGGTTCCGAGGCTGCATCCTGCCAGTGCTGATGGGCGGCGCCTGGCCTTGGGGGAGGGGTGCCTGGCACCACCGGTGTGGTGGCCACTTGCAGAGAGAAAGCTGAGGTCCCAAGATGGGAAGTAACGTGCCCGGGTCACACAGCGAGTCCCCCGGAAGAGGCAGGATTCAAGCCTCAAGGGGGTTCGGAGCTCTTTTTTTTTACTCTCTTAATGCACCGAGGCAGGCTGAGCCCAGAATTCTGCAGAAAACCCGCCCGGACAAGGAAAGAGGGTGAAGGGAAGGGCGGAAGGGGTGGGCGCGTCCTCACTCTCTCGAGATGGCCCCGTGGAACCACGCGGGGACCCCTCCGCGGGCCAGCTGGCCCGCCTGCGTCTGCACGAACCAGTCCAGCCGTGGGGGCAACGGCGGGGGCAGCTTTCCGGCCTCTGTCATGTTTCCCTGGCGCGTGGTTACCTGGCATCAGGAGAGAGGAGGGTGAGTCAAGCCTGGTCCACCCCCATGCTTTGCTCTATTCTTACAGTTCGTGGTGCCTCCTCCTTTGACAAGCCCCCCAGCTGGCCGGAGCAGGGCGCTGGACACTGGCTTGTGCTTCTTGAGCACTGACCATGCGCGGGCACCTTGCGCACATCCATCCGTCGACGCCTGCCCCAAATCCTCCTTGCCCTTTTATTTGTATTGCGCCATCGCTACAAGCGTTAGAAAGCTCCCTTTGTAAATATATGTGCTGAAGCTTAAGAACCGACTTTATTTAAGTAAATATCAGTGTCCCTGGAGGGATGTGGACCTGGAAAAACGGCAAGTGAATAAATACTAAAAAGACGTGGCCCCAAGTAGTTCCTGCTGCCACCAAGATCGCCGCGTGTGGTGACCACCGACGGCGCACCTGTAACGCGTCTGGCACATCATTAGTTCACGAGTTCTTGACAGTGTGAAGCTCAAGGTAACGCCGGACCTTGCGAGCCAATGACAAGGAGCTGAAGAAGACCAACATTTACGGGTTTACAAAGGAGTATCCAGTCCATGCAAACCAGCAGTGGGATCATGCCCTGCGGGTTGTCTGCTCATGACCCTTCACGCTCACCCTTAATCGCACCCCTGACCTGGCCCACCCTCCTACACTGGCCCCACCTAATGTCTTGATATGGCAGAAAGTCACTGTTACTGGGCTGTGTCCAGAGGGTGGGGACATTTTGACTAGTTCAGTCAATATTGACTTTCTTCCACGTGAAGACAGATACTGTGACTGCCCTCTGAGAAGGGGGGGGGGCAAAGAATTCTGGGACAAGTAAAATTAAAGAGATCTATTTAAAAAAACACTTAATAGCAGTGCCTGGGCAGCTCAGTCGGTTAAGTGTCCGACTTGGGCTCAGATCATGATCTTATAGTTCATGGGTTCGAACCCCATGTCGGGCTCTGTGCTGGCAGCTCAGAGCCTGGAGGCTGCTTTGGATTCTGTGTCTCCCTCTCTCTCTGTCCCTCCCCTGCTCATGCTCTGTCTGTCAAAAATAAACAAACATTAAAAAAAGAAAAAAAAGAAAAACATTTAATAAAGCAGGGTGACAAAGCATTTCAGAACCTGGAATCAGAGCCAGATAGCCTGGGCTCAAGCCCCAGCTCCCCCAACTTAGCTGCTGTGTGACCTTGGGCAGGTCACTTAACATCTCTCTGCCTTTATTTTCATCTGTAGCTTGGGGATAATATTTAGCTGGGAAAGTACAGGTGGCACACAACTAAGCACTGGGTGTATATAATAAATATTCATGAATCCAGTAGTGACTGGCATGGGGTTATGTATATAGGTTTGTTCTTTTCTCTACCTGGGAGAACCCCTACTTATCCTTTAAGACCCAGCCAAAATAGCCCCTCCTCCAGGCAGCTTTCCTGTCTCTTCTCTTAGACAAAGCCTTGCACCTTTCTCTGTCTCCCACCTTCTCTGTTCCTGCCTAAGCTTTGCCTCCTGGAGCTCAAGTGGCTGTGCTCAGTGGAAGCCTTAACAGTTGGCTTTTCTTTCTCTAATGCAAATGCCTGACTTAAGCCTTGACTGCCAAGTCATCCACTTTAACTTTTTCTATCTGGAATAAACACATTGCGAGCCTTAGAATTAGATAAAGAGCCAGGATGCTCCCCCCTCTCCGACTTCCTCCCACCCCCCTACTTTCCCACCATGAGGCTCCTTTACTTTAGATAGAGAACCTAGTTGATTTTGGTAACTGGCCATTTGGGTCGCTCCCCCCTCCCCTTTTTTTTTGCTTTCCTTCTTTCTTTTTCTCTTCCCATGATTTAAATTCCTGCTTTTATGTTTTAAATTCACCAACAGGGAGGGAACCCCCCCAAAACCCTCAGCCCCAATAAAAGCAGAACTCCAGGCTCATGCGTGCTGGCTTTCTGTCTATCGACAACCTGGCTGTGTGCCCCCTGGCGTGCCTTGTACGGGGCTGGTAAGCAATAGATTTTCTTTCTTCCAAGTTCCCAGAGGGTCACCATTGACGGGCATCTTGCAGTCATAACCACAGGGGTCGGGTCAGCTGTAGTTGGTTTGGCGAGGGGAGACATGTATGGGGAGCTCACGGGGCCTAGGGGAGCGCCCCCAGGCTGAGACTTGCACGAAGCATTGTGTCTGGCTCTGTCTCCCCCATATCGAGGGCCCCTAGGGACTGGGCTCAGGGCTGGGTTCTTTCAGATTTTTCTGGGTCCCCTGCACTACCTGGCACTGGGCAGGGGCAGTGAGGGTGCAGGGTGTTTGCTGATGAATAACTGTCTAGGGTTGAATGAATCTGGACTAAGTCTCAAGCTCCTGACCCTGGCACTGGGCCTCCCCCGTCTCCTGGCCCCCCTGTATTACAGCAGGGACATCCTTGCGCTACTCAAAACTGACCCCGCTCTCTGCCACGCCTTCGCCTATGCTGTTCTCCTGCCAGGAACACCCCTTTCTCCGGCTCCGGCTCCAGTCTTCAATGGAAATTGAAAATTCCTCCTGCACTTCTGCTCTCTGCCAGCCCCGTCCCCTCTTCTGGCCCCACCTGGGCTCCGTGCTCTGTCTTCTAGAGTTCTGGGATGGGGCTGAGGCTCTCGGGGGCCCGAGCTTGCCTGGCATGGGGCAGGCACAGAAGGGGGCATGTGGCTGGCTGAGGGACCCCCGCCCGGGCACATACCTGGAGGCCCCTGGGCAGCGGAGGCTCCCACTCCTGCTGTGCGGGGACCTTCAGTAAACTTGGTTTCGGTTCAGGGTCTGCACGTCAGCAGGGGTGGGGCTGCGGCCCCCAGGCTGTTCCTGTTTCCTTAAGTAGGTGAGCCCCAGGGGCGGGACCCAAGGATCCTGGTTGCCTGTGGTCCATGGTCAGGGTCAGACGCAGCTGCTGAGCTGCAGGTGGAGGGAAGCCCTTGCTCCACAGGAGACGGAGAGGAGACTTAGTTGAGTACCTACTGTGTGCCAGATCCTCAGGGGGCAGAGAGGTGACCCGGGAGGTGCAAGCACCACCCTCCTGGCTTGTGAATCTAGCTAAGTCTCAGAGCAGACAGCCCCGCAGGCAGGAGGGATGGGAGTGGCAAGGCACTCAGAGGGGGCGTAAGGGATCTGGAGGAAGAGGGACTTGGGGGCAGACAGGCGGGCGCTCACTTGATTGGGAGGTGCGAAAGGAGGGGGCGCTAGGGGGAGCCCCCGGGGCAGCGTCCAGGCAGGCTGGGGCCTCCCCGCACGCCTGGGGCCACATTGTGACTCCCTCTGTAACAAAACCAATGATATTTGGTATAAATAAAAATGATACTTTATGGCCGCGCCGCCACCGAGATCCCTGGAGTCCAGGCTGGGATCGTTATTATACATTCATTGTTATTGTATTCATTTTTTCCTTCTGATTTTAAAACCCTGACTCATCGTGGGGAGCCCTGCGCACAGCGTGTGGGGCCTGCGAGGAGGAACTGGCAGCTGATGTCAGGCAGCCCCGGATGTGTGCCGTGCCGGCTGCATCCCCATCCCCAGCACATGGGCCAAACCACTTCCTTCTCCCCTTTCGGGCAGCAAGGGGCTGAGCTGGGGGCTTCCTGTCAGGCCTATCGCACTGGACCAGGTGGTCCAGATAGTCCCAGGCTCAAGGTCAGTGGCCTCAGCACCCCCTACCCGAGGGGAGGGGGACAGCCATGTCTGGAGTCAGCGGGTCAGCAAAGCTGGAGCAGCAGCCTCCTGGGGCCCGGCTCCTTACTCACCCACCGTGTGAGTAAGCCTTGCGTGTAGCCTTGGGTGACTCGCTCAACCTCTCTGGGCCTCAGCTGCTTTAACCGTGAAGTGGGCACAATGGCCCTCCTTCGTCACGTGGCAATGGCAGGAGCGACAATCGTCAAGCACGCGGCATGGGGCTCGGTTAAGTGTAAAAGCAGGGTTCTTTGCCGTGACCTCATCTGCTGCCTCTGTGCCGGGCTGGGGAGATGCAGGCTCGGGCCGGGACTTCTCAGGCTGGGCCACCTGGGGCCACTCACGTCGCCTCCGTGCCTGCCACTGCCCGGTGGGTCAGCTACCGGCCCTAAGGAGGAGCAAAGCCCGGCCGTGGGGTTCTCATTTGCATGAAGTTCAGTCTCCAGAAAGGTAGGGGATCTCAGCCCACGACCTGCTTGGGGCAAGTGGTCTTAAACAAACTAAAGGCCTCCTGAGAACGTCACAGTGGAATCAACCCCCAGCCCTTGGTGACCACAGTCCTCAAAACTGTGAACGGGCAGGGCAGGTGGCCCCTAGAGGGACTTCCAGGAAAGGACCAGCCAGGAGATATGGGGCTGGGGCCCCAAGGCCCCTTCCCCTGTGTGTCAGATTCTGGGCTTTTCACCAGAGGCTACAGCTGGTGAGAAGGACTCTGGTGGCCCCATGTGGGGTGGCTCTCTGGGTAAGGATCACAGTGCCTCCTCAGCCCTGGGGACGGGCAGGGGTGGGACAGCCAGGCTCTGCCGATACTGAGGGTTTTCAACCGTTTTATTCGTCCTACAATGCTTTCATTCTGTTTGTCAATTCATTCTCTCCACAAACACTGGCTGAGCCCCAACTGTGGGCATCATGCTAGATGTGAAGGATGGAGAAGACAAGACAGGCACTGTGCCGGCCCTGCTGGAGCCCACAGTCCATGGGGAGGTGGTTGTTGCGCATGTCTGCATGCAGGCAAGGCTTGCACCAGTGGGAACAGCAAGGGCAAAGGCCCTGTGGTAGGAAGAAACCCAGCATGCCTGCGGAACAGATGATAGCTGACGGGTCCAAAGGGCGGACATAACCGAACGTCCATCGGCGGATGAAGAGATTTAAAAAATGTGGTCCATCCTTTCAATGGATTATTATCCAGCCATGCAAAGCTGACTTCATGGATGCTCTATGATGGATCTAGAGAACTATGCTGACCATTGCCAGCAGGCTGGAGGAGGGGGTCTGGAGAGTGACAGCCCATGGGGACCGGGCAAGGAGAATGTTCTAAAAGGGACCATGGTGACGGGTGCACATTTCTGTGAATACACTGAAAGCCACTGAGTTGCACTTTGGTGGGTGGACGGTTTGGGGTGTGGATTAGATCTCAATAAAGCTGTTATTAAAAAAAAAAAAAAAGTTGAGGGGTCATCTCTCCCTGCCTGGCACTGCATCAGAGCTCCTCTCTGAGCAGAAGGCCGGGTCTAGGGTAGACAGAGGCTCCGGGACCCCGGCCTGACTTGCTTGGAGGCAGCAGGTGCAGAGCTGGCGCATCCTGAGGTTGAACACTTACAGCTCAGAGCCGCGAGCTATTTATGGGACTTGGGTCCCGCTAAGAGGCAAGATGCGAAAAAGAGAAGTGGGTTCGCTCTTGGGGAACAAGACAAAGAACGACGCTAATAATAACGATGATGAGCGCGGTGTTGACAGCAGCTGATCTCACAGGGCTTATGTGTCTGTCCCAGACTGAGATGCACCAGCCTCCTGGCCCTCTGTCGCCGTCCTCGGGGCTGGGGGACCACCATCATGCCCATTTGACAGTTGGAGGGACTGAACTGAACAGCTCAGCCCAGGGCTGTGCTGGGGATAGGAAAGGGGCTTGGCAAAATGGGTGCCAGTAGGGAACGAGAGAGGCTTAGGGGCACGGGGGGGTCTGATGCGGAGCAAGCAGGTAGAAACGGGGAATGCGGCGATCCCAAGTGGCGCTGGCCTTCATATGCCTGTTTCTCTGCGGCGTGGGGGCAGGGCTGGGGGTCAGGAAGCTCATATTCCCAAGTCAGTCTTCTGGTCACGGTATCGCCTCCTCAGAGCTTGGGGTAACCTGCCACCCCTATGTGAGTCTTGTTTACACCTGGGGTATGAACGAACCTGGCACACTGGAGGTGCTGACGAGACCAGAAGCATGCAAAAGGTGGAGAGGGTCCAGGGCACCTGGGCGGCTCAGTCAGTTAAGCGGCCGACTTCGGCTCAGGTCATGATCTCATGGTTCATGGGTTCGAGCCCTGCGTCGGGCTCTGTGCTGACAGCTCAGAGCCTGGAGCCTGTTTCAGATTCTGTGTCTTCCTCTCTCTGACCCTTTCCCCTGCTCATGCTCTCTCTCTCAGAAAAAAAAAAAAAAAGGTGGAGAGGGTCCAGAGGCCCCTGCCAGCCTCGCCTGGATTTTAAAAACTTTAAGTTTAGTTATTGATTTTGAGAGAGAGCACGCGCAGGGGAGAGGCAGAGAGAGAGGGAGAGTGAGAATCCCAAGCCGGCTCCGTGCCATCAGTGCAGGGCCTGATCTGGGGCTCAGTCTCACAAAGGTGAGACCTGAGCCAAGGTGAAGAGTTGGGCGGTTAACTGCATGAGCCACCCAGGCGCCCCCAGCCTGGAGTTTACATAACGGGCAGCCTGAGGACCCTGGACCCAACACCTGGCCACATGTGTGTATCCACAGGGAACGTGCGGACATTAAAAATCCGTTAACGCAAATCCAGTCCAATCTATACTTTTATGGATGAAATTAAAACTGAGAACTAAGATAAGCTGTAAAAAAAAATCCGTTAACTTTAAAATGAGCTTTAATTTGTTTGTTTTCCTTAAGTGCATTTATCGATGTAAACAGAGCATGTTAAGAGACTTCAGGGGAGAGCGACTATTGCTGGTATGTTGGTTTTAATTCAAAAAAGAAGAAACTACAATGCCAATGGCCTGGACTTGGGGCAGGGGCGGGGGTGGGGGTTATAGAAAAGACAAGGGCTCCCTGGTGGCACCTCTCCGACCCGGCCCCCTGGCCCGCCTGCAGTCTCTACAGGAAGGCAGAGCTGTCACATCGGAACCTGGTGGCGGCACTGGAAACCGGCTCAGACTGCTCTGCGATCAGTCTGCGCCTCGCACCCCGGCCTGCGGCCAGCGCCGCCTCACACTCGCGGCCACGACTGGCCAGAGGTGCGCACGAGCCCCCAGGCACCCGGTCTGCCGCGGGAAATCGAAGACAGAACCACTTCATGGCACTACAGATCTGGAAAAATAAAAATCTCAGCTAGAAAGAACGTCCGATTTGGAGACGGCGGGAGGGAAGGGGAGTGGGGGGCTGCCTGGGGGTCCAGAGATGGATGCCCCCGTCGCAGGTGGGGGGCGCGTGGGCGGCTGCGTTTCCGGGGGTGCCCGTGGCACGCGTGGGTCCCCTCGGCGCTCAGGCGGGGGGGCCAGGAGGCCCACGGGGCAGCCCCAGGCCTCGGCCGACTACAGACTCGCAGCACCTGCCAGTGCAACGGGAAGGGCCACCCCAGGCTTCTTTCCTCAGGATTTCCGTAATTGTGCTTCCCTTTGGTCTGGCTGACAGCTAAGAAGAGAAAGGGGGGGAAGAGAATGGCTTTTGTCACTTGTCCAAAACTGACAGAAGAGGAGACAGTCGGCGTCAGACGTGCCCAGAACTCGGGCTCCCGTGGTGGGGCCGGGGACGGGCTCTGCGGCGGGGCCTGGGTCGTGTGGCGGTGAGGCCTGGAGACGGAGGCCCGCCGTGGTGGCTGATGTCGGTGGTCACGTCTCAGCTCCATCCTTCGCTCTGGCCACGCGGTGGGAGGGCCCATTCAGCAGACAAGAAAAATAGCAGATTCTTAACTTATTCCATCTCCAGACTTGAAAAAGATCAGACAGTTGCTAAAATCAACAATTTCTCAACTGTGTCTGGTGGCCACGGGCCCGGTGGCCGCGGCGCGGCAGGGAGTGTTGGAGGGGGCGGGCCCCGGCCGAGCAAGGGGCCCACTCAGGACAGGCACAGTCAGCTGAGCGGAGCGAGGCCCGGAGTAAGGCAGTGCTCCTCACAGAAGAACGCATCGGAAAAAGCTGCTCCTCCGCTGCGGGTCCGGGGTGATTTTGACCCCCTGGCTGCTCCCTTGGGGACTGTTGCCTTCCTGAAATTGCAAAGGGTTTTGTGAGGTCATAACCAGGCATCAGCACGATGTCACTTAACCAACTGGCCAACTGAGCCATGAACCACCCACCCACCCACCCACCCATCCCTTCCCTCTGCCACCTTCCAACCATCCATTCGTCCAATCGTCCCTTCCAGCCCTCAGCTCACTTTTTACAAACCCCAGATCTGCTACGTTCTTCCCCTTTCCAGCCACACTCATTCTCTCAATCGTTTAGTCGCCTGCCCATCCCCCTCCCATTCATCTCCTCCACATCTTTCCCAGTTGCCAACCCATCTCATCCTCCTTTCCCTCCTTCTTTCTACCCATCTGTCCATCTGTGCTCAGCCCCTCCCAGTGAGGCGGCCCAGGGGCAGCAGAAAGACGACTCCTGGGATCGAGGGGAGGCTGGGTTCAAGGTCGCAGGCCATTCTCCCCAATGCCACTCACAGGACTCTCCGTATCCATGTGCCAAGGCTTGGACTCCCCCCTCTCCCTTTGTCCACCTCCTGCCCCGTGGCTGATAAGCATCTGGTTAGGCCCTGGTTAAGCCCTGGCCATAAGCCCTAAATGCTAATCTCATCTGCTCACCCCATACTGAAACCATCCACACGCCCCACGTTTGAGGAGTGGCCTAAATCCGGCACTTGAAGCCTCTGGGAGCTGCCCGGCCTACCCTGGGAACTCCGACCCTACTTTCCCCCATTCTACTGTTTGCGTCGTTTGCTCTCCTTTTGACTAGTTTCTTCTCGCCTTTCTGTTCTTAGGGAACACCTGAATTTTTATTCAAGCAACTATCAAACACTTATGTGGGGCCAGGCACTTTTGTGGGCGCTGGGCAGGCAGGGGTGGGCAGGACGGAAGTGCCGCCGTGCAGGGCAGACACAGCGCACGGCTGAACACACGAGCGGTGACTTTCGTAGCAGCGAGTAATGAGACCAAACAGGCAAAGGGGGGAGAGCGTTTGGATGCTGATGCTGGAGCAGAGACCGCATGGAAGCGAGGCCGGGGACGGTCCAGGGGCCGCGGTCCACGCCCTCGTCCCTGGAACCTGCACATGGCAGGCGGCGCGGGCCACGCAGGCGGGCCCCAGCTAACCCCGGGACTCCTTAAAAGCAGAGACACTGCCCAGCTGCAGTCGAGGAAGCGCGGGGACAGAGGGAGCAGCAAGCAGGGTCAGAGAGACGTGCCGAGGGGCTAGAGGAGGGGCTCACAAGGCAAGGAATGCGGTGGTGGCTTCTAGAAGCTGGACAAGGCAAGGAGCCGGCTTCTCCCTGTTGGGAGGGCACCCGAGGACACCTTGGTCTGGGTCCAGTGAGACCCGTTTCAGGCCTGTGGCCTCCAGGACTTACACACGTGGGTGTTTGTGAAGCTGCTATACTTGTTCTGGGGTTCGTGCTGGCAGCCCCAGGACACAGACGTGCAAGGGGGGGGGTGACCCGGGCAGAGGGGAAAGTCCAAAGGAACGGGGGTCGTTCGAGGAGCAAGGAATAAGGCTCGTGTGGCTGGAGTGGACGGCAGGGCAGCAGCAGGATGACGAGGGGGAGAGGGTGGCAGTGCCGGACGGGGTGTGGGCGTGGAGTTCGCTCTCAGTGGTGAGGGGCGCAGGGGGGTGTGGGGTGGGAGAGTGCCAGCGGCTGGGAGGGTGGGTGCTGGCGGAGCCTGGGCTCCTGACGCTCTCAGGAGGGGAGGCAGCGGGGGGCAGAGCTGGCAGTCTTGAACTAGCAGCTAAATAGTCGAACTAGTAGGTAAATAGTTCTGGAGAGCTCATGCACCGCACAGCGATTACAGCCACCCCAATCCTGGCTCATAAACACCAGAGTTGCTAAGAGACCGGATCTTAATTGTTCTCAACACAAACAAGAAATGATCAGTATGTGAGTATGTGAGAAATACAGGCATTAGCTGTAAACGTTTTAAAACCGATATACATATGCCTCAAATTCACACAATGTTCAATGCCAGTTGTATTTCAATTAAAGAGACAGGTATGGAGCGGTAGGAGGCTGCGGCTCTGAACAGGAACAAAGGTGAAAGGGAATGAGAAAGAATTTAACTGATCAGTTCAGAAAAAGAGAGGTCGCAAGGGCGGTGGGTGCACAGCCGCGCTGCACGACCTTGGACGGATGCGGCACAGTCTGGGGCAATCGACGGGCCGATACCGAAAGCACAGGCTAAGGAAAGTCAGCAAGATGCTTCGCATGACTGCCAGTGCGCAGGTGTCAGAAGGAGCATCTAGAACCAAACTCTGGCCACCACACTGCAGGGAAACAGGACTACAGGAACTACATGCTGCCGCCGGGCACCATGTTTGTGGCACGGACGGTGTCCTGTTTTGACTAAAGGGCTGCTACTAAATGGGTCACATCCCTTGTGCTTCAATTCTCAGCATCTTAGAATTTTTTTTTTTTAATTTATTTCTGAGAGAGAGAGAGAGAGACAGCGTGAGCAGGGGAGGGTCAGAGAAAGAGGGAGATACAGAATCTGAAGCAGGCGCCAGGCTCTGAGCTGTCAGCACAGAGCCCGACGTGGGGGTTGAACTCACGGACCGCGAGATCATGACCTGAGCAAAAGTCAGACACTTCACCGACTGAGCCACCCGGGTGCCCCTCAGCATCTTAGAATTCTGGAGGCAGGTTTTCAATCAGACGTGAACGACCCGGGAGACATTTTGCGTCCTGTGTGCACTCTCGTCCGACCAGGCGTAACGTGAGCAACGGATAGCTCATCTCACGCTCTTGTATCAGACGACGAGGGAGTCACTGGCCGGGAGGACAGTGGCCACTGGAATGGAGGCTCCGGGGCAAGACTGTAGCAGTGCTTAGCTGCTAAGCACGCCCAAAGTAAACTCGAGGGTGCAGGCCCGGCCAGAGAAAGTGGCGGTTGTACCGAGTGCCTGGGACCACGAGACAAAACAGCCGAGCAACAGATGAGAGGGTAGATGCAGAGAGACCAGGCAGGGCCTCTCAGAGGCCCCAGGGCCCTGGGACCCACTAAAGGGCACAGAGCTGTCGCAACCAGCAGAATGGGGGTGGACTGTGGCTCGGGCCTGCCTGGGGCTTTTCTGCAGGAGGCTCTCTCCCCTCACACACGCCCTCTCCCCGGCGGGACGGCCAGGGCCGCATGGCCGCTGCCAGCACCTGCCCCGAGCAGCGGACGGGGCAGGGCAGAGCGCCCGGTGCGGATGCCCAAACCACTCCTGCCAACTCTACTCTTGCCCCTTTCCCAGGGATGCTCAGCTGGGTGCGGCCGGGCCCCGAAGAGCCGGGTCTAGCCGCGGAGGCATCACAGCCCTGAGCCCAAGGAGGGCCGGCTCTGGCAGGGACCCACCCGAGGACTCATAAAGGACGTACACTCACCAATTTTTTGTCCATTTTTGCTTTGATGTCTCTGGCGAGAGTGAAGAAGGCCTGTGGAATAAGCATGACATCAGCGCCCCGGAGCAGGAAGTAGGGGCTCGCTGGCTCTGGGCCACCCCGCATAGGGGACACAGTGGGGCAGGGAGGGGAGCTGCATCAGGGCGGTTTCCCAGGTGGGCCTCACCTGTCCAGCCCCATCTCCTGCCACCACTGGGCTGCTCCTGCCAACCTGGACCACTTCCCCTGAGCCAATGACCTGGGAAGCGTGGTCCCCCTTAACTGGACAGAGAGGAAACTGAGGTTCAGAGGGGTCAAGGGACTCGTCTGAAGGCGCCCAGTGCCTGGCTGACAGAGCCGGCGGGATCCAGAAGGAGGGCCCAGTGGCCCATCCCTGCCTCCTGTGCTCTGCCCGCTTTTGCCCGCACTTGTGAAGGTTAGGGGCAGAGAGAACCGAGCCATTCTCAGCCAAACAGGCTTCATCTGAGGTCCCTGCCAGCAGGGAGGCCTGCAAGGGCCACTACCAGGTAAAGGTTTGCCCCCCCCCACCACCTGGCGAAGCCTTGAGCTGACCGCTCCAGGTCGGGAGGCAGAGTCTCCACATGGCGTGGAATATTCTGTGGTGAAGGGTGGCCTGGGTGCTGGGGAAGCCCAATGTGGTGGGCGTACAGGTCTGGGGGACACCGAAGGCTTCCCCGGGGAGGGGCCACTTGAGCCGAGCCCCAAGGGGACAGGGGGTACAAGGAGGGTGTGGCACGGACAGCCTGGGATGGAAAGCTGTGGGCAGGGCCCAGGCTGCGGGGGCACACACCAGCCGGGGCTGGTGACGGAGGGCCTCTATGCCAGGTGACTTGGGCTGAGGTCAGGAGTGGTGTGGAAGATCCCCTTTGGAAAGACCACTGGGGCCGTGGGACGGGGGTCGGCTGGCACCCCATGGAGAAGAGCGGGTGGCCCAGGCTGAGGCCAGCCGGGGCCCCTACTCCATCTGGGCCTGTGACTGGGGCCGGCCTGTGAGGGTGGCATGGCTAAGAGCGCCCGCAGGAGCCGGGCCTGGGCCCCAGCCGGCTGGGACTCTCCTGCTCCCCAGGGCTGCCCGAGAACCACTGACATAACAGCCTTGGTGCCCAGCCAGGGCCTGCGCCTGCTGACGTCAGAACGTGGCGGCGACCCCCTCAAGGGGCCAGGCACACTGCTGGGGAAGTGCCCCTAGGCCAGCCGAACGCTGAGGCAGCCTGGGGCCTGAGGTGGGTCCCTCTGGTAGAGCCTCCCCAGAGACTGCACCTTGTCCCTCAGCCCAGGGGGCCCAGGACTCACATTCTCCACGTTGATGTTGGCCTTCGCACTGGTCTCCATGAACTTGATTCCATAATCCAGGGCGAGCTGTGAGGAAGGGAGACACACACGTGCATGTTAGCCACCAGGTGCCCTTAAGCCCCACACGCCCCCGAACCGGGAGCAGTGCAGGGGCGGGAGTGGGGGCGGGAGGGTCTCAGGCCATGGACCTAACCTCCTGGGCTGCTCCCCCAAGTCCCCAGAGGAGGGCAGGTGGTGAGCGTCCCTGGCAACGGGGTGGAGGGGGCCTGGCTCAAACCACAGCTCTCTCCTCTGCTTCCTGTGGCCTCGACAGGTTCCAACCCGACGTCGTAGGGGATCACGCATCGCGCCCCCCAGAAGCCCTCGCGCTTGCTCTTTATATGGAGGCCCACTGGGGTGCGGGGTGCTTTCCACTCTCCCTTTGCCCTGAGTCCCAGACCCTCAGTCTCGTACAGGCCGGGAGGGTGGGTCATCATGTGCTTGTAAAGACCGTGAGGGACTCTCCCCCAGAGCCCACTCGGCCAGTGGCAGTCGGGGACGCTCTGGGGCGAAGACCCTGAGGCCCCTGTGCCCCGAGGTGCCCGGCCCAGGCTGGTGGCCACGCCCACCTTCTCTCCCCGTTCCTTGGATACTTGTCTCTTGTCGTTCACGTCACACTTGTTTCCGAGGATCATCTTTTCGACATCTGCAGAGGCGTGCTGAAGGGGGGGCAGAGAGGGAAGGGGAGAGGTCAGAGGGGCTGCTGGCCAACATGCAGCCTGTGCCCTGAAATCCCGGTGCTGGCCCAAGACCGCTGACACACCCTCGCACAGGCGACCAGCTGCAGCTCAGAGAGGCTGAGCGGCCTGTCCCATGTCACACAGCCAATACCAGGGCAGAGCCCAGGTTCCGGCCACTGCTCTGACCAAGCACACGCACTCCGGCTGCTGAGACCGCCTCCCCATGGGCTGTGTCACCCAGGCCCTGAGGCCATCCTCGGGCTCCTGGCAGGGTCTGGCCTATGAGGCAAGCGAGTTTGGGATATTTGCCCCGCTTGCCTCCCACTCTCCCTGGCTCTTCCTCTGGAGGCTCTGGCTGCCGTCCCCGGGACCTCCCGCCACCCCCTGGCTTGCCGTCCCCAGGACCTCCCACCGCCTCCCGGCTCACCATCCCCGGGACCTCCTGCCGCCCCCCAGCTCGCCGTCCCCGAGACCTCCCGCTGCACCTTGGCTTGCTCTGTTGGGGCTATAGAAGCAGGCAGCACCTGGGGTGGCAATGGCCCCTCACCACGGCCAGCCCAGGGGGCTTCCCCCATCCCCCAGCCCCATGTGGCACCCCTACAGCTGCCCTCAAGCCAGAACAGGGCTCCTCCATCAACCCCTCCCGCGCTTCCTGAAGGACCAGGATATGGACGGGGACCCCCTTCCTGGAGCTCGGATCAGATCCCGTGAAACACCCTGCTCTGCTCCCTAACTTCCTGTTAACTGCAAGGCCCTCACGCCCACTACCCAGAAACACAGAGTTTCCACAAGGATGGACGGGGCGGTTCCTTGTCCCCAGCCTGGGCACGGGCTCCGGCCAGCAGGCGCGGGCCTGTCAGGATGGCGGCCTGGTGCCACTGCTCACAGATGTCAGCAGTGCCGTGACCTTTGGCCGAGGCTTTATGGACGGGTGAAGTCCTCTGGCTGCACTCCAGACCTGAAGCCCCACCTGGTGAATCATCAAGAGCTGCAAGTGCCGTTGTCCAAGAAGGCTTTGGGGGTGGGAGCGAGCTGTCGGGGAGCCGGAAGGCGAGGACGACAGTGTGGGGATGGGCAGGTGGGCTAAGTGCCTTCTCTTCCCTCCTGGGTTCAAGGTCTGCTTTCCCAGCTAAAAGGTGAAGAGCTGCTGGCCTGAACTCGGGTGGCGCGAACCAGCTCCCACCCTGCTCTGCTGAAGCTCAGAGAACACGCTGGAGTCCACACCCACCAAATGCATGGGTCATGCCTATCCCAGAACTTTCCTTGTCTAGAAAGTACCAAATGCTCATGGTGACCAAGAGCTCAGATATCCCTTCTCTCGTAACGAATGTTGTCCAAACCTGACAGCCCCGCTGGGGAAATAAATGGGCTCTCAGGGCCACCCCATGATGGGGCGAGGCCCTTGTGTGGTCCCCATTCCGGGTTTTTACATCCTTGACTGTACGGGGCTCTTGGCAAATGACTTCTAGGGGTCTCTGTGTCTCAGTGAGCGCATCTGTCAACAGGGGAGCTCTGGAGTGGGGACTGTGGTGGGGACACGTATGAAGCGCCTGTGCACGTGAGGGGCGCAAGCCTTACCTCCTCAATATTCCGAATCCAGTTCCGGATGTTGTCAAAGGATTTCTCGTTGGTGATGTCATAGACCAGCATGATGCCCTGAGCGGAAGGGAGAAAAGCGGGTGTCCTGGACAAGTGCGAGCTGAGGGGAGGCCCCAGCACAGAGGCGTGGCTGGGACCCCAACAGGACACCCCTCCCACCAACTCCCTCCACTCTGCCCCCCCCGAGGCCTTCCTCCTGCTGGACTCCAGGACCGGCTTCTCCCTGGTCGCCCAGGCTCGAGTCCTGTCCACCCCGCCACCAAGGTGACCCTTCACCCTGCACCAGACCCCACCACACATGCTTACGGACCAGCTCGCAGGCTCCCCAGCGGCAGCACGGCACGCGTGCCCATGGCCTGGCAGCCCTGGGGCCCACAGTGCTCCCCTTCACGCACGCCCAGCTGCTGCGGCACTCGACCCCTCCATGCCCTCACTCTGCCTGCCCTGCCTGGGCACCGTGCAGCACGTACTGTGCTAGGGTCTCACTGAAGCCTCACAGGCATCACAGGGGGGTCTGGCTACCCCCTCTGCAGGCAAGGACCCGGAGGTGCGAGGACCCGGAGGTGCCAGGCCCGCCTCCCCTCCCATGAGAGAGGGGAGGGCGTAACCGGGGTCTGCACCCTGGAGGTCCTGATCCTGACACCCTCGTGCATCCCAATGACTCCACCCACGTGGGGGCCAGCTTGCAGCACGGGGCTGGGCGGCACTGAGGCCCCTGAGGTCACAGAACCCACACGTGAGCACGTGGGAGACAGCGCAGGGGGTTCGAAAGAGCTGCAGAGTGAACCCACCTCCACCTGGGCCTGTGATCATGCCATCACTGACAAGGGCAAATGTCCTTGTTTGATACGAAGCAAACTGAGGCCCACAGAAGTGCCCTTGTCTTTCCTGACGGCTCCTTGAGAAGACTCAAGGGCAGAAAAGACTGATGCTGAGGAAGCTGATCGCACCAGCTCCTGTTCGGAACTTCCCTGGGCCCTCATCCGGACCAAGCAACACAGGGCCACCTTCGAGGCGCAGGGCCCCAGCTGTCCTGCCCTGGCTGGCTTACTCCCTTCGCTCAGGCCACCCCCTCTGACGGCCCAGGCCTGTGTCCGAGATGGCTGGTGGCGGCCAAGATGGCCCTGAGGCTGCCTGAGTCTGCAGAGAACGTGGGCTGCAGGGATGTGTAATAAAACCTCACGGGAAAGGAGACCCCCTGCAATTCCAAATCCCTGCCATGACCCTGAGGAGACGTGCAGTGGCCTCGCGGCCTGCCCCAAGTATGGCCCTGGCCGGGACCCCTTCGAAATGCCATCTGGGGGGCCCCTCTTGCAGGTCTCTTGGGGAGACTGAACGGAGACCAGTTGCAGGCTAACCGGAAGGAACTGGTAGTGGCCGCGCTGTGGGCCACACCCCAGCCACAGCCAGCTTTAGTAAAAGACCCTGGCACACAGACTCCCTAAGTCAAGCATCACAGAGGCCTCTGGCCGGCAGGAAGCAAGAAACGCCACAGGGTCATGAGGCCTTTCCCCTTTATCCAGGGACTGGCCCGTCTGGTGGCCCAGGACTCTGGCCACCACCAGCAAGCTGACACCACATGCTCAAGATTCCAAGGTCCCAGATATTCACTGACCAAGCGGTGGAGCCATCAGGAAAGACAAGCACCTAGAAAACACGGGATCACCCTATTCCGGGTCCTCCCTGAAACCTCTCCCCAGGTCCCCAGGTGACCGAGTTCCTAGCCCTCACCGGGCACAGCTGCCCCAATCGGGCTGTCAGCTCACAACGGGACAACTGACATCCAATGTTCCCCAAATTTGGGACCCAAGAGTCGAGTACTCTGCAGGGAGAGGGCAGTAGCTACGATGGTGGCCGTGTTCTCTGAGCTGTCTGGTGAGGTCACCCCTGGCCACACGTGGCTCTGGGGTACCTAAAATGCAGCTGGTGCTACCGAGGGGCTGGATCATTTATTTGAATCAACTTATGCTCAAAGAGCCACATGTGGCCGCTGGCTTCATATCCGGGTTAGCAGCAATCTAGGGCTGCAAAGCCACAAGCACCCTGGCTCAGTCTAGCATCCTCGGGGGCCGGCTGAGGACGTGGGCACTGGAGACGGCCAATCAGTGTCGGCCTGTCATCTCCCCTCTGCGTGAACTGAAGCAGGGCGTGGACCCGTGCTGACCCTCAGGTCCCCCGTCTGTAAGACCGTGACGCCCATGCTTGGCTGTTAATGGCCAAGACCTGGGCCCAGCAGCTTGCACAGGAAAGGGCTCAGCGAATGGGGGCTGGAGGCGGGGGTGTGTGTGGCTATTTCAGCCCAGATGCGGAGGGGGCCTACCTGAGGCCACACGACAGAAGCTCCCCCAGGATCCCAGTTCCTTGAGGCCCCCCTGCCCTCCTCGCCAGAGCACAGCAAAGTGAGAGGAAAATTAGTAAATAAATTTTAATGAGGAGCGCTAAGGTTGCCATCCACATGATTGAGTTCCTATTATGTTTCAAAAGCTGTGCAGGAAGCTCTAACCACTTCGCGCCTCCATTCATTTCTGCTGCCCACCAGGATGTCCTCAGCCCCCACCACAGAGCCAGCACGGCCCGAGGCACAGGGCCTGCGGCAACGACCGACACACGGCCCTGCCCTCAGAGCCTGCGGTCTCGCCCTGGCCAGCGTGGGAGGCTGGGGTGTTGGCCATCTGTCCTCACGGAACAGGATGACCTACCTGCTCTCTGTCCCACTTTCCAAGTAAGGAGATGGGGCTCAGAGGGCGGCCCAGGGTGCAGGGCCAGGGGCCTGCCTTCCGCTTCCCCCGGGCCCTGGGCGCTCCCCTCTGCCCACACCTCACGTGCGCACGACCCCCTCGGAGGACGGGAAGCCAGCCCATTCGGGGGCCGCCTCCACATCCTGTTCAGGCCTGGCCTAGAGAAGGTGCTTGGGAAGTGTATGCGAGGGATGGGGGCTGAGCCCTCCCGTCATATCACCCTGCCTCTGGCCTGGGCTACAGATTCAACGGCCAGCTGCCCGGGGAAGATCTTCAAGTAGCAAATTCCAGAGAGACTGACACGGGCCCCGTGAACGCTCCTAAGTGTTGGGGCACGCCGGCTCCAATTTCACTGACCTCACCTGGGAGAACCAACTTCCTGTCTTCCCTCATTCCCGACAAATCAGCTTCCCTTGAACCCGGCCTTGTCCCTGAAGCAGCAGAGGAGGTATGTTGGGGTGGGGGCGGGGCACACAGCCTTTCCCTAAAAGCAACCTGGGACCCAGGACCCCTCGGGAAGCCCGAGCCCGGACTCCCCAGAAACATCTGGGTTCTGGTATTCAAGAGAGTGACCTTCATGTCGACTTAAAAAAAAAAAAA
Source organism: Hyaena hyaena (assembly GCF_003009895.1). Lineage (NCBI taxonomy): Eukaryota > Metazoa > Chordata > Mammalia > Carnivora > Hyaenidae > Hyaena > Hyaena hyaena. Next base: position 1,712,618 of record NW_024080859.1, read on the forward strand.
GAAACAAAAAGCCAGTCCGTACCATTGCGCCCCTGTAGTAGGCCGTTGTGATCGTCCGAAACCGTTCCTGACCAGCGGTGTCCCTGGAGAAGAGGAAGGGACATGAGTGTCAGCAAACATGAATGGTCATCACCGTGGGAACAATGGGCATTCAGCCGGGACGGACGCCCCACTTTCTCCCGGGTCATTTCCTACTGCGCTGTCCGGCTGAGGGGCAGCACCCTCATTCTCTCTACTCTCACATAGAAGGAAACTGACTCAGAAGTGTTAAAAACCTGCCCTGTGAGGCATAACGTCATGTCCCCCAGTGACCCCTCTTCTGCACCTGTTTCCTGGGGATTCTCCCCAGAGTTTCTGGGTCACAGAAGAGCCAAGGTGGGATGTTAGCTGTGAAAATCTAGGGCCACACGGGCACGGAAGGGGCCAGTCACATGGCTGGAGGGGTGAGGTTAACACCCTCAGCGGGGCTCAGGAAATCCCTTCATGCTTGCTGTCTTCGCAGAGGTCCTTCCTCGCCGGCGCAGGGCCACACCTGGGTGAGACACATCATGCCCAGCCCAGCTCCTGGCACAGGGGGCATTGAGTGTTGGTGTAAAGATGGCCTAACTGACTGGCGGCGGAGACAGGGCCAGCCCTGTGTCTTGTCCCTGGATTGGGGGTTCCTTTCATGCCCCCGCGAGGACTCTGCGTGGCTGGGCTGTACAGAAGCGCCTCATCTGGGGCTCAGCTGGCTTTCTGACGCCAGAGGGAGGTGACATTAGTGGTTAGGAACAGTGATTTTATCCTCCGCCGTGGCCCTAATCTAGAAAAGCGTTGACAGTTACTGACCCCATCGAGACTGCTGAGAGCAGAAGTGGGAAGAGAGGAGAAGAGGAAAGTGAAACTTCCACCAGCGGCCGCCATGTCACTTTGGACTTGGGGCGCCAGGGCTGCTGGGGAGCCACGTGGTAAAGGTGGAGATGGTTCTAGGCCTTGTCACATAGGAGGCAGCCAGAGACCAGAGACCAGAGATGGGCGGATTACCACCTGGAAGGCGTCAGGCCTCATCCAGGTTTCCACTCTGGGGTCAGATTCAGAGGTGAATACCGCGGGAGCTGAGGGGGCGCCCTGGGCTGGCAGAAACTCGGGGGAGGGAGGCGGGCTGCAGGGAAGGCGGCTTCATGGCCCCCCCTCACGACACTCTCTCACCACAGGTGCTCGCCGGGGCAGGGAGATTTCACCACCCTCTCCAATGTGACTTCTCTATTATTTCACTCGAGGCTCACAGTCTGCCGCGGGCAATGTGGCTGCGGGGTGGGGGCTCCCCTCCATCTGACCACCTGAGCTCAGCCTTCCTGGCACCTCCGAGGGGCTACAGACCTCAGTCGGTGCCAGTGACAGGGACTCAAACCTCTCCAGGTTTATGTATCGCAAGAAGACAGCCCCAGGTAAGCGGAACAGAAACGGGTCCCGCCACTGGGCCAGGCCTCAGCTTATTTTTAGTTCTGGGGTTTCAGGTCTGTGGGTGAAAGAAGTAAGGCTTGGGCTTCCCTGGGGGAGAAAAGAGGAAACGATGTCTGGCCTTCTTCAGCGAGCTGATAGTGTCAAAAGGAAATGCTAGACTGGGGCATGGGCCAGGCGTAGAAGGCACTCTCCAAGTTCAATGGAAGCAGGCCACTCGGAAGCTCAGGCCCGGTGGCGCCCACATCGGGATGCCGAGCTAACCTGGATGGCAGCCGTGGCCCCAGAAGGTGCTGACACAGACTCCAAGCCCCAGTAACGAGCAGAGCACGGTCCCCGGGGTTTCTGAGGAAGGCCTGATGTGTGTGGCTAGGCGCAAAGAGGTGGAGGCCATGGTCACAGGCAGGGCGAGAGAGAGGCACTGGCTCAAAGCACTCCCTGGGTGAAGGGGTGGAGGATGCCGAGGACTCTTACCATATCTGTAGCTTAATTCTCTTGCCATCGAGCTCTATGGTCCTAATTTTAAAGTCAATTCCTGAAACAAAAGGGAAAAAAAGGCACGTTACCATCAGCCTGCGGCCCAAGCTGCATCTGAGGTGGCCGCTGCCAGCCTGTCCGGGAGCAGCTGTCTGGTACTGGGGTTCGGGGGGGGGGTGCTCAGCGTCTGCTACCATCAATCTGGAGGCACCTGGAGAAAACTGTCTCCTCTCCTGGAAGGGGAAGCTGAGGCCGAGGGCAGATGGAGCTGCCAGGAGGGAAGCCGCAGGTGGCTCGGCTGGTGGGCGGGCCCAGGCCATTCGGGTGACAATGCCCTGCCCTCCCCCCCACCTCGGCAGCCTCTGGCCGTCGGCCTCCACAGAACCCTTCGAGGGCCAGAGCCCCACGCTTCCCGCCACCCAGCAGCAGGCCCTCCCGAGCACACGGGGCACGGGCACGGAGCCCCACAACATCGCGAGGCCTTTGCACCTGCCGGTCCTTCTCTGTGGGTGGTCCTGACCCCGCCCACCTGTCAGCCTAACCACCTTTCTCCTTTCATTTGTTTTTTTAAGTTTGTTTATTTGAGAGAGGGCATGCATGGGGGGAGGAGCAGAGAGAGGGAGAGAAAGGATCCCAAGCAGGGTCCACACTGTGGGTGCAGAGCCTGACACGGGGCTTGATCCCACAAACCTGAGTTCTTGACCTGAACTGAAACCAAGAGTCGGACGTTTAACCACTAAGCCACCACCAGACCTGCTGGGAGGTCACCTTCCAAGAAGCCTTCCTGACCCGGCCCTCACTTCCCACCCGTCAGCTGCAGTCCCCTCTCCCCAAGAGCAGGGTGACTCTCAGCCTCCTACCCCCTCAGTGCCCTCCCTGGCTTTCCTTTGTGACAACCACGTCACAAAGCTAACCTGCCAGCGTGTCCACCAACGGATGGGCCAACAGGCAAGATGTGGTCCATCTGTACCTGCCCGCCGCCCCCCCCCCGCCCCAGCCATAAAGAGGAATGAAGGCCTGATGTGCACCGCGGCAACCAAAAACACCTTCCAGAGGCTTCCTGCCACCCCCTCAGGCCCGGAATAGTGAGAAGGGTCGAGCGTACGTGCCAAGGTCCTGCCTCACCTGGTGGCTGCGCGGCACCCACAGCTCCCGTGACAGTTGCCAAAGTCCCCCAAGTGCGATCTGGACTCGGGGCTCTCACGCTTGCTCTTCCCTCTCTCGAAAGGTCGCTTCCCTCCATAACTACCTGGCTTCCCCGGCCCTTCACTGAGGCCTCTGTTCGCCGCACCTCCCCAGGCGAGCCTTCCTGACCCTCCTCACTCTCTCTCCCCTCGCTCCTCTTCCTTTTTCGGATGCAGACCCTGGACAGCGCATATGTGTGTATTTGCTCCAAGGACCTCGGAGTGAAACTTGCCCACACGAATGGCGGGCACGGACGGCACACAGCCCAACCTTGCCTTTACCTCCACAAGTTTGTTCTACGTCTCTGCCCGTGAAGCCTTGAGGCTGAGGCCTGGCTTGAGCCCTCAGAACTGATGACAGGGAGGTTAATTTCACCCCTGCCCACCTCCAGACCCATCCAGGGGACCCCAGGGGAGACCTGCCTGCACTTGAAATGTGCCCACGAGGACACAAGCCACAGCAGGGCAGGGACCCGGCCGCCTTGCTCATGGCTGTGTCTCCAGTAACTCGGCATGGCAGAGGCCGACCGCGTGTTTGCTAGAAACAGATCGCCCAGGCCCGCGCACACACCTTGGCGACAGGCCTGGTTACGTTTGTTTCCCTCTGATTCATCCCAGGCATCTTTCTCAGCTCCTGCAGCTGTGCTGGCACACAGCAGGCGCCGGGGCAAGAAGGCAGGGGCGAAAGAACTAAAAGCAATGGGGTGCCACGTGGCTTGCGAAGCACGTTCACATCCGCCGCTTGACTCCCTGAAGGAATGAGTGAGTGGGGCCCCGAGGAAGCAGTGGAAGCGGAGCCAGGCTGGGAAGAACCAATTCCAGGAGCCGCGGGGGCCAAGTTCGCGCTGCAAACGATCGATGCAAGCTTGCAAGAACAGGCTTTGGCAAAATGAAAGCGGGGCAGGAAACGAACAGCCACTTAATCCCTGATCTATAAAGAAAACCCGGGGGGATGCTCCGTGCCAGGAGAGAATCACCTTTACACGTTCGGTTCTATTTCAGGACTAAGCGGCCCGCTGCAATTCCTTCCTAAAACATCCCTATGTCCTATCACAGATCCACAGGGACGTATAAAATCAAGACGCACTGTTTGATGGGCAAAGCTCCACAGCATCACTCTGTCCTGAACTCTTCTTGGGTTTCACTAACACACCAGATTTAATTAGGAAGCGTTAAATTTTACAAGGCTAAGAATTATAAGGCCATTACTTCAAGTTCAGGATGAATGAGATTTTCTCAGAAGACAGAGGCCTGCAGGAAAACTACAAATGTAAGGAGAATACTGAGACGGGAGGGAAGGATTCTGGGTTTAAGTGCCACCTGTATACCTCCCTAGATGACCTTAGATGACCTTGCCCAAGTCATGTCTTTGTCTGGAGGTGGAGGCCGGCTTCCTTGGAGCCCTAAAGAGCTAGACTGAGTTTTCTGGAGGAGAATTAGAAACCACACAGAAAGGCCTAATCTCTGAGTTGATCTCACTGGTGCTTGTGCTGAACAGGAAGTTTCTGACACTGGGAAACTGAGGTCTGGGTTGAAAGCAAGCCACAGCCTGCCAGGAGCCAACATCGCTTCCTGATTCGTGGAGATGCAAGAGTTATGCCAGCGTTTGACCTTGGAGTGGTGGAGGGGGAGGAATGTGAAACCTCTGGATCCAGAGATGAGATGCTATCGTTGCAGGAGCCATTCTGCTTGCTCCAGACTGTCTCTGGCCAGGATAACAACCTCTCCTTCATTTATGATCTTCAACCGTCCAGGGCACTGGCCAAGGCGGAGAGCAATACTCCTGACCTGAAGAAACAGGGCTCAGAGTCTAAGTGCTCGTTCAAGGCCACACAGCAGCTGGAAAGCTGGAAAGATGATTTCCAATCCAATTCTCTCTACTTTGCATCTGGCACATAACTGTCAAGTGCAGCTCCTGGAGGCAAGGATGGCATGAGCAGGTCGTGGTGGGGTTCAGGGAGATAAGGTGACTGGGTTCGAGTTACACAGGGGGTAAAGCAAAGCCTGGCCCCTAGGCTTTCCCCATTCAGAATCGACCCCCGGGCTTGGTGACCATTCTGGAGCAAGGCTGCATACATAGCTCAGTGTTACTTCCAGGTCAAACATTTTCACACGGGCAATGGCTGTTTTTGTGACATGTGGAGAAGTCAGCTCGGCTTTTGTGGATATCAGAACGGAGAAGCAACAAGCCAATTCCGTTCAACCACAGTGTGGGCTGGCTTTGTGGGAAAGGCTGTTCTGCAAAGTGACAACTGGCATCCTGGGCCTCAAGATAGGGAAGTCAGCGCTGTACGTGGCCGCGGCTGATCTGGGTTTCTCACTCAGGTTTTTATCTGGCATCTACTTGGGGATGACAGGTCCTAGGGCAGGCAGCTGTCAGGCGTCATCGCTGTCGCCCTCGAATGGGATGGAAGGTCAGGCTGAGAAAGGCTCCAGACTCCTTCCCACCATTCCTTCTAGAGGAAATTCACCCATGGGGGAAACAGGGTCAGGGAGAGGGGCTTAGCCCCTGAACAGTACAGAGGGAAGAGAGGGAGAGGACTGGTTTAAAGTTCTGGCTCTGAAATAGATCAGCTGTGCTGGCCCTGGGGATGAGTGCTCACATCTCTCTAAGATGGTCGAGCCTTGACTTTGGGTGTTAGACCCACATGGATTCAAATTCCATCTCTGCCACTTGCAGGCTGTGTGACCTTGGGTGAGTTGCATGCTTCCCTGGGGTTCAAATTCCTCATTAGCGCTCATAATGCCATCTAACACGGAGGGCTGGAGAGTGTAATAATGCACATAGAGGGGCTAGCACACATGCCTAATAAGGTCAGATGTCAAACGCATCTTCCTATGGCCAACTCTCCAAGCCTGTTTCACTTCTGTAAGACGGCGACCCCAAAAGAACAGCTTCGAGGGCTGCTGTGTAGACAGAACGAGCTGACCGGCGGCAGAACCCCAGCCCAAGACCTATACTTCCTGACGAGCAAGCTGAGAGTTGGGGCCTCAGTCTCCCCATCTGCAAAATGGGCCCTTGGCTTCCACCCCTTCTCCCATAGCCCGGGAACCCCCGAAAAGCGGTGGAAGCGGTTGTTCTTTTCCCCTCCGGTCCCCTCGACCCTCTCTAATCCCTGGATCCGGCCGGCCCAGCCGCTCCCTCAGCCCCAGCCCTTCAGTGGCGCGCCCGACCCGGGCCTCCGGCGTCCCCGGCCGCTCCCCGGCCCCGCTACCTATGGTGGAGATGAAAGTTGAGTTGAAGGCGTCCTCGGAGAAGCGGAACAGGACACAGGTCTTCCCCACCCCCGAGTCCCCGATCAGCAGCAGCTTGAACAGGTAATCGTAGGTCTTCGCCATATTACACTCTCTCCCCGACGGGAAGTGCGGCCAGCGCCTCGCCACTGGCCGCTGGCCCCGTCCATCAGCACCGAGCCCGCCCCTTATTGGCTCCCGGCCCGCTGAGCGTCACCCAGGCCGACACCCGCCCCCGCGCCCCTCCCGTCGCGGGGAGACCTGGGGAAGGGGAGAGCAAGGCGCGGTGCCGGAAGCGACCCGAGCGCGCAGCTCATTGGTCGGCGCTCGGGACAGGGCGGGCTGCAATTGGCCAGCGGTGAAGAGTCGAGGGGCTTCAAAAGAAGATCGAGGGGGCGTGGCATTGCGTGTCCCCGCCTTCCACCCACCCCCAACTTGTGGCGACCCCGCCCCCCGGCGGGAAGGGGAGGGCGGGGAGCGACGCCAACGGCTCCGCGCGCCCGCGCCTCGGGGGGGCGGGGCTTAGGGCTCGTGCGCATGCGGGCCGGGAGACCGTTAGGCGCCAGCAGAGGGCGCACGCGCGGTGGGCCCTCCGATTCCCGCCCTCACGGCCCGCGCAGCCTCCATAGGCCTCGGGAAGAGCGCGGGAAGGGAGTGCACGGGGTGGTGCTGTCGTCTGCAGGACGCTGCGTCCATTCAGGGGGAACCGGAGAGGAAAGGAGAGTGGGGACGCTCATCATCGTCGAAGCGAGGCCTCTTCGGACGTCGTCCGGGGCCTCGGCGCCGGCCAGGCGGACTACTCCGCCCCCTGAGCGGCTTCACTACCCCCAGCCGCACCGAGACCCGCGGGGACTCCTCGCGACGCGCCCTTGGACCTAATTAGCGACTGTCCAGACCACTGTGTGCCCGCTGTCCTCCCGCCCCCCGAGCCTCGGCCGCCCCAGCCCCGCCGGGGGTGCTAGGGTCGTGGGGATGCTAGGAAGAGTCATGAGCGTTGTTCTTTGCTTGCCTGTTGTCAGCATGTACGAAAACACCCGAAGTCCTTAATCCGCCCCCCTCCCCCACCCCACTGGGGTCAGTAGTATGTCTCCTGCCTCTTTGTGGTGAGCAAACCGAGGCCAGAGCTTAAGTGACCCTCCCGGGCTCCAGCGTGGGAAGCTGGTTTGAGCTGGGACACGCCGGCCTCTGATGCCTGAGGTCCCGGTGGTGTCCTGATGGTCGGAGGTGGGCGTTGGGAAGGCGTCTAGACCCGCATAGGTTCCTGCCCAAGCCGGCCTTGGCCGCCCTTCCCGGCTCCCTCTGAGCCGCTCCGCTGATCTGGCTGCGGGTGGGGAGTTTCAAGCAGAGCTTGTGCCGTTGGGCCGCTACCGACCACCTTCCTGGGACTTAACCCGTTCTGCCGGCGGGTTTCTTCGGCCGCCGCCGCCTCCCTTCTCTGCGGGTTGCTGCTGAGATCCCGTCGCGGTCTTTGGGCTTTCCGCAGGCCCCTTAGGGCTTCCTCGTGGTTCTAGGTCTGTTAGCACCCTGGGTGATCTCCTTCGATACTGTGGCCGCTAGGATCCGCGCACAGGCGGTTCTTGGAGGAAATCCGCATCGCCCGCCATCCTCCTGTGTCCAGCTGCTTTCTGGACTTGGCAAGGGTACTTTGACAGGTCCACAGCCGAAGTGTCGACTTCTACTCAGACTGGCGGGGCCCGAATTACCTTCTGAGTGAAACCCAAGTCATGTCAGGCACTTCTCTTTCACCCCCTCACATCCGGGTTCTAGTAGTTGTTGCAACTTTCTCTTCTGTGCGCTGGCCTTCCGCATTATTCTCTAATCCAGAGTTTGCTCTCTGGTGAGTTCGTTCTAAAACCTTATCCAATACCCATTGGTGGTCTGTCGGGATCAAGTCATCACCATCTGGCCTTAACCTCGCCCTGGGTTCCACATACACTTCAGGGATTGGGAACTCCCCGAGACCGGAGATCAATTTAACAAAAACCGAACACTTCTTTCTGCCAAGTGCGAGGCTCCAGATGGACTACGACAGTATGTGGAGATTAACTGCAGCCCAAAGGGGTGGGCAGGAGGGAGAGAAGGAATTTCAATCTACTGACGGCAGGGCATCTAGAGGATACTTTATTCATTGACATTCCCTGTGCCTACCACCGAAGCAAGCTCACAGCACCCGCCAAATGTTGGATTAATATAAAGGAGATGTTTTTTAATTGCACTTGGTGACAAAAAATTGCACACGTTTGACTTTCAATTCTCTCTGATTCCCTATCCCATCAGATCTTGAGGCAGCCATCAAAGCAATTCTGGTAGTGAAACTGGAGTCCTTATCGACACTTTCTTCAAGTTACCTGCCAGCCAGTCAGCGGTCCTAAGACTTCTTCCCCCAGGTCACTTCCTTTTCCTTCCATGGCAAGCACTGCCTGGGATGAACTGAAACCTCTTCCTAACCGGCCTTACTGCCTCTAGTCTACCCCCCATTCTAGACCTTCCTGAAAACGACTCAGTGGATCTTCCTAATGTGTTTCCTTGTTGATTAGTCTTCAGTGGCTCTCCACTCCTGACCAAATTAAGTTCAGGCTCTCATCAGTATGGACCAGTTTACCTTCCAGCTTTCCTTTCTTCCTTCCTTTATATATGCAACACACAGAAGCCTTAGGCAGGCAGGGACCATTTCCCCGGCTCCTGTCACATGTATTAAAATCCTAGTTATTCTTCACAGCCTGGCTGGTTATATAACAAAGGACAGAACCTTTTGAATTACTGAGGCCAAGTGCTCTCACCTGAATACAGAGCTAATAATCCTCATCTCATGGTATAAAGCAAATAACATTTGGTCATCATCTTGGCACCATTATCTTTCCTTTCCATCCTGCTAATATTCGCTGAACCAGAATACCTTATATGACCCCCCCCGACACATTCTAAAGTTCACACAAGTGATAGTTTATGTAAAAATTTATTTGACCAAAATGTAGAAAAAGTGATACTATTACATATGATACAGTTGCAAGAATCTAAATGAAAAGTGTGGGTTTTATTCAATTGCACAATTTGCTAGTGTACCTTCTGGGTAGTGTGATGCTTAATAAATAGGAGTGAGGGGCAGAGGATTTGGATAAGCTAGAAGCAGGGTGATTTTTGTCAGAGTTGTAAACTTGAGTCGGCCCCCACACTGCCGGGGAATGTGGAATGTTTCGTTTCAGCTCTGAGATGTTACCCAAGAAAGCAGAAATACAACAAAGCCAAAATGCAGCTATGTCTACAAAATGCTCCATATCCAGTTTAATCAGGAGTTTCTTGGTCTTTCATTAACTTGGTCCTGAAGAAGGAATTAAAGTCCTATGTAAGGAAGTCTTCAGTGTGTTATTCCCTGAAGTACCCAGGAGAGGAAGCTAGGCCCATTACTTTATCTCTACTTTGCTGTCAGAGAGGCCCCTTCTGCCCAGTAGTTGTTAGCACTGCTCAATTATTGAGGGCACAGTCTTTTTGATAAGACTTCTCTGAATAAGACTGAATTCTACCACATTCATTCCTGCAAGGCAGATGGTATCAGAGCAGACAAGCATGGGTCATTCCTGGAATAAGATATCTGCTCCTCAGAGAACTTCAGAATGAAAGAAACATGGAGAGGAACATCAAGGACCTATCCAGAAACTATTTGGGTGATTCTTAGAATTATTTCCCAAGCATTCTCATGCTGGCTGCTCCGAGGATGTTTGTTCTGCATGGTGGAGTGTGGAAAAGAGCCAGGATGATTAGGTTAATCTGTCTACGGTTTATGACTTCCCACAAAGCAAGCCCTCTTCCCCCTCCTCTCTTTTTTTATGCTCTGGATGGAAAATCCCTACCCACTGTCATGTGCTGGTCCCTGGCTACCTGTCGTGTGAACAGCAGTGGTCCAGAAGGCTATGTATTCTGTGGCCTTTTAAGTTGACTGATGACTAGACACTGGAGTCTGTGAACGTATAGGGCTGTCTATTCTCCCAGGAACCGAATGCCCTCAGTCTCTAGGAGAGCATGCCCAGTATGAAATACCCTGCCTACCTTATGAATAAATGCAACTTAAAGATAAAAATAGAGCTGAAAAAGCTGGTGCCATTCGAAAAAAAGAAGGAATTAGATTTAACTGGTGCTCAAAGCTTCTCTGATACAAAATATTTGGTCACGTATTCATAATTTGCTTGACATTTCCAGCAAAGCGCAGATTCAAGAGCAAAAGAAACTTCTTACAAGAGAAGAGAAAGACACAGAGCTCTGAAGTTTCTGTTGGAACAAGACTCTTCTGTTTTGGTTATATACAGTTAAGTTCGTTTAGTGTCTGGTCCAGTGTCTGATGTAAGCCCACATTCTCTTCTTTGGCCTGGGCAAGTTTTTCTGGTGAGGATTAAGAATGGGGGGGGAGGGGGAGAAATTAATAAGCATCTAAAATTCTGTTAAGCAAAAAAAAAAAAAAAAAGTTTCTAAAACTCCAAACTGCCAGAGTGAAAGTCATAGCAAAGAAAGTACTTCACATTTAATTATAGCAGAACACTGTGGAATAACAGAGTTCAAGTATCAAATATACAAGTCAGACAGGGTTTTAAGATAAACTACAGAGTCTTCAACTAAATTTGAATTTCAGGTAAACAACAAATAATGTTTTAGTACAGGTATATCCCAAATGTTGAGTGAAATACATTAGGCGAAAAAGTTATTCACTGTCTATGTGAAATTCAAATTTAACTGGGTGTCCTGGGTTTCAATGTGTTAGATCTGGCAATCTAGAGTTAGAACACCTGGATTTAAGCCCCGGCTGTCCCACCAAAAGAAGCCATTTAACCTTGCTAAGTCTCAGTTTCCCCATGTGTCAAGGATAACAATAGCAACGTGTGGTGTGGGAATTATCATAAGGAGATAATAAATGAGAAACGCTTTAGAACTTCTGAAGAGCTACACAGACGTTAAGGCGTTATTCCTAGATATGGGAAGCAGTACATTTCCCTCCTAGTGCCCGTTTGGTAGCCTTTGGTAGGAAACTGAAATCCTGAAACCCATTTTTTTCCTTCACAGCTTCTGGGAACGGCCATATAAATTCCAGGCATAATTGTGTTTTGAGGTCGGTGTGTCCATAGCAATGTAGTCAAACCCTAGATAAACGCAGCATGACTAAAATCTAAGTCAGGCTACAGGTGAATTATTAAATGACCGTGCTGATAAAATAAAAAATTTAAAAACTAAAAAAATGAGACGCCATTTAGAGCTATGCGTGACAGAGCTCAGGACAGAACTGGTTTGCCGTGAGTGATATCGTTAAAATACTGGAGGAAAGTAAAATGCCTCATAAAACGTGATACGATCAGCTTGGAAATTTTCAGAAAGGAAAAAAAAAACAGCTATAGATGGCAGTTTTTCAACTACCACTACTGAGCCTTTCTGACGAGGCACTTCGGACTTCAAGTCACTATGATGTGGGCGGATTCTGTCAGAAAGGAACAGTGACCTGGGCCTGACTAATCCAGACGGACGGTGCCAGGCCCGCGGGAACCCCTTTCTCCACTGTCTCACTGAATCCCCACCAATCAAGACATCACTTTTGTCTTGCAGAAAAGCGAAGTGGCACACGCAAGGTCCTGCGGCTGAAATGGCAGGGCCGGAATTCAAACCCAGGTCTCCCCATGACTGATCCTGACCTCACCTCGCTTCGCCACTCAGATCCCCTGGCATCTACTTTGGCGTAGGTCTGAGCTAAGATAACAGGTGGTGATAGATTTCTGTAGGCCTAATCTCTATCACTGAGGTCCCACCTAGTTGCTTAGTTAAGCTGAATGACTGGATAAGCAGGGCTGCAGTTATTTCAAAGGGCGGAGGCTACCTATGTCTGGAAAAATCCCAGGAACAAATTTACAGAGAGGGAAAACAAAAAACACCCACCCCTTCATAGTCTATTCTTTCCAGGGGCGGAAGTACGACGGTGTGTGAGGGGCGTGGCTTACGCAAAAATTCAGGGTGGAATGACAGGACACCAGGGAGAGGCTGGGGGTGGAAAGGTGTAGATCGTTTAAGGGAGTTTTATTTTGGAGGGATGAACGTCAAGAACCCACCTGAAGAAGAAATTACAGGCTGAGGAATAAGCTATAGGGACAAAAAATTGATCTAATTGGAGATTTCCTGCCACTCCCAGGTCCAAGGGGCAGTCTAGAAGACACACTTGACATCAACATGTCAGCGTTTCTGGGATAATTTATGGCGGTGGGGGGTGGAGGGTGTGTACAGAAGAGAAGTGGATCAAATATTTGAAATTTGGATTCTTAGGGAAAAATCTATGAGCTTTTGGTCACCGTAAGTGTGACCTCTTAATACAGTCTAACCATATGATCTCTCATCAAACCAAGGCAAGGTTCCTGGTTCTACTTAAATCAAGTATGAGGAGATGTTAGCATCTCAGGCAACTCTGTGTGGAACCCAGGAATGAGTCCTCTCTCTATTGTCTGGCTTTCCAGCAGCTTCTCCCTTTCCCTGCTAAGGGGATGCTCTTTAATTCTTCGTATAGCTGTTTTCTAAGGGCAGGGTACAGAGGTGAGGTTTCCTGGTGAACTTTCTCCCAGGACTGAGGGGGCTGGATAGATGGTCCATGAACAGTGAAGACCTAGGGAAGCCTAGACACCATTCTCAGAGTGTAACACAGAGGACACATGTGAAAAGGCGGAATAAGGAGAGCACAAAATGCCATTGCCGCTTTTTGAATCCGTAGATCAAACCCCATTCAAGAGCAGCCTCTTTTTAGACGCGAGCCTGCCGGTTCTTGCACGTGCTGCTGACTCTATTAAGCTGCTTAAGACACGGGATGAGTCTCCCTTCAAAAACAATCTCTATTTAAGGAAAAACTGCTATCGGCATGCAGCTGTCATTCAGCTAGCACATATTTGAGAGCTCATGCCAAACTGGCTTTTGTTTTCATATCTTTGGAAAAGAATCATGCGGGCATCACTTTCTTTTTGAAACGAGCTCTTCATCGGCGCCACCCACTTTCTGTTGTAGCCATGGTCAAGGGCATCATCACAGCTACGGCTCAAAAGCGGCAAGGGGAAGAACATGAAAATGAGAGGGCCTGGGCACAAGGAGTGCCTGTCTTTATTCAGTCACACAGTCACACAGTCACAGACACAGCAGAGGAAGGCTTTTAAGACCAAACCAGGAGGCAGGACACTGGAGCTTCGAGAAGCCCACGGGATGGTAGGCACCACAGTGAGAAGGCAGACTTCCATATTGCTAGGACAGAGGGTGGCACCCCAGCTCCCTCTTAGAGAGAGGTCATGTCGTTGAGAGCATGGTCCAGTTCCTCGCTGATAGCTTTGTACTTGAGCTTCTGAGCGTATAGCTCGTCTAGAGGGCGGAGGTCCCCAGGGAGAGAGTTCGGAAGAGGTACGGGGGACAGAACGTGAGGGTCGGAGTGGAGTGCCACAGATGAACAATGACAGGAAGGAAACAAAAGTGAGAAAACAAAGCATGAACTAGAAGAAAGTTGTGTCCTCTGTCAAACTCACGAGAAAACAAAAGATCAATGCAGTGGTTTCTAAGTGGTTCCCTGCAGGGGGTTGGCCGTAATGAGCCTTTGAAAGAATGGGGACTAGAAATGGACACAGCTTCTAACCCCAACCTCCCGCCCCAGGTTATTTCTGACTTTCAGTGATGTCACCCAGTCCAAAGATTAGACTTTGGAATGGGGGATTTTCCCATATATGGAAACCTCACCTCCCAAACCAAACACTGGGACACACGGTCTGGGGAATGAGTTCTGTACCCCTTCTGGGTCGGACAGACGCTTTTAGGAGATGTCGTTTGAATCCCAAGATTCTGGAATTTCCCGGTTATTTCATGAAAAACACGGGACAGAATTTTTTTTTTTTTAAGTTGGAACTCTTCAAGAAATTCTGGGATATGTGGGCACCAGACTTGCAGACTGCAGTCTTTATTCAGTTTTTCCATTCTCTATATGTCCATTTTCTCATACTGTGATAAGCTCTGAGCTCTCTGGGAGAGAGCTTCCGTAAAAATGTGAGGCATTTAAAAAATGCAAGGCATCTCTCAGGACCGAGCAAATTGAAGGAAATTCTAAAGACCTTTAAAATCAGCCATATTTGGGTCTCTGTAGTCCCTTGTGGAGTGGACTAAGCGTGAGCATTTCTACTTCTTGAGAAACAGCACCCGAGTCTGAATTTGACTTGCACTGTCCTGGTCCCGTGCTCCAGACTTCCGGGGGTGCCATCACCCTGCCCTTCACTTTCCCGAGGGGAACAAAGCCCAACTCAGCCCCTCCACACGTTCCTCCCACTTGCCAGCAAACTGTCGCGCAGGGGGAGGCAGAAAGAATGTGATTAAGTGGTAGTTTCATACCTTCCAGGTCATCAATGGTCTTTTCCAGTTTTGCAACAGTTCTCTCCGCAAACTCAGCACGGGTCTCAGCCTGGAGGAAAGGAAGGGAGCCGCTGTGATTGCTTCAAGACCAGCCACGAGAGAAACGTGAACTAGCCGGGTACGAGCACACTCACCTCTTTCAGTTTGTCGGACAAAAGTTTAATTTCTTCTTCATACTTATCTTCCTTTTCAGAATACTGTGGGAGAAACCAATATGGTGCTTTAAAAAAAGCAGGACCAAAAAAAAAAAGAGAGAGAGAGAGAGATAAAGAGAGAGAGAGAGAGAGAGAAAGCATAGAAGAATGTAGGTTCTCTGTTCCTCAGAGAAAAGCGTGTGTTTGAAGCGCCACGAACACGCCCAGGAAGCCAAGTGGAGGCGGCACCTTTCCAGGCAGAAGAAACGGGCGCAAAACTCAGGATGAGGTTGTGATAAAGATGAGGCACATGAATGAATGGAAATACATACCATGAAGAGCCCTCCCCAGTTGGGCTCCTTGGTTCCCAGCCCCACTTCTCTCCCAACTTTCCCCAAGTGCTGGCCGCTTCCCAACCACCTCCTGCACACTCTCCAGCCTCCCAGCAGCCAGGCCTTAGGCCCCCCAGCATGGAATGTTCCTTTCCGCGTAACTCCATGTCAGAAGTGATTTTTGTCTAGCAAGTCGCAAGGCTCAACTCAGATCAGCACTCGTTAACCTTTATGGCGGCTTGCTCTGCTGCTCGACCTCCTCAGTCCCATTTAACAGATGAGTAAGGAGTCACAGAGAGGTTAAACAGTCTGTCTAGGATCACGTGGCCAGGAAGCGACCATGACTGGAACCTGACTCTGGGCTCTGAGTTCCTGGCAATCATCATGCTTCACAGCCCTTTGAAGCGTCACCTGCGTGTAACACATTTCCCAACCTTCCAAGATCTCTCTGTTCGGAGTCTCAATGCACCTTATTTCAGGGCCAGTCTCTCCTACTCAAGTACACTCTGAGCCCTTCAAGGGCAGAAGCCACAGCGTCACTGTAACGGCTCTCCCCACGGCCCAGGACGGCAGATGTAAGCTACATCCGCTCCTCAAATATCTTAGTATCCGTGTTAGTGCTAATGACACGGCTCTAAACAAGACAGATAAACTCCTGGTCCCTAAAACCTACAGTCTAGCAAAGAAGGCATGTCATTAATTAAGACCAATGTGATGAATCATGTGATAGGAAAAGAAATAGGGGGGGCTACAGCCATAGAGCTGAGAAACCCCTAACCTAGATGTTCAATGCAACCAGAGGGCACGGGGGGGGGGGCGGAGGGCGGGGAGGAGGAGGAAGAGATGAAGATGGGGAATGCACAGGGCAGGCCACAGAGGAGTGCGTTCGTTGTGCCTAATGTGTTCTCTCTGGTAACGACTGCCTTGGGTACGACTTCAACCTAAAAAGCCCAATTGCACCTCTTCTACCAACTGCTCCACCTGTCAGAGAGAGAGTCATTTTGAAGGATCCAGGGAACTCACGTGAGATGGGGCTCTGTATTTCTACAATTACGCTCAGCTCTCGCCAGGAAGTGCCTGACCAGGCACCAATCTCATATTCCTTCTCCGCCCGTGTGGAAGGCGGCGATGAAGACGGCACCAAGATCCCACCGAAGGAGTCCAGCAACCGGACACCTCTTTTTATGGAGGGAAAGACCGTACCGCTGGGCGGAAAGCTACTGTTTGCCAACACGGGTCAGATCCCTGATCCCCCGGGGCATGCTCTCCCGTGCTCCTTGGGGGAAGAAAAGAAAGTCCAACAAACCACCGACTCAAGCCAACCACCAACCTTTTCAGAGGCAGCCTCGAGTGACTTCAGATTGTTAGTGACGTTCTTGAGCTCTTCTTCCAGGTCGCCACATTTTCTGTGCAAAGACAAAGGGATCTGGCGTCCTATCCAGCCTTAGAGCAAGCAATTCCCCTCAAAGATTTCAAAAGGGAGGAATTCCCGCTGCCTAGGGCCCCCAGAAGGAATGCGGAGAGCGGGAGAGGAGATGTTAATGGCTTTTTCTGAGCTGCAGTGCCGCGCACTTATCAAAACCCCGTTGAACCTGGCAAGGGCACAGCAGGTCGAAGGGTATTTGGAAGGTCTGTAAAGCACTCCTGGGCTCTCGCCAAGGGTGAGGCAACTGGGACTGGTGAAATCTGTGACTGATGAGGCTGACTCCGGAAGGTGGACATGGAGCGCGGGAGGAGAGCGAGCAATCAGTCTGCACCCAGCACGCTCAGGGAGGCGAGCTCAAGAATGGATCTGCGAAACTGGATTCCCCTCTCTCAGCGTGGCGGGATGCTCCGTGGAGCTGGACGCCTCACCCAAGGCCAAGGGGAAAGACTTTTTGTTTCCCCAGAGCTTGAGCGACTGTGGTCAAGCTTCTCACCTTTCCTCCCCCAGGAATGTGTCACAGCCAAACAAATGACATCAGGAACAAGGCAGTGAAACACGACAGGGACGCCTGCCCTTCCGAGGCTGAGCGTTCTCTTAGGAGATCTCTCCTGAGATCTCCTCTCTGGACAAATGGGACTTCCGGGCCAGAAGTCTGCTCCTGCCTGTCTCACTCCTATTTCCCAATACCTTTGTGGGAAGAGTCAACACGTAGGCGAGCACTTCCCAGGGCAGTAAGAACAGACACTCTGTCAGCCGCGGAGGCGAGGGGCAGGGGCTGAGCTCCGCGTCCCAGATGCCCCTCCACTTGGCTTGAGCATTGGCCTTACCAAGTCGGGGTCAGTTCCCAGAGCAACTAACTCCCTCCCTCCCTCCCGCTCCGTCCCTCTCAGTCCCGCTCTGCCACTCACAGTTCAGACACCTCTGCGCGCTCCTCCGCCCTCTCCAGCTCGCCCTCCAGGATGACCAATTTACGAGCCACCTGCAGACAGAAAGGACCAAATGAGACCCCAGCAACCACGGCTAGTAGGATGCCCCCACTGCCCACGCTTGCAGGCCATCTGTGAAGACTCGGGCCCCTGGAGCGAGGCAGACAGGAGGGGAAGCAGACCCCGGGGCCGGCAGGAGAGCAATGGGACTTTCGTGGTCCCAAGACCCCCGCGATTCCCAATGTCGGCCAAACTGTGCCAAAGCACCCGGCTATGGGACAAAACGTGACCTGACACATTGGTCTCCCTACCAAGTGAGACAAGTGTCAGAGAATTCCCCAGGACTCGCTGGCATTGCGGAAGGCCGCTTCCTAGCCGAGCGGCTATCTCTGGAAGAACAGATGTGGACGCAGAAGGACAGCGGACCCCACCAAGGGCTTCCTTCCGGTGGCCCCCGGGGCAGTCCCTACCGCAGGTCCACATCCTCCCCACTTCCTGGAGCTGCCATCCGCCAGTCCTGCTCACCTCCTCGTACTTGCGGTCAGCTTCCTCGGCAATGTGCTTGGCCTCTTTCAGCTGCATCTCCTGAATCTCCATCTTCTCCTCATCTTTCATGGCCCGATTTTCTATCACCTTCATTCCTCTGCAAGGAGCGACCTCATCATTAACCCCCAACACACACACACACACACACACATACACACAGATTGCCACTCTCGTACCCCTCAACACACCTGTTCAACCAAGAATCTATGCTCCACACAGGAGATTGCAGACGTGTTACTCACTTCACCTTGGCCTTAAACTTCACAACCACCCCATGAGGCAGGTACCTCAGCCCTCACTTTACAGAGGAAGAAACTGAGGCATAGGGAGGCCAAGTTACCTGCTCCAGGTTGCAGAGCTAGGGAGTGGGGGAGCCAGGATCCAAACCCTGGTGATCTGGCTCCGGAGTCCTATCCCACACGCTCCTCGCCGACTAGTAACAAGAAGCGCCTATACATCAACGGTTACCACCATTGATAAGAGGTCTGGGCCAGCGTGGCTGTGGGAATGCCGAGTTCCGCTGCATGGGGGGGGGGGGGGGGGGGGGGAGGGGTGCGCATGTAAGTATCATGGGAGACCTTCCAGAAGAGAACACAGGGAACCTCAGGAAGGTTTCAAAAACAGGAGTAGATGGAAACCAGACGGAGGAATGGACTGCAGGGGGAAGACCAGGTAGGAGGCAGGTACTAACAAGGTGAGGGGTGAGGATGGCCTGATCTGAGGTGAATACGTTACATTTGGAGAGGACAGTGCCCTGGGGACAGCTGGAAATCTACAACGCGGCTGGCTTACTAGGAAATGAGCTCATGCCAGCCCGCGCTGCTTGGAGTGCATGAGGGAAGCTCAGATACCCTGAAAGAGGCCAACCCAGGACAATGTACTGATGTATGTCATGCCTGTCCAGAGTGGAGGACCATATATGTCCTGCTGTTTAATAAATACTTCCATTCAGGCCGTCACTACCATTCCTCACCGTCAAAATGCCCTTCACATATGTATAGAGCCTTAACCTCAGCGTATGAGCGTACTTGGAAGACCTCTGCAGCTCTGGAGAGATCTGTGACCACCTGCACAATGTGTGCCATACGGCCATCAAAGGACTCGAATCTAGACCCTCCAGTTCCCAAGTATAGCATTCTTTCTATAGCCGTCCCCAACGAGGAGGTCACCAAAGGCCTCTGGTGACATGACACAAATTAAGTGGGTTTGGTGAAGTCCTAGAAGGAATACATCTGGCCAGACTGGTCTGACTGAACTCCGGCAGCAACTCACACAGGCCCCAAGGCACAGCCTGGGGCAACTTGTGACCGGACCCTTCCAGCCTTCCTGGCGGCCGCAGCGCAGGCTCCGCGGCGAGGGTGCCCACGTTTCCCGTTTGGGCGCCTGGCAGAGTCAATTTCCAAGGCTCCCCAAGTAGCGATGAATCTCTAGTTTATGGCCACAACAGCACAATCGGAAATTCGACCTCTGGGGGAGTTTACAGCAGGAAACCGGGGTGGATGGGCGAAATGCGAGCCCTGGTGAGATCGTGTGGTAGATGCACAATGACCACTGGCCCGGCCCACACCATCACCGCACAAGGAACCCATTTACCACCACGCAGAGACGGCTGCTTCTGCGAATTACACAATCTGCCCTCAGTCCTCCAGAGCCCGCGCCAAGGCATGCAGAATTGTCCCCCGCTCCGGAGGACAGGGCATCCCGCCGGAGGCCCGAATACACAGTGCCTGCCACAGGGGTGAGGGCACTGTCCGCTGAAATGCACGCATGGCGCAGGTCTGCAGGAGACCCTGGTGTAAAGCTGTCACTGCCCGGCAGCACGTTAACGCACATCCATGCACGTGGCCCATTTCGAGTTTTCTTTTCCCCTCCCCCCCATTTCGTATCTGGAGGACACCAGCACGATGCACGGTGGCTTTCAGAGGACAGACGAAGCAGCACTCTGCATATGGGTCGCCAGTGACTGTCATACTTGCAAGTCTTACAACTACCCATTTTTTAAATTTTCCCTGCCTTTCGGGGGTCTTCTTCGTAAGCACCACGATGGCAAACGCCCCTACGCGGCGTGCCCGTTCACGAGGCGCTGCCGTGCATGCGCACGTCCGCGTACGCATGCGCGCCTACGTCACCCACCCCGCGTTCAGCGTCGCCCCCGGAACCTGGGAGACGAGGCACGCTTCTGAGAAGCAAATGCCGATGCCACCGGGCGGGAAGCGTCCTCACCTCTCGCTCTCATCCGCGGCCTTTTCTGCCTCCTCCAGCTTCTGCAGGGCTGTGGCCAGTCGCTCCTGAGCCCTGTCCAACTCCTCCTCAACAAGCTGGATGCGTCGGTTGAGAGCCGCCACATCCCCTTCGGCCTGGGGAGGTCAGAGGAGCAGCCGGGTTAAGAAGGAAAAGGCCGGGAGGCGCCGGGAGTCCCCCGGGCGCAGGGCACTCTTCCCTCCGCTGACACGCGGCCCCCGACCGAGCCCACCCGGGAACGCAGCCGGTGAGGGACGCGCGCTCTCATCCGGAGAACGTCAGTTTTCTGTATGGTCTTCCCTGAAAACGTTCGGGAACATCCACCGCTCAGTGACAAAGGTGTGTGTACCCCAGGCCAGGACGGGCGGTCAAGTCAACGCGGAAGACAGAAGAGTGTACACCACAGGAGGTGACAGGACTGGGCTGGCCTCTCTGGGGTTCACGCTGTCCTATAAAACCAGCTCCGGGGGCACCTGGGTGGCTCAGTCTGGTCAGCGGCTGACTTCCACTCAGGTCCTGATCTCACGTTTGTGAGTCAAAGCCCCACGTCGGGGTCCCGGCTGGGGGTTCGAAGCCTGCTTGGGATAGTAGTCTCTCTCTCTCTCTCTGCCCCTTCCATGTGCACTCTGTCACCTCCATGGCAAGATAAATGCAAGAACACCGTCCTGAATGAAGTCTGGGACAGAGATGATGGACAGAAAGATGTTAAGGAAGGAAGGAAGGAAAGAAAAGCTGGTTACCGGCACGAAAGAGAAGCCTGAACAGGAATACTGGCTTTTCAAGGTATTTTCGCCTACAAGGAAGGGAATCTGGTGGCGTAAGGAAAAGCAGAAACGCCAGGCTCAGAAGGTGCCAGGGCAGAATCCCGGTCTTGCCCATTTGCAGCCCTGTGGCCTTGGGCAGATTGCTTCACTGCGCTGAACCGCCCCCGCCCCCCCCCCACCGGAACCGAAGGGTGTGGCAGTGACTACCTGGCATGTGGGAAGTCCCACGAAAGGACACCTCTTACAGCCATTTCACCTCACTTAATCCTCCAGTGTTTGAGGGGCACCTGGGTGGCTCAGCCGGTTAAGTGTCTGACTCTTGATCTCTGCTCAGGTCATGAACTCCCGGTTCGTGGGTTCGAGCCCCATGTTGGGCTCCGCCCTCTCAGCGAGAGCTTTGGGATTCTGTCGCTCCCTCTCTCTTTGTCCTTTCCTGGTTCTCTCTCACTGTCTCTCTCAAAACTAAATAAACTTAAAAAAAAAATCCTCCAGCATTTTACAGCGGGGAAATGGAGAGGTCCAGTTAGGTGAAGTAGTTCTGTTCAATGTCACAGAACTGGTGAGAAATAGCCTCCTCCCTCGCTGAACCTGAGTCCTGGGGGGCTTCCAGGCCAGCCACCCTCAGGAAGAAATACTGAAGAGTCGGTGAAATTTGACTCAACTGAGGGAAGATGGGTTAAGCTACCCTGGCTTCTTCATATCAAGACAAATAATCTCTGAATGGGGGAAGGCCAGAAAAATTAGCAGGAAATCGCTGCCTCCCCTCTGGATTTTTTTAAAAAAATTTTATATCAATTTGTAGTATATTTAGTTTTATTTTATTACTATTTTTTAACATTTGTTTATTTTATTTTTTTTAATGTTTTATTTATTTTTGAGAGAGAGAGAGAGACAGCATGAACAGGGGAGGGGCAGAGAGAGAGGGAGACACAGAATCCGAAGACAGGCTCCAGGCTCTGAACTAGCTGTAAGCACAGAGCCCGATGCAGGGCTTGAACCCACAAACCGTGAGATCATGACCTGAGCCTAAGTCAGACGCTCAACCGACTGAGCAACCCAGGCGCCCCATCATTTGTTTATTTTTGAAAGAGACAGAGTGCAAGCAGGGGAGGGGCAGAGAGAGGGAGACACAGAATCCAAAGCAGGCTTCAGGCTCGGAGCTGTCAGCCAAGAACCCGACACGGGGCTTGAACCCACAAACTGTGAAGATCATGACCTGAGCTCAACTGACTGAGCATCCCAGGCTACGTCCGCCCTGGCCCCCTGAATTTATATAGCAAACAAACAAACACACACACACCAAACAAAAACCCAAAAACGGAGTAAAAGAATGAAGTCAGA
Source organism: Hyaena hyaena (assembly GCF_003009895.1). Classification (NCBI taxonomy): domain Eukaryota; kingdom Metazoa; phylum Chordata; class Mammalia; order Carnivora; family Hyaenidae; genus Hyaena; species Hyaena hyaena. The sequence goes on from NW_024080859.1 coordinate 1,735,057, forward strand.
GATGCTGAAAAACACAGAGAATCAGGAAACTTTTCTCAGCTCCAGTCTGTTAGCAGATGGGCGAGAAAACTCCCACAGGTGTTTCTGATCACAGCTTCCTCTGAAACACCAGTTTGGTGACTGGGTTAAAACCCCCAATGAACTATTTTAAGAAATTCACCCACCCCTTCCAATGAGTGGGTGCTTTTTATTCTTTCTGATAACATGCATCTTTAACTCCTTCAGCAACGGGGCAGGAGTTGATTTTTTTTGCCCCCAATAGTTTTTTTTTTTAGCACATTAGCAAAACCTCATTATCAACACCACTACCTAAAATTCCAGAACATTCCCATTGCCCTCCACCAAAAGACACCCGAGCCCCATCAAACAATTAAGGAATTGATTTTAAAGATCAAACAAAGGTGCCTGACTCATGAATTGTCTTTAAAAAATAAAGCCGAGGCTTTCTTTATGGGGGGAATCCTGAATCCTGAGAACCATGCTTTTGCCACACTTTCAACCGCCTGGAAATGAAAGAACCCTGATATATAGGAGGATATACATCCATCCATATATACGTATTTTTGAAAAACTGCTAGTCACTGCTAGTCATTTCGGGCTCCACCCCTTCCTGCAATCAAAGCTTCTACACTCTACAAAGGATTTCCCTTATAAGGTAAAAGAGCCTTGCTAGATACATGTGGCAAAGGAACAGGAAGATGTCGGTTAATCACACAAAAATCTAAACGAAACCAGCTGTCGGGAGGCAGACCCAGAAGTCTGCCACACGCCGGCTCTTGGTTTTCTCCACAAGACTGAGAAGGGTTTCTGGGTTGGGTTTTTTTTTTTTTTTTTGGTCTTTTTTTTTTTTTTTTTTTTTCTGCCTCTGGGCTCAGTTCCTTTGCCCAGGAACTTTTCTTCCGATTTCCCCATCCTGACCCAGAGGAGCATGCTCTGAAAAGCGAACTTTTTAAGAAGTCCATAACTTTCCAAAAACATCTTTCCTCCCAACTGGACCGTCCCAGGTCTTGGCTCCAGGCTGAGGGCCATTTTTAAGCAGAAGTAATTGTCCTCCAGCGAGATGACTTGGGATGAGATCAGAGGGAGGGTTATGGCGGTTCCTTGTGTGAAAGAGGCCAAACCGGCTACTGTTTGCAGCTCGCACCAGGTTTCTGAGGCCTCTTCCCGCCAGAGCCACTCTTACAGGATTCAACACTGCCACTCCGGCCAGCACTGAGGCCGCGAGCGGCTCCCCTCCGGACTTGACAATACACATGGCATCGTTTCCACTTCTGGGGTCCTCACCCTTGCTCAACACTCCGCTTTCAGGGGCCCCGGGCTTCCCTTCCCGCCCTCTCCAACTCTTCTGCACACCTAACTCTCTCTTCCCGACAAACCCTTATTCTGGAATAATAAACGCTCAACTTCCATTTTGAAGCCTACCCCACCGAACGGCCGCTTCCCGGTGATGCCCCCACAACAGAACACTAAACCCCTCTGGTAGGCGAGCTTTGTTTGTACCCCTCCCCTCCATCAGACTGTGAACTCGTCTGAAGTTACAGGGAGGGGAGAAAACAAGCCCAGGAACTGAGCACCTACTATGCACCAGATGCTCTGCAGGGAGGTTTTACTCCTGGGAGCCTCCCAGCTCTGCTAGGGGGTCGGTACTGTCACCGCTGCTTTACAGATGGGGAGACCCGCTGCTCCTAGAGTTTAAGTACGGGACGGCGTTACAATCCAGATCTCTCCCCGGCCCCAGGAGCTGCCACCATCTCTGCCCTGCCCCGAGGGGCGGTCAGAGGAAGCAGGGAGGGCGGAGAGGGCGCCTCCTCGTTGAACCCCTTTATCTGTCCCCGGCCCCGCAGCATGGAGCGAAGGCACACAAAACCATCTTGGGTCGAGGGCCCCGAACTAACATTCCTAGGATCCTTTGGGAAGGCGGGGTCCCGCGGCCGTTGCTCGGCGGCCGTTCCCGCAGGGACCAGCTGGGGAGGGAAAGGCCGGCGGCTCCGGGCTGAACTTCCGCCCCCCGCCGGGAGCAGACACGTCGCCGCCGCGCCCCTGGGAACAGCTGGGAAAGTTCAGCTGAAGCCGGGAAGCAGCGTTAAGAAGGGAGAAAGTGCGACGCCCCCCCCCCCCCGAGTCTGTGTCGGCTAGTCCAACCCGAGACAATGGAAGCTCAATGTTTCCACTCTCACTTCCCGCTCCCAGGTCCAGTCGTCGGTCCTCCCCCACCCCACCCCCGGCCCGGGACCCCGGCGCCAGCCCGGAGTCAGATGGCAGCGCGGCGCGCCCCCACTCCCCACTCCGGGGTCGTGCATCCTCCCCGACCCCATCCCCCTATTACTCGCCGGGCCAGCCACGCCCGATCCGGATGCGGCGCCCCCTCCCCCGTCCCAGGCCGGGGCGGCACGACCGCGGAGGAAGGGGTCTCAGCAGCCCACCCGGGGAGGCCGGGGGGAGGCGGGGGTGCGGGTCCGCGATCCGGGAGCGGCCGGGCCGGAGGGCGCGAAGGCGGGCTAGCGTGGGGGAGGGGGGAGCGGGCGGGAAGCGGGCGGCGGCGCGCGGCGAGAAGGGGAGAAAGGGGCGCGCGCGGGGCCGCGGGGCCGGGGCTCGCCGGGGCCGGGGCGCGGGCTCTCACTTTCTCGCGCCGCTCGCGCTCGCCGTCCAGCTCCCGCTGCAGGCCCTGCGCGCGGTCCTCCGCCTCGTCCGCCTGCTGCTGCAGGGCCTGGATCTTGCGTTTCACCGCCTCCAGGGAGTTGAGGCCGGCCATGGCGCGGAGGCGCGGGGGCGCACGCAGCGGGCGGCGGGCAGCGGCGGGCGCGCGGCTCGGCTCGGCTCGGCTCCGGCGAAAGCTGCACCAGCCGCGCCCCGGCCCCCGAGCCTTTGCCTGCGCCGGGGCCGCCCCCGCCTCTCCCCGCCCCCCGGCCCGGCCGCCGTCGGGGCGATGAGGTCACCCGGCCCGGCCGCCGACGTCAGCACCGCTGGGGGAGGGCCTGACGTCGGCACCGCTGGCCACAGCTGCTGGAAAGTGCCCCTTTTCGGGACTTATTTGGAGAAAGCGCCGGAGGCACCGCCTTCTCCTCTTCCTCCTCCTCCTCCTCCTCTTCCTCCTGGCGCTGCCCGCCCGCTCGGCCGCCCGGCTCCCCGGGGCTCCTGCCCGGCCCAGCCGCGGGCGTCCCCAGTACTGCGCACGTACGTCGGAGGCTTTCTTCTCCGTCAGCTCCAGCTTCTCCTGTGCGTCCTTCAGGTTCTCGGAGTATTTCTCCAACTCATCCTCCGTCCCCTTCAGCTTCTTCTGGAGGTGCGTCAGCTCCTCTTCCACCTGGGGACAGATGGGGGGGACGCGTCAGCCTGGGGGCCACGTGCCCGTGGCGCAGGGGCGTCCCCCACATTCACAAGCCTTCTCTCTCCCTCTGGGCCTCAGTTGCCTCATCTGCAAAACGGGGATAACGATCCTAGGCACCACTCAAATGCTACCTGTTAAATATGATTTTTCACATTCTTCCCATCTCCTGGGACCAGCTGTGCTGATCTTTTGGTGGGGAGGGGAGGGTCCCAGATACTCAGAATCCGTCACAGCTTTCGAGAAACAAGGCCGATACCATTTCCCAGGAACACACGTTCGGTTTTGCATCTCAGTTTCAGGGGTGCGGCCTGCTCGTGACCCCCCCGCTCCTTAGGCAGAAATAGGAGTCTCATACTCTGGGCCTGGATGATCCCTCAAACCGCATGCTGCCTCCCTCTAGTTCTGACCCCTGCACTGACAGCCACTGTCGGCCCTCCCCCTGCCTAGAGCTGCTATGGCTCCCCATTGCCTAAGAGAGTGATTCTCAGACCGTCTCACAAAATACTCTGGAAGATTGAAGGGCTCAGACTTCCCCCCACTCCTGTACTTGGGGGTCTTGGCTAGAAAAGAGATACCCCCTCAAAGACCATTTTCTTCGAAGGCAACAGTTAAACCTTTAAAATTATTGCTCATCTGGCTTATGTTCATTTTAACTAAAATGTCCCCTCCATTCCCCGAATTTTGAGTTCTTGTTTATCCTGGGAGCCTTGCTGCGCTCTGGGCGCTCAGTGTGAAAAGCTCAGGGCTGTGGGATACATACCAGACCCCCCCCCCCCACCTCTCCCTCTCCATCGGCCTCCACCACACCAGCCAAGAGTCAGCTTTCTCTGTCACCTCCAGGCTGTAGCTTCCTCCCCTCCGCCTAACTCTGGTCTGGGGTGGCCAGTCGAGCTGGCGCTTTGATCTGACTTATGTCCCGGGTCGTGTCCACGCTCTCAGGGTGGGCGGGAGGCTCTCACCGGGCCTCTCACTTCATCCTCCTGCTTCCTCTTCCCAGCAGGAAGCCCAGAGAGGTGGAATGACTTTCTCCAGGTCACACAGCACAGGATTTGAACCCACTTCCGAACAGGCCCTTAGGCCAGGCCCACTTCCTTACATCCCTTTCTGACTTCCTTCTTTTCTCCAACTTCCCGAAGAAGGTGTGTTATAAAAGCTGGTGCGACTTCTAGGTCAAGCTCTGAATCTGATCTGGGTTACACACTCACCCCTGAGGTGATGTCTAATCACCTCAGATGCTGTGTGTGTGCATGTGCAAATTCATTTTTTTTATGTCCATTTATTTATTTTGAGAGAGAGAGAGCGCGTGCAAACGGGGGAGGGACAGAGAGAGAATCTCAAGCCGGCCCTGTGCTCCATTTCACAAACTGTAAAATCTGACCTGAGCCAATATCAACCAATTGAGCCACCCGGACGCCCTGCATGTGCAGATTCTTAAAAGGCCCCCTGTCCTGTCCTCAGGGCCACTAAGTATCCTGCTGCTGAGTAGGGAATTGGGGAGGGTGACGGCAGCTCAAGGCCATGTCAGGGTCTGTGGGGCCTAATCTTGACCTTCAGGCAGTAAGCCCAGAAGCCTGGCTCCAAATCGCAGCTCTGTGATACCCTGTCCCCATTTCTGACCTCAGTTTCCTCATCTGCAAAATGGAAGCCTTGGTGTGGTGGTCTCTGAGTGCCCTAGTAGCTGCTGTGAAACTTTTGCCTTGACTGAGAAAACAAACCAGTTTCCTTAAAGATAGGTCAGCATGACCCAGTGCCCACCTGACTTCCTTCTGGAAGGATCTGTGGGGCACAGCATTTCATAGGTGACTACTATGTGCCCAGCGGCACGCTCTCCTAACATGAAAGAGCGAGAATAAGTTCTGCAGCATCGGGTTCATCCAGGTGCTGAGATGGTTGAGTTTTTGACATTTTCCAGCAACACTTGGACAACAGGGGGTGGGGACTGGAGTAATGTGGGCAGGGCGCCATGAGGCACTTAGAATGTGCCAGGCACACTGAGGCGCCTGGGTGACTCAGTTGGTTAGACGTTCAACTCCTGATCTCGGCTCAGGTCATGATCTCGAGGTTCGAGAGTTTAAACCCCATGTTGGGCTCTGTGCTGACAGTGCGGAGCCTGCTTGAGATTCTCCGTCTCCCTTTCTTTCGCCCCTCCCTCCTACATTCTCTCATAGAATGTGCCAAGCACACTATAAGTACTGTTTCCCTAAAGCTCCATGTCACAGAAGGGTAAACTGAGTCCCGGAATGAGGAAGGGACTTGCCCCCGGGGCCACACAGTTAGGGGCTGACTGATTCCAAAGCTAGTTTGCTTGACTTCTAGGCTGCTCACCCCCTCTTCCCGCCTACTTCCACACCCAGCACCGATGTCCCCTCCCCTGAGTGGCCTGCCCTGCTGTCCTGGGCCGAGCCTCACCACCACTTCGGAGCCTCCCAGCCCCTGTCCCTCCCTCTGGCCCAGCCCTGACGGCTGAGACTGGGGGTGCCCCTCCACGTCTGGCTCTGCCTCTCCCAGCCTGAGCTCCTCTGGTGTCTGGTTTGCAGACTGAATCAACGACACAACCCCAAGCCCTTCAGCCACTGGAGCCACATATGAAAAATGCGTGAGACTGACAGATCGGTACCTTTCCCTCTGTTCGATTTCTAAGTATGGAATGTATGCTGTTTTGTGCACCTTGCTGGGGGGGTGTGGCCGTGCCCCAGCTCTGGGAGGTCTCTGACAAGTCACTTCCTTCTCTGGGCCTCAGTCTCCCTGCCTGTAAAACAGCTGGGAAGGTCATGGACTGCACACCTTAGTCCCCGTAAATGGGGCTTTAGGGCAGGGCCGAGGCAGGATGCGGGGTCAAAGGCCAGTTGTGGCGGATGTCACTGCCCTGGGAGGGGAGTAGGCAGGAAACAGGGAGGGCTGGGCCTCCCTGGACAAACAGAGCCTAGAACTGAGACTTTGCTGCAGGGTTGCCAAGGGGCAGGCAGGCCCTGAGGCCCACACTCTCTGGCCTCCTGAAGCATAAGTTTCTCCAGGTAAGTTGAGTCCGTCGTTGCCTCCTGCCTCTGTTCCCAGACAGGACAGGCCATCTGTCCCATGGGAACGTGGCTTCTGGAATCTTGGGTTCCATGCCTGGCCATCAGAAGGTAGCCTGTGCCCCCATTTCACAGATAAGAACACTGAGGGTTCAGAGAGGGGCAGTAGTGTGTCCTGAGTCAAAGTTAGAAGGAGATCCAGCCTGGATCCAAGCACGAGTCCACCCCAGCGGGCGGCTTCGTGGAGAAACAAGAACGGAATAAAAATCCAGCTGAAGGCCAGAGAACCTGTCCCCGCCTTTTGGCCACACGGCTGGTCAAAGGCTCTGAGAAGCCTTCCCTTTTGAATTTGTGTCTGCCTTGGGAGATTATGCTGTATCGGTCACTCACACCTTAGTGAAAATTAGAGCCATAAACTCACTTTTCTCTGAATCCCCAGCTAAGCATCTCAGGGCAAGGGCTAAATGGAAGTTGGCGGCTCAGGGCCAGCACAAGATGGGCGGCTGTGTTTGCCAGGGAGGGGAACCAGGAGGGAGGAAGGGAGTGTGGCAGAGAGCTGGGGCGGGGCTGGCCTCTCGGAATGTGTCACAGGCTCTTAGGGAAGCCCCGGGATACTGGGGGATGGGGAGGCCCAAAGGGGAAGTAGGGTGGGGCAGGAAATAATCCTGCATTTATTGAGTGCTTACTCTATGCCAGGCACAGGCACAAGGGCTCCACCTGCAGTCACCTCTCCTCCTTCCATGGCCATGAGGGAAGCACCACTGTCACTTTCCTGTCTCAAACGTGGGGCCACTGAGGCACCGGCTGGTGAAGGCCTTTGCTCCAGGGCGCCCAGTGACCGAGCTGTGAGACAGGGCCAGTCTGAGCTCAGAGCTCAGAGCTCTTTCCGCCTGCCAAGCTGGCCTGGTGTACGGGCTGGGCAGGGCTAGGCGTGTGGTGTCACTGTCCTGGCTGGCTCCCGGGACTCATCTGAGACCCTGATGCCCCTGCGGGCGGGATGGCTGATGCTGGGGCAGTAGATGAGCCCTGCGGGGGGCAGAGTGCTATGCAGGGAGCAGCACCCCCTCCCCTCCTCCCACTGGCTGATCTGGCCACCCAGACCCAGACAGCTGACTTCTGCTCTGCCCCAAGCCCTGGCCTTGCGCACGGCTGCATTAGCTCCCTGGTGCGCTCCTGCTGCGGGAACTCCTGGAAAGCTCGTGTCCGGAGTTCCGGGTCCGGGGCCTCTCCTGTCACCCTCACCCCCACCCTGCCCTTCTGGGCTCCCAGCAGCAACGTCAGGGGCACCCGAGATACACACAGATGCATTGAGACTCTCAGGTTCACCCTGAAATCTCCAAGCAGCCCGGTCCCCAGACTCTCACCCAGTTCCCCCGGCCGCTGGACACAGCTGGCCCCACGGCACACCCACACTCGGCCACCCTTCCCGGGCAGTCACCAGTGTGGACCCACGGTCACACCCGGCTACACCCTGACGCGGGGACGGGGCCGCCCACACTCCCACACAGCTCTGCACTGTCACCCTCACCACGACATATGCACATATACACACAGCTGGGCGCTGCCACCCTCACCTGGACACTAACACACACACACACACACACACACACACACTGATGGAAACAATCACCCCAACACGCGCACACATGCCAATACAAATACAGTCACCTCAACACACACACATTCCATTGCTGTCATGTCAGCTTTGGCACGGGCACACACACAGCCCTTCACCCGCACACACAAACCCACAGCGATACCTCCACCAACACATTCACAGACCCACAAACACGTCCATGCTCTTTCTTACCCACCTTTCAGCCACCACACGCTTGCTCCTCTGTCTGCAGGCACTCGTCACAGTCACGTTCACCCTTGCACACTTTCTCCATCCAGTGCGCGCGTGCACACACACACACACACAGACACAACCTCCGCACACCACCTGTGCACACACGGAAATGGTCAAGCACACAAATACACCCACCCCCCCACACCCTCAGCCAACCACCCTTTCTATCACACACCCCCATGCTCACACCCTCGTGCCAATTCAGCTACACACGCCCGCTTGCACACGCATCTGGCACACACAAATACCCTTCCATTGTGCGTGTGCTTACACTAGCTCTCTCTCTGTGTCTCTGTCCCTCTCTCTATCCTGCTGTGTCTGTCCCTCTCTCTCTCTGTGTCTGTCGCTCTCTCTCTCTGTTTCTCTGTGTCTGTCGCTGTCTCTCTCTGTCTCTGTCTCTCTCTCACTCTGCTCACACTGGCCCTGCGGGGGTCTCGTCACCTCTCTCCCAGCTCAGGGACCTTGGAAAGACAATGGTCCCCTCGCTTTCAGACAGAGCATCGCCCCCTGTCCCCATCCTGACTCCAGGTACCAAGGCTCCCGAGCCTCCCGCCTTCGCCCAGATCCTGGCCTCCAGGCTGGGAGCAGCCCAGAGAGGGCAGCGAGCAGCCGGACGCAGCCCAGCGGGCAGACGGCGCCTCACCTGCTTGCACTTCTCCTCAGCGGCTTTCTTGTCCGACTCGGCCTGTTCCGCCCGGTCGATGGCATTCTCCTTGTCCAGCTTGAGCATCTGCATCTTCTTCTTGATGGCCTCCATGGTGGGCGGCGGGGTGCGGGCACGGAGGCCTCTGCGGTGGGCACTGTGCTGCGGGCCAGGCCGACTGTGCGGCCCGGCGGGGGCGAGGCCCTTATAGGCTCCTGGGCGCACCGCCCCGCTGCCGGGCGAGTCCTGGAGGAGGCCCAAGCCCGGGCCGCCGGGCCAGCCGCCACTCGCTTGCTCAGGAGGACTTGGCCAGCTCACCGGCCTCCCCGCAGCCCTCGCCTTATTTGGGCCTAGGATTTTCTCAAAGGAAAAAAAAAAAAAAGAAAGAAAGAAAGAAAGAGCAAGCCCGACCCGTTTCCATTTTTAACCTGGTGACACAGGTCCCTTGTGGGCGTGTGGGCACAGGGCTGGTCAGGAGGAGCCTGGTGGCCCGCCTGCCGGCCTCACCTTCCCCATCTGTGCTTGGGGAGCAGGGAGGAGGGCTTGTGCGTGGTCGGGGCGAGGTGGGCTGGGGCGGCGCCCATCCTCATTCTCCGCTCTGGTCGGGCCTCCAGGTATAGGATCAGGACTCCATCCCAACGCCCCCTGCTCCACCCCAGGGGCTCCCTGGGTCACCCCTCTCTTTCTGGTGAGTCTCTGACTCATCATCGTCTCCCTCTGTCTCTTTTCCAATGAGTGTCTCTCTCCATCTCTCTATCCCTGTGTCCGTGTCTCCCCATCTCTTTTGGTCTTGTTCTCTCAGCCTCTCTCTGCATCTTTTTGTCTCTCTTCTCTCTCCAGGGTTTCCCTGTCTTTCTTTCCATCTCTTTCTCCTTGTGTGTATCTCTCTCAGCTCCCCTGCCCCTGTGGGTCGGCACCATCAGCGCGAGAGTGACCTGGACCATCTCTCGGGAACTCTTGGAGGCCAAAGCAGGCCCAGACCAGGGCGTGATGCCCTCCTGAGGTGGGGCGCCCTCCCCGCCCCACTAGGTGTCTGTCTGTGGCCCCCCAGCACCGCTGGAACAGGAGGGGGCTTAGCTCCTCAGACGGTCACTCAGGACTCCTGCCCACCTGCTCCCCAGCTCTGCTTCTCAGGCAAGGCTACCATTTCCCCGCCTCCAGGCCTTGGTATGTGTGGGCGCCCCCCACGCTCTTCCCCTCTGTCCTCCAGCAATCCGGGGTAAGATTTCCTGCCTTCAGAAAGGTGTATTCATTCATTCATTCATTCATTCATTCACATGATGAACACAGAGGGCCTTGCCATGCTGAGCCCCAGCAGCACAAGCTCAGAATATGGGAGCTACTATTATTATTGTTATTATTTGATCGTCAAGGTGGGATGTGAGCTGCTCCAGAGCATCATCTGTGGGCCCCTGAGTACCTGGCCTCCAGGATATCAGAAGATCCTTGTTAATTAAAGTGACGATCACCCCCATACATCCACACACTCTCTCCCACACACTTATGCCCTCCCCCCCGCCCCAACACACACACATCCTTCTGGGACTAGGAGACTTGTATTCATCCTTTAAAGTCCAGATCAGATGGCCCCTCCTCCAGAAAGCCCTCCTGGACTCCTAGACAGAGCCCTGGGACCCCCAGGCCAGCATCAAAGCTTCTGTGTGGGCTGGAGTAGAAGGAGGGAGGCTCTGTGCTTCCTGCCCGCGACCGCAGGAGGATGGGATAAAGGAAGACTGGGCAGTGACCAGCACCACCAGGGAGCATGGTGTCAGGCCCAGATAGAGAGTCCTTGCCCCCCTCTACCCGCCCCCGCCTAAGCCAGCTTCCTTTTCTTTGTCATGTCGAGAACTCCCATCCCTCACCCCCCATCAGCATGGGGCCCCAGACAGTAGCAAAGTGAACATTCTGGAAGCTTTCTCATGCCCCAAGGACACTGACTTCTCCCCACCATCCAGGAATCAAGGGGACTCCACCCAGATCCCTCCTCAACTCCGTTCTCCCTCGCTCTCCCTTATCTCCCCCTTCCCCCCCACCTGGTTGTGCAGACCCCAGTTTCCTCTTATGATGGAAACCAATCATCATAATGGCCTCTCGACGAATGTCAGTGATCAAAAGAGTGGAGCTTGGGTGCCCGGAGCGTGATGAGCACTCCACTCAGAGCACCTCACTTCAGCCTCCCGGAACCGTAAGAGGCAGAAAACTGTATTTATTCCCATTTACAGAGGAGGGAGTTGAGGCCCCGAGTTGCCTCCCAAAGGTCACCCAGCTTGTGAATGGCAGAGCCGAAACCTGACCCAGCTGCCTCCAGAACAGGGCTGGAGAGAGGTCCTGAGACCTGCCACCAGCCACAGCGTCTCTCTGTGCCCCTTCTCCCGGCCCCTAAGTCATCAGAGGTCAGCTCCCTCCACCTCAGGCCCCGCCCACTGCCTCCTGGGAGTCCCTGGGACCAGCCTCTCCACAGGTGGTGAGGCTAATTCCAGGCCTGACACCACCAGCTCAGGAAAGGGATCCCTCCCCCAGGAGCGGCCAGCTAGCTAGCTCGGTGGCCTTGTAGGGTAGACCCTTGTCACTGGAATGTCCTCTTGTTTGGGGAGCTCCCGGGGGTGGAATCTGATGCCGGGGAGAGAAGGAGGCTAGGAATGGCGTTAGAGCCCTGCGGCGCCCCTTGCCCTGTAGCCTTGGGACATGTGCCCTCTTGTGATTCTGCCCCAGGGACACCCGAGGAGTGCTGACCACGGCTGGAAGGCTCATCCAGGGTTCCTGGGGGCCCTGGGCCCAGCTGTCCACGCTGTGGGGCATGAGGCTGGTGGAAGCTGCCATTTATAGCTCGGGAGGAGTGAACCCCCCCTTCTGACAGCAGTTTCTGAGGACGGTGGTAAGCATAGAGGGACCCATTGCCATCCTGGCCACCTCACAGCCGTGACGCTTGGGGTCATTTATTGAGCATCTACTACATGCTAGGTACTGTATGGACCTTGAAGACACGACTCAGCTCAGGGAGAGAGATGACTGATAACTGCAAACAGTTACTGAAATTCATTATAATAGGGTAAAGTGCTGTCTTAGGGTGGGCTCCCCAAGAAGGAGACCTTGAGACAAGAATTCAAGAACAAGTAATTTATTTGGGAGGCAACCCAAGGAGACATGGGTAGAGGGTGGGGAGGTGAGACAGGGAAGGGAAGGAGGCCAGTAAAAGGCCGCCTGGGTGAAGCCAGTTACCTCTCTGGACAACTGAGTGCAGTCCCCCTGGGGGCCTCTGGGGGCGCAGCAGAGAACACGCTCCTCAGAATTGTAGGGACTGAGGGCGTGGTAAGCTGGGGTATTTATCCACCAATTCCCATCCTCCTTGGTTGAAGGATGCTTGTGTGTATGGGGGGTGTTGATTGGCCAGCACTTCTGGCCTGCCCTTGCATGGGGCACCCTTCCCTTCCCCATCCCCCATCCCATGTTGGTGCTGTAAGAAGGAATCCTTTTGTGCCAGGGGGAACGGTGGGGGCCAAGGGCACCTGGGTAGGCACTGAGCATATCGGATAAAATGTTAATTTTAACATTTAATGTTAATATGCAACATGGGGACGTGATTGGCCTTGGGTAGAAGTCATGGAAGCCTTCCCTGAGGAGGTGGCGATTGAAGTGAGGTCTGAAAGAGGACTGAGGGTGGGGTGTGGGGGTGGTAGAAACAGGTGCTGCATATATAAAGACCACAGGTGAGAGAGTCGAGAGGAGGTGGACATGCCTTGACTGTGGAAAGGTGGGTGGAAAGAATGTGGTAGGTGGGAAATGAGGCCACAAGGGTCAGATGACAGAGGAGAGTATGGGGCTCCCCGGTGTGTCCCCTGGAGTTTGAGGCACGCAGAGAGACCAAGGGAGCCAGAATGGGCTTACTCTTGGTAGAGCAAAGAACTTCTCATCTTGCTTTCTGTGAAGTCTTGCTCATTGAATAATAATATGACCACAATGATAATCAAAGCGGCACTGGCTAAGGATGACCCAGATTATTTGCTTGGTGGGTCACATGCTGTGTGTGTGTGTGTGTGTGTATGTGTGTGTGTGTGTGTGTGTGTGTGTAGTATTAGTGTGAAGGGAGATTCGCTGACCCTTCACCCAGACTCTTGTTCAGTAAGAACTTGGAGCCCCCCACTCCCACAAAGAAAATGCTCACCAAGGTCACACAGCCGACATGTGGCAAAGCCAGGATTTGAACCTGAGTCCTCTGATTTCCTTGGGACCTAAGACCACCACTGGTCCAGCCCCACTGTCCTGTTTACTAAGTCGGTGTGGGGTGGAAGGAGCAAAGGGCCCTGTGTCCTCCTAGAAATTTCTGAGACAGCCTCCAGGGGAACTGTGTGGGTTACAGAGCTTGGCCACAAATGCCGAAAAACAGGCATGACCACGAGCTCTGTGGCATCGTCATGATAATTAATAATAATTATAGTTAACACTGACATGGCTCTCAATCAGTTCATGCTCTTCTAAATGCCTTACATATATAAGTTCATATATTAATTTTCACCTAATCCTACGAGATAGAGGTTATTACTATTTCCATTCCAGGATAAACTGGAGCACAGAAATGTCAAGTGACTTGCTCAAGTCAACACAGCTAAAAAAGTGACAAAATCAGGATTTGAACCCAGGCTGTCTGACTCTAGAATCTATTCATTGAATCACTACACTATACCCTGAGCAGACTTCTGTGCTTGACCTCCAGCCCCAATTACCCTTATAAACAGTAGCCACCACCCATTGGGTGTCAGTGCTATCACTATTGGGAAACGATCTTTGTGACTGTTTGGCATTTCTGTACGACTCACAGGCAGTGGCATGGGCAATGTGTTTTGGTTATCTCTTCAAGGATGTTTGTATAGCAAACAGCCTTAGAAGATAGAGTTTCTTCCTGCAGAGCAGAGAGTAGGTTGTTTGCTGTCCACATAATAACAATAATGCCTCCCTCTGAGATAAAGGTGGAGCTAGAAAAGACTAGAAAAGGCTGGGGTTTCTCAGCTTGGAGCTCCCTGGCTGTGGTACAAGCACAGTTTGCATCCACCACCTACCTGGGGACACCTGAATGATCCCTGTGGGACTTGGGAAGAACTGGCACAAACAGGAAGTTCATGCCACCTGCACTGCAAGTAATAACTCTTTTATCTCTGACCCTGTAGTTTTGTGTCTTCTGCCAGCATCCATAACTGTAGCAGGTTAAATCGTCAGCTTCGAGGGAGGGTGACATCCCAGACCCTTCATAGTTCTTGATACCTATTTGCTCTCTGATGCCACCTCCACCAGGATGTCTCTCATGGGATCCTGGATTTAGCCTGGATTTTATCCTCTCGCCTCTGCTGCTGCCTTTCTGAGCTCCTGCAGAGTGGGATGGTGAAGAGTTAAAGCATGCCATCCTTTTCAGGCTTATTTCTCAACCTTGATACTATTGACATTTGGGGCCAGATCGTTCTTTGATTGTTCAAAGCCATCCTGTGCACTGGATACAGTGGAACAGCATCCCTGGCCTCTAACCATTCGATGCCATTAGCACCCCACCCCCAGTCATGACAACCCCAAAATGTTTCCATACATTGCCAAATGTCCCCTGGGTGGGGTGGGGTGGGGGAAGCTAAGTTGTCTTTGAGAATCACTTCTAAGGACCAACATCTTGGGCATCCAGCAAAGCTGCCTTTGACTAAGGAAGTCTGATTTTTGTTTTGTTTTGTGTCTTTTTTAAATGTTTTTTAAAATTTATTTTTGAGAGAGAGAGATAGACAGCATGAGCAGGGGAGAGTCAGAGAGAGAGGGAGTCACAGAATCCGAAGACAGGCGGGGTGCCTGGGTGGCTTAGTCGGTTAAGCGTCCGACTTTCACTTAGGTCATGATCTCACGGTTCGTGGGTTCGAGCCCCACGTCGGGCTCTGTGCTGACTGCTAGCTCAGAGCCTGGAGCCTATTTCAGAGTCTGTGTCTCCCTCTCTCTCTGACCCTCCCCTGCTCACGCTGTCTCTCTCTCTCTCCTAGAAATAAATAAATTAAAAAAAAAACGTTAAAAAAAAAAAAAAAGAATCCGAAGACAGGCTCCAGGCTCTGAGCTAGCTGTCAGCGCAGATTCCAACGTGGGGCTCGAACCTATGAACCATGAGATCATGAACTGAGCCGAAGTCGGATGCTTAACTGACTGAGCCACCCAGGTGCCCCTGTTTTGTTTGGTTTTGGGGAATCTCTCTCTACCCCCACATTTATATGGAAATGATTCCTAAAAAGCCCTCAGTTTGAACATTGGCATATCAGAATTCCTGGGACTTTGAATGAATAGACTAATGATAAAAATAACATTGTGCACCCATGTTCAGAGCAGCATTATTCACAACAGCCTACAGCTGAAGCAGCCCGCGTGCCCATTGATGGATGAATGGATAAAGATAAATGAACGTGGCATATCTATACAATGGATTATTCGACCTTCTAAAGAAAGGAAATTCTTTTTTTTTTTTTTTTTTTAATATTTTTATTTATTTCTAGGAGAGAGAGAGAGAGACAGCGTGAGCAGGGGAGGGTCAGAGAGAGAAGGAGTCACAGACTGAAACAGGCTCCAGGCTCTGAGCTGGCAGTGAGCACAGAGCCCGACGCGGGGCCCGAACCCACAAACGGCGAGATCATGACCTAAGCGAAAGTCGGACGCTTAACCGACTAAGCCACCCAGGCGCCCCTAAAGAAAGGAAATTCTGACACACGCTACAACATGGATGAACCTTGAAAATGTCATGTGGACTGAAAGAAGCCAGTCACCAAAGCATAAATACTGTCTGATCCCCGCTGTAGGAGGTCCCTAGAGGAGTCAGATTTATAGAGACAGGAAGTAGGATGGTGGGTGCCTGGGGCTGGAGGGGGGGGGGGAGTTCATGTTTTATTGGAGGCAGAGTTCCGGTTTTGCAAGATGAAAAGAGTTGTGGAGACGGAGGTGGTGATGGTTCTAGAACCACGTGAATGCACTTAATGCCACTAAACTGAACACTGAAAAATGGTGACGATGGTAAAGTTCATATGTGTTATGTGTATTTTACCGTGGAGTACGCAACACGGGGACCTGATTGGGCTTGGGTGGCAGTCAGGGAACCCTTCCCCGAGGAGGTGGCAATTGAAGTGAGTTCTGAAGGCAGACCAAGAGGTGGGGCGGTAGAAACAAGTGTTACATATATAAAGACCACAGGTGAGAGGTCTTTTATTTTTTATTTATTTTAATTTTTTAATTTTAATTTTTAAAACTTTATTTATTTATTTATTTCTGAGAAAGAGAGAGCATGAGTCAGGGAGAGGGGCAGAGGGAGAATCTCGAGCAGGCTCCACGTTCAGTGCGGAGGCCATCTTGAGGCTCAGTCCCGCAACACTGGGATCATGACTTGAGCTTAAGTCAAGAGTCAGACGCTCAACCTACTGAGCCACCCAGGGACCACGTACCACATTTTGTAAAAGAAACAACAATAACATTTGTTGGATCCTTACTAGGTGCCAGGCACTGAGTGTTTTAGATGCAGTACCTCAGCATTTACAAACTGCAGTCATTCCTGTATCACCTCTACCTTTCTGCACATGTCTTACTTTGGGTTTCCCTAAAAGTAGACCCCAAAACAAGGATCTGTGGGAGATAGTCCTGGAAACCCGGTGAGAGAGTGGGGAAAGGAAGCAGGGAGGGGAGCCGCATTCACGAGTGGGCTGCTGCTGTGGGCAACTGGGCCTTGGTTCCCCTTGGGATCTTCTGAGCGACTTCTGACTGCCACTCTGCAGATGGTTTAGAGTCATCTAATTGAAGTCAGGAAGCTAGGGGCCATTGCCTACCAACTGTTGAGCATCGCTGGTTGATGGCTCTCCTCTGGGCACGAATGCCCTGATGCTTCTGGTCCTGATACAGCAGGGCCATGAACACAATGTGTTGGAAATCGTGGGCATGTCACGGGTGCACTGTGGGTGGGTAGAAGGAATACAGGGAGGGAGCCATCACCAGTCTGCTAAGGCCACGTCTGTGCACCGAAGGCACTACCATTTCCTTGATATTTTTTTTCTTTAAGTCTATCATTTAAAAGAGTCTCAGTTGAACTAGTGTAGGCCCAAAAATGCAGAAGGTGACAATGTAGCCCATCATCTTCAGATACTTGTGAAAGAGATCCCAGGTGCAGGCGTGGCTTTATAAACAAAGTGAATATGAGCATAGAGGGCTGTATCATCAGTTTCGATGAGTATAGGGACCTCATATTAGATGATGCAGAAGGCATTCATTCTAAACCACAGTCAAGAGAACAACTGGGTGGGAACATGAAAAGGAGATGATGTTATTCTGCCAAATGAAATAATCAGGGGCACCTGGCTGGCTCAGTCAGAAGTGCATGTGGCCCTTGATCTTGAGGTCATGAGTTCAAGCCCCATGTTGGGTGTAGAGACTACTTAAATAAATAAAATTAAAAAAAATAAATGATCAATGAAGTGAGAAATTGTTGAGAAGGCAACACTTTTTTTTAGGTGTCCTTTGTTGGGAGTATCGTTCTAAGACGTTCATGTGTATTGTTTTGATTTCTCTTAGGTTGTTACCAGATGACAACGAATGCTGTGAGACTGTCTTTATAAAAAAAAAAAAACAACTCAGATAACTTCTTTGGCCTCATCTTAGTGCAAACTTGAGGTACTAATTTGTTTTCTCCTGATACACAATTAAACAAAACATGTCTATCCCTTTAATATCTAAAATCATCTTGCTTGCCAGTCGTGTATGCATCACCTTATGTTGTCTCACTCTGTTCACATCCCTGTGCTTCAGTGTCATTACCTTTATCTTACATATGAGAAGACGGAGGCTGGCCCAAGGCTACGTGGGAAGGAAAAGGCTGCTTTGAGGAATGATAGCTCCCTATGGTTTCCATTCCACCCTCCTCTATAGCATGGAGTTGTGACTTTGTAGCTACAGTATCTTTTCCAGTCTGCCTTGTGGTTAAGTCACGTCTAAGTGTCGGTGGCTAAGTCCTCACTGCTGGGATGTGAATGTAAGCCCTGTGTGCACCTTCTGGGCTGAAGCCTGAAGACAGAAGACCTCCCTCCCTCGTGCTCATTGGTCCCTTGTTTGCAAGCTGGAACCTGGACATGCCTATGACCCAGCTTGCAAACAACCCCAGGGTCTCGGGGATTGATGGAAATTGGTACCTAAAAAGGCTGCATGAAACAGAGCTGCCTGCTGACCCGGGACTTGAGAGAAAAGTCAACTTCTGTCTTGTTTGAAATACTGCATCTTGAAATTCTCTTTTTTTTTTTTTTTGCTGGAGAAGTTTAGACTTTTGTCCTAAGAAATAGAGCAGCTGGTCCTAGAAGGGGGTGCTGCCAAGGCAGTGGGTGGCATTCGCTCAGTGGCTGGGTTGCGAGGACACGGTACCCCAAGCTAGAAAGCTGGGTACCCTCTTCAGGTCAAGGCCAAGGTGAAACTATACTCACTGAAAACTTGGACGATCGTTCAAGTGGTTTTGAAACCTGCATCTCTAGGTGGAGGGATTAGAAGGAGTAAGAATATCACTGTGAATTGGTTGCTCGTTGCCGATTTTTGCAAAGTATTACAAGAAAGATGTGGATTCGGGGGTCAAAGGTTTGTGCATAGAGCCAGAAAAGTCCACAGATGAGAGTCCTCAAAAGGTTGAAGAAACTCCGTGATCCTGATTTCTGAACCCGTGGTTGAGTAGGGCTGTGCCTTCTTCAGGGTAAGAGGCATCCATTTAAAAAACTGTTCATTTTATTTTATTTTATTTTAACTTATTTTATCTTACCTATCTGATTTTATTTTTGAGGGAGAGAGAGAGAGCATGAGCAGGGGACAGGGGCAGTGTGTGAGTTCGAGTCCCATGTCAGGCTCTGTGCTGACAGCTCGGAGCCTGGAGCCT
Source organism: Hyaena hyaena (assembly GCF_003009895.1). Classification (NCBI taxonomy): domain Eukaryota; kingdom Metazoa; phylum Chordata; class Mammalia; order Carnivora; family Hyaenidae; genus Hyaena; species Hyaena hyaena. The sequence continues at coordinate 1,753,792 of NW_024080859.1, forward strand.
GCTTCAGATTATGAGTCTCCGCCTCTCTCTACCCCTCCCATGGTCATGCTCTCTCTCTCTCTAATAAATAAATAAACAATAAACATTAAAAATAATAATAAATAATAATTTAATTAATAATAAATAAATTAAAAAGAAAAAATAATAAACATTAATAAAAATTAAAAAATTTAAAAATAGACATTAAAAATGTTGTGGATTGCATCATGTCCCCTCCCCAGATTCATATCTTAAAAATGGGATTATTGCAGATACAACAGTTAAGATGCTGTCATTCTAGAGTAGGATGGATTCCTAATCCAAGAGAACTGGTGTCTTGATAAAAAGGGGACATTTGGAGGCAGCCATGCACACCGAGAGGATGCCATGTAGAGATGAAGGCATGATCCACAAGTTCAGGGACACCAGCGATGGTCAGCAAAGCACCAGCTCCCCCCAGCTGGGAGAGAGGCTCGGGACAGAGTCTCCCGCACAGCCTCAGAAGGAGCCAAGCTGCCAACACTTGATTTTGGACTTCGGGCCCCCAGAACCGTGGGACAACAGATTTCTGTATAAGCCACCTCGTTTGTGGTTTTTCTGTTTGCTTGTTTTTATTGGGTTTCTTGTTTGTTCTTTGGTTTGTTTGTTTTTACAGAATCCCCAGGAAACTTATACATCCCGTAGGCTATTCAGCCTGACTAATACAGAAACTGGAATCAGAAGTGAGATGTTGACATCCCACAGATGAAAAGCCAATTGCATGAGCTGAGTGGTCCATGGTGAGGACACAGATTTTGTAGGCTGGGAAAGCTCATAACACTTGTTATGTCCAAGAACCTCATCTGGTGAAACCGTCATGGGTAATAACCTGAAAGATCATATGTCTCCTGAGCCTGTGCTCCCAGACGTGATTGGAAAGAGCTAGAAGGTCACCATGAGTTGGCTGCTGCTTGCCACGTGCAACAAGGAATCACAAGAAAGAGATGATCTTGGATAAGAATTGGCCATTTTTCTGTTTCTTTTCTTAAAAAAATTTTTTTTTTAACATTTATTTATTATTGACAGACAGTGAGAGACAGAGCACGAGCAGGGGCGGGGCAGAGAGAGAGGGAGACACAGAATCTGAAACAGGCTCCAGGCTCCGAGCTGTCAGCACAGAGCCCAACGTGGGGCTCAAACCCACGAACCGCGAGATCATGACCTGAGCTGAAGTCGGACACTTAACCGACTGAGCCACCCAGGCACCCCAGAATTGGCCACTTTTCAAAGACAGAAACATCACAAAGTTAGAAGAGCCAACAGCTTCCTGCTCCTTCAAAACAATATAAATAAGGATCTTGCCTCCCACCTAAGGCTATTGTTTTGGGTGACCATTAACGGCGGGTGACAAAAGTGTAGGTAGTTCAAGGAAGCCAATATTGCAAATTAAATAAACACAAGAGGTCTGATTAGAAAAGCCCATCGGACCTGGTGCCTAGCAATGGAACTCATGGAAACAACTACACCAGATGTCTACTCTAAGCTTTTTGAAGGAGCTTTTGTTAAAGAGACAGAGTGCAGTCCGAAAAATCTTAGGATGTTTGAGCCCTTGCAATCGGGGCTTTTTATAGTCGCTTCACCGGAATCTTAACCAAAGTGGGGCTTGTGTCCTGGTGTCTCTGTTGGCTGAGCACTTCCCTTTCTTAAGCACTTCCTGTTTTTGAAATTTTTTATTAGAGAGAGAAGAGAGTGAGCAGGGGAGAAAGGCAGAGGGAGAGAGAGGGAGAATCTTTTTTTGTGTGTGAATTTATTTATTTGTTTATTTTGAGAGAGAGAGAGAGAGAGAACCAGCAGGGGAGGGGCAGAGAGTGAGGGAGACAGAGGATCCAAAACAGACTCTGAGCTGTCAGCAGAGAGACCCATGGAGGGCTTGAACTCATGAACTGTGAGATCATGACCAAAGCTGAAGTTAGAGACATAACTCGCTGAGCCACCCAGGCACCGAGAGAGAGAGAGAGAGAAAGAGAGAGAGAGAGAGAGAGAGAGAGAATCTTAAGCAGACTCCATGTTCAGCATGGAGCTGATCGTGAGGCTTGATCCCACAACCCCGAGATCATGACCTGAACCGAAATCAAGAGTCAGACGCTCAATGGACTGAGCCACCCGGGCTCCCCAGAGAGCTTTTTAGCTGCGATGTGTTCTTCAGGCTGCGGTGTGAGCCACCACATGGTCAGGGATTTTGTTTGTTCCCTGCTGGATCCTCAGCCCTTAAAAGAGTGTCTGCCTTGTCGTAGATGCCCAATAAACAGCTGCTGGAAGGATGAAGTAATACACAGAGAACCAAGAGCGATGTGAAGGAAATATCTAAGATTGGAACTGTACAGGGTAATTTTGTACAGATGGGCCCCAGATTTGGACACTCAAACATCCCAATGCTGTGGTCACTGAATAAAAACTGGCTTCCTACTGATGAGGCCCCCCAAGGCGCCCTTCATGTCACTGTTGCGTAGGCTGTAGATGAAGGGGTTCAGCATGGGAGTGACCACCGTGTACATCACTGCAGCGGCCGTGTCCTTCTGGGCGGTGTGGGAGGATGTGGGGCTGAAATAAACCCCAATGAGTGTCCCGTAGAACAGGGACACCACAGAGAGGTGAGAGCCACAGGTGGAGAAAGCCTTCCGCTTGCCCCTCGTGGACGGGATCCTCAGCACGGCGGCAAAGATGCGTGTGTAGGAGACCAAAATACCCACAAAGGGGGTGATGATGGGTAGGGCGCCCACGGTGTACACCATCACGTTATTGAGGAAGGTGTCGGAGCAGGCCAGCTTCAGCAGAGGGCTGAGGTCACAGAAGAAATGGGGAACCCGGTTGTGGGTGCAGAACGAGAGGCGAGTCAGTAACACCGTGTGGGTCAGGGCGTTCCCGAAGGCTCCAGTCCAGGACGCAGCCACCAGGAGTCTACAGAGGCGTGGCGTTACAGACGTGGCATAGTGCAGAGGGTGACAGATGGCCGCGTAGCGGTCATAGGCCATGGCGGTCAGCAGGAAGCTGTCGATGCCAGCAAACCAGATGAAGAAGAACATCTGGGTCAGGCAGCCTGCGTAAGGGATCCCTCTGTGTCCTGACATGTGGTTGGCCAGCATCTTGGGAATGGTGGTGGAGGTGAAGCAAATGTCCACCAAGGCCAGGTTAGCCAGGAAGAAGTACATGGGAGTGTGGAGCTGCGTGTCGGTGGCGATGGCCAGGATGATGAGCAGGTTCCCCAGGCCCGTGACCAGGTACATACTCAGAAAGAGTATGAACAGCACCTGCTGTTGTTTGGGGTTTTCTGAGAGGCCCAGGAGCAAGAACTCAGAGACCCTGGTGAGATTTGCCCCTTCCATGGTCATCCTGGATCAATCAGAAAAGAAACCCAAAAGTTGTCTGGGGTCCTGACATGGCCAGCCCTTGAACCACGCCCTGGATCTCACCCCCTCCTGTCAGTTCCAGACACTCATCAGTTCTTCCCACTCTCTCCGGAAACAGGGCCCCCACCCACCCACCTGCTAGCTGCACCATTTCCGTCCGTGAATACACCATTCACTCCCCACAGCCCATCTACAGGATGGGTGGCCAGCTGCCAAGCACCCAGGCCATTTCTCACCCTCACCCCCTACACCTCTACGCCCCAGGGCATCACCTGGGCACAGTAGAGAGCTCAGCCTGCACGTGTGGGGATGTGGGCATTAACACTCCCTGGAGTGTTAGAGCTGGCAAAGAACAGGGCTTTCTGGGTGACTCCCCTAGCTTCATCACTCCTGAGCGAGGCAGTTCTGACCTGTGTTATCTCCGGGATCCCTAGGAAGATCACCCCTCAGCTGCCTGAAGTGGGAGTCTGCTCAACCATGTCACCCTTTTTGGAACGTTCCCTGGATCTCCTGGGATTACCTCCTAATGAAACTATTTGCACTCAAGTCCTTGACTCAGAACCTGCTGTGGGGAGAATCCAAAGGAAGACTCAAGGATTCCAGAATTTCTTCCATCTTTGAGAGAATCCCTTCTTTGTCCCAAATAGCCCTCCGGTTACTTTCTCCTTTCTCTGCTTCTCTGGACCTCCATACTTTTAAAAAATACTGCCTGCTCTTGCATGTCAAGGGCAACCATGACCTCCCATTGCCACTCCAAGTCAGCCACCATGTGCCAGCACAAGTGGCCATTGATAAAATCCAGAAATGTTTGGCACAGGCTAGAACATACCCTTGCAGTCTTCCCAAAGAATAGTAAAATTAACTAACAATACAAATCATAACGTAAACTCTGTATTTCAAGTTCATTGTTGTTGAAGGTTGCAATGAGCTCTGATATATTGGTAACATCTGAGAAATATTTCCCGGACTCCTTGCCAGTTTGGCTATTGTCACTGTAAGTGACGTGTGCTTATGAAATGCTCTACATTATAGGAGAGGAACCAGGGTGTCAGTATCCTCAAATCTGAGGTGGGCTCCTGTCATAGATAAGATTTACTATGGCGTTTACTGTTTGCGCCTTGCAACTTTTGCGTCAGCGTTAACTGTACAATGCTTGGATAATGATCAAATCAAGTTTATAATAAAACATTAAAAAGAAAGGATCCAGGGGGTGCCTGGGTGGCTCAGTCAGTTGAGCATCCAACTTTGGCTCTGGTCATGATCTCATGGTTCATGAGTTCGAGCCCCGGATCCTGCATCAGATTCTGTGTCTCCTTCTCTCTCTGCCCCTCCCCCTGCTTGTGCTCGGTCTCTCTCTCTCTCAAGAATAAATAGACACTAAATTTTTTTTTTTTTAAAGAAAGAATCCAGAAAGAAAAGGCAATAAGTTTTCATAAGCTTTTTCATGTTCCTAGTAAATCTGGACAGGACTCTGAATTTGTGGGAGAAGAGAGGAGGAATGATATTCACAGTGAATTGTAACCCTATAGCACCTGATATTAGTAGAAGTCAGGGCATCCTAATAGAGTGTTGCTTCCGTGTAAGACTCACTGTAAAATCTGACAACCAATGTATATTTTTGGCAAACAATTATTAGCAATAAAAATATGGGTAGTTTATGGTAACAGGTGAAAGAAATATTAGATCCAAATACTGCTCACAAAATGTTCACTCAGGTCGGAAATGCTGATATCTAATGGTTTCATCTGAATGGCAATCATGGAGTGTTCGTCTAGGGCTCAAGTAAAGAAAATTTGTAATCATCAATGAGGAGAGATTAAAAGAACGTAATTATTCTGTGTCACACTAAAAAAGCATTTGAGTAATAAAAAGTTCCTGGAAAAAACTTTTATGTCAGAGTATGTTGGTAAAGCAGACAGAAAACATTTAGAAAGTAATATGACTTAAAAAATTTTTTTAATGTTTATTATTTTTTTTAATTTTTAAAATGTTTTTTATTTATTTCTGAGAGAGAGAGATAGAGACAGCGTGAGCAGAGGAGGCTCAGAGAGGGAGACACAGAATCCAAAGACAGGCTCCAGGCTCTGAGCTAGCTGTCAGCAGAGCCTGACACGGGGCTTGAACCCACGAACCATGAGATCATGACCTGAGCCGAAGTTGGACACTTAACCAACTGAGCCACCCAGATGCCCAGTGTTTATTCATTTTTGATAATGAGAGACAGAGCACGAGTTTGGGGAAGGGCAGAGAGAGAGAGAGAATGAGACACAGAATCTGAAGCAGGGTCCAGACTCCGAGCTGTCAGCACAGAGCCCGACTCGGGGCTCGAACTCACAAACCGCAAGATCATGACCTGAGCTGAAGTCAGACCCTTAACTGACTGAGCCACCCAGGCGCCCCGAAATATATATTTTTTAAAATACTCTGATGTATGGTTAAAAGTAACTGAGTCAAATTTAAGACTTTGAAAGTAGTTTAAAGTTTGGTTGATGCCACAAGGCTGTGTGATTTATTTCAGAACAACATTTGAAGTAAAATCTGACATAAGTAAAAAATAGAATCATTTATTGGCTCTAGAAATATGGTCACATGATGCTTGTGACGCTTTGGTGGTGTTTTAGAAATGTCATTTCCAGGGGCACCTGGGTGGCTCAGTCGGTTGAGCAACTGACTTCGGCTCAGGTCACGATCTCATGGTTCGTGGGTTCAAGCCCCATGTCGGGCTCTGTGCTGACTGCCAGCTCAGAGCCTGGAGCCTGCTTCAGATTCTGTGTCTCCCTCTCTCTCTGACCCTCCCCTGCTCACAATACCTCTCTCTCAGAAATAAATGAAACATTTTAAAAAAATTTAAAAAGGAAATGTCATCTCCAGGAAAAATATGTATGTGAAGACTTCCTGGGATTTTGTACAGATATAATGTAAGCCCAAGGTTTCGGGCAAAATGTGCAAAACATTCTGGGTGTTTTAAGTTGGTACCATTCAAGTTTCTTTGTTTAGTTGTTGCTGAATGATTCAAAAAAGATATAACTAAAATGGAATACTTTAAATATTTCTCCTAAAATTTTACATATGCCACCACGCATCCAGGAAATACATAGAGAATAAACCAATGTATCTGAAGAGTTGGAGATTGAAATAGTGAAAATTGGAGGAGTGTTTGGATGCAAGAGAAGAACTGGGGGAGCTAAAACTGCAAAGAACAGACTGGAAATCAGGTCAGGTCTTGTAAATCTGTTTCTCAATAACATTGTGGAAAAGGACTCAGCCTTTAGAAAATAAAGGTATGTGTTTTTTGGTTTGTTTTTAATTTTAATTTAAAAAAATTTTTTATTTTTAATTTTTAAAGGAACAAACTTTTTTTTTACATTTTTATTTATTATTGAGAAAGAGAGAGAGAGAGACAGAGCATGAATGGGGGAGGGGCAGAGAGAGAGGGAGATACAGAATCTGAAGCAGGCTCCAGGCTCTGAGCTGTCAGCCCAGAGCCCGATGCGGGGCTCAAACCCACAAACTGTGAGATCATGACCTGACCCGAAGTCGGACGCTCAACCGACTGAGCCACCCAGGAGCCTCAGTTTGTTTTTAATTTTTGAGATTTGGCCTTAATAAATGCCATTCTAAAACGGACATCAATACTCTGGTTTTACAGAAAAGAATGGTTGGGCTCTTTAAAGCTGATGGTAACTTGATGTAAAAAGAATTGAACACACAAAAATAATTGAAAAAAAAAACCCACTGAGATAGAAGTCTAAGATATTATAGGAATGAGATGTGAGATGCTATCTGAAAACCAACAAAATAAACATCAATCCCCGGGTGTGGGGCGTGGAAACTATTAGGAGCTCCCCGAACAGATTTTATGACAATGAACTTGTTGTTTGATGACACGAGTCAATACAAATCCATTTATGGAATCCTAAATGTTGATCAAAGTACCTCTGTGAGGCTCTGTGGACCAAATATTAATGAAATCAAGCTCTTCTTTTTTTAACCTTTTTTTTTTTAACATTTATTTATTTTTGAAGGAGAGAGACAAAGCATGAGTGGGGGAGGGACAGAGAGAGAGGGAAACACAGAATCTGAGGCAGGCTCCAGGCTCCCAGCTGTCAGCACAGAGCCCGACGCAGGGCTCGAACTCATGAACTGTGAGATCATGACCTGAGCCGAAGTTGGACGCTTAACTGACTGAGCCACCCAGGCGCCCCTGAGCTCTTCAAATAAGTAGGACAATTAAACCATTGCTAGAGCTTAATTGTGTGAAGAGGTATTGAGTATACAAATATCTCAGATAGGTTTACGAGAGCTAGGACTTGGCTTTCAATTTTAATTGTTTGTTCAGTAGAAGGTGAGGGAGGACTCAGCACCTTGAACAATAGTATTGGTGTTAAGAGAAAATCTTGACTTTTTGAAGCTACAAGTGACCTAATGATAATCACCTTGAACTGTACCTCCCTCCGTCTTTCCCTCCTTATTTATGATCTCACCTCCTCCTCTATATTGCACTCATTTCTGGTGTCATTGATGTACCTGGATCAAGCCAGCCATGATTCTGCCTCAGGGCCTTTGCACTTTCTGTTCCTTCTGCTTAGAACATTCTTTACCCCCAGATATCCAAATGGCTCTGTTTTCCACTTCTGGCCCCTGAAATAACATCTTCATTAAGCAGCGGGAGGAGCTTTTACAGAAGTAAACTAGATCTTGTCCTTTGCACAGCATCCTCTCTTCCCCCTCTCCTCGCCCCCGTAATATGTAGAGTACAATTCCAAATCCTGGTTCCTCAAAAAATTAAAAAGGAAATGAAAACAGAATGTCTGAGAGCTATCTGCAATCCCAGGTTCTTTACTGTGATGGCCAAGATATGGAAACAACCCAAGTGTCTGTCAGTGGATGAATGGTCAAGAAAATGTGGTATATGAGATGCCTGGGCTGCTCAATAGGTTAAATTTCTGACTCTTGATCTGGGCTCAGGTCATTATCTCTCAGTTCATGGGATTGATCCCCAAGCCCTGCACTGATACCCCGGAGCCTGCTGGGGATTCTCTCTCTCCCTCTCTCTCTGCCCCTTCCTGACTCGTGCTCTCATTCTCTCTTTCAAAATAATTAGACATTTAAAAAAAGAAGAAGAATGTTGTATAATTTCACTTATATGTGGAAGTTAAGAAACAAAACAGATGAATATAGGGGAAGTGAAGGAAAAATAAGATGAAAACAGAGAGGGAAGCAAACCATAAGAGATTCTTAAATACAGAGAACAAACTGAGGGTTGCTGGAGGGGAGGTGGGTGGGGGAATGGGCTAAATGGGTGGTGGGCATAAAGAGGGCACTTGTTGGAATGAGCACTGGGGTTGTATGTAAGTGATGGATCACAAAATTCTTCTCCTAAAACCAATACTACACTATATGTTAACTCGCTTGCATTTAAATAAAATTTAAAATAAGAAAGAAAGAAAAGGGGTGCCTAGGTGTCTCAGTCAGTTGAGTATCGGACTCTTGGTTTTAGCTCAGGTCATGATGTCACGGTTTGTGGGTTCAACCCTGCGTTGGGCTCTACGCTGACAGCTCAGAGCCTGCTTGGGATTCTCTCTCGTGCACTCTCTCTGCCCTTCCCCTACTTGGACTGTCTCCGCCTCTTGCAAAGTAAATAAATAAACTTAAATTAAAAAATAGGGGCACCTCAGTGGCTTAGTCGGTTAAGCGTCCGACTTTCGCTTAGGTCATGATTTCGCAGTTCGTGGGTTCGAGCCCCGCGTTGGGCTCTGTGCTGACTGCCAGCTCAGAGCCTGGAGCCTATTTCAGACTCTGTATCTCCCTCTCTCTGCCCCTCCCGTACTCGCACTCTGTCTCTCTGTCTCTCTGTCTCTCTGTCTCTCTCTCTCTCTCTCTCTCAAAAATAAACAGTAAAATAAAATAAAATAAAATAAAATAAAATAAAATAAGGGTGCCTGGGTGACTCAGTCGGTTAGGCATCCGACTTTGGCTCAGGTCATGATCTCGTGGTTTGTGAGTTCGAGCCCCACGTCAGACTCTGTGCTGACAGCTCAAAGCCTGGAGCCTGCTTCAGATTCTGTCTCCGTCTCTCTCTGCCCCTCCCGTACTCGCACTCTGTCTCTCTGTCTCTCTGTCTCTCTGTCTCTCTCTCTCTCTCTCTCTCAAAAATAAACAGTAAAATAAAATAAAATAAAATAAAATAAAGTAAAATAAAAAGAATGTTGCTTAGGTAAAATTTAAAAACGCGCAAAATGATTCTATGGAAGGTGCATGGATCTGTCCCTTGTAGTAAAGATGCAAAATGTGTATGAGAGTGATCAGCTATAGGATGTTGGATGTTTCAGAGAAAGGGTAGGGAGTGGACCGACATAGGCAGTATGGGAATATGGGAATGAGGCGCAGATGTACATGGATGTTTTGCTTCTTAATTTGAAGGATGAATACAAACTATGTTTCAGCCTTAAGTATGATCTATGCTTTTTTCAATGCCTGTAATCTCTCTCTCTCTCTCTCACACACACACACACGCACGCACGCACACACGCACAAGCACGCAAGGAACTCACGAGGAGAGATGGGTGGGTAAGTAAATGATGGATTCCACGTCACTCTCCGGTCAAGGTCACTGTGTCCCTCAAGCCCCCATCCCACAGCTCCAGATGCATCTCTTGGTACCGCACCTTTGCTGAACTTGCCCTGGACCCCACAGACCGGGTGTCTTCCTCTTCTGGTTGAGCCTCCATAATGGCCACCACCACAGTGAAATGACCTGCCTCTCCCGTGCTTAGAACCCTGCACTGGCTCCCCAGTGCCCTGTTCCTACCAGCTAGCATTGCTTACACGCCTCCGGTGCACCTGAACACCACGGCAAGGAGTTTGGCATGCTTTGTCTTACTTACCCCTCTAAGATATATACTCTTACCTCTGTTTCTAGGACCAGGAAGCTTGGAAAGGACAACCAACTACCCACCTCGCAGTCTCTCTTGCTCCAAAGCTCATCAGACTCTGCAGTGAGGACCTCTTAGCAGGGCTTACGTTTGCGGGACACTTCCTGTTTTCATTATACAGACAAATGAACTGAAGCCCAGAGAGGCAAAGTCACTTCCCCGAGGTCACCCAGCACGCCCTGGCTGGAGACTCCGCAGTCCCCTGCTTGCCGTTTGCTTACCCTGTCCGTTTCTCCCCACTCACCTATGGGAGATGTCACCTCTGGCTACAGAGCTGTGTGGCCAAAGGTGAGCCAGCTTTTGCTGGGAGAGCCTTGGGGGCCACATGTGCTGCAGAGGCAAGTCTTTGGCCTCACAAGAAGGAGCTCGAGGACCTGACGGAGGCAAATGTATCCGTCCATCCCGCTCCTCGGGCCCAGTCCCCCGTGTCTTGTTAGGGCACGTGCTAATTGTCCCCTCCACGCTCTGTCCCTGCTGGGGGACCGCAGCTTGCTCTGGGCTTTTCCCTCTGCTCCTGAGCTGGAGGTGGGGCTCTGGGCCTCTCCGGGGGGGACCTTCCCTGGGGGGCCTGAGCCCAGCAGCCTCTCCCGCCCCTCGCCCCCACCCTGATGGAGCTGCCTCACCACCGGCTACGTCGGTGACTCCCCTTTGCCGGGAGCAATAGCCTACGGACATTTATGCCTTCATTCAGGTGAAATTCACATGACAAAGAATTAACCAGTCAGAAGTGACCAGTTCAAGGGCATCGAGCACCTTCACAATGTTGTGCAACCACCACCTCTATCTGGTTCCAGAACATTTTCATCTCCCCAGAAGGAAACGCTGTCCCCATCAGGCCTCACTGACCATCCCGCTCCCCCAGGCCCTGGCAAGCACCAATCTGCTTTCCGTCTCAATGGATCTGCTCAGTTTATATAAATGGAATGATAATGTGGCCTTTTGTGTCTGGTTTCTTTCATTCAGCAGGATACTTTCAAGTTTCATCCACACTGTAGCGCGTGAGTGCCTCATTCCTTTTTATGGCTGAATAATATTCCATCTTAAGAATGAACCACAATTTTTAAATCCATTTGGCATGGACACTTGGGTTATTTCAACCTGCTGGCTGTTGTGAAGAGTGCCGCTGTGAACATCTGTGTACTGGTATCTCTTTGGGTCTCTGCATTTAGTTCTTTTGGGTATCGCTACATTTGAGTCATGTAGCAATTCTAGTTTGACTTTTTAAAAAATATATAATTTATTGGGGCGCCTGGGTGGCTTAGTCGGTTAAGCGTCCGACTTTCACTTAGGTCATGATCTCGCGGTTTGTGGGTTCGGGCCCCGCATCGGGCTCTGTGCTGACTGCCAGCTCAGAGCCTGGAGCCTGTTTCATTCAGTCTGTGACTCGCTCTCTCTCTGACCCTCCCCTGCTCACGCTGTCTCTCTCTCTCTCTCCTAGAAATAAATAAAACATTAATATATATATATATATAATTTATTATCAAACTGGTTTCCATATAACACCCAGTGCTCATCCCAACAAGTGCCCTCCTCCATGCCCATCACCCCCTCCCCTCTCCCCAGCCCCCTATTAACCCTTAGTTTGTTCTCAGTATTTAAGAGTCTCTTATGGTTTGCCTCCCTCCCTCTCTGTAATGTTTTTCCTCCTTCACCTCCGCCATGGTCTTCTGCTAAGTTTCTCAAGATCCACATATGAGTGAAATATGTTTGACTTTTTGAGGAACTGCCAAACTTTTCCACAGTGACTCCATCACTTTATATTCCCACCAGTAATCTATGAGAGTTCCATTTTCTCCACATCTTCACCAACACTTGTTATTGTCTGTCTTTTTTATTATAGCCGCTAAGGGGTGTGAAGTGTTATCTTGTTGTGGTTTTGACTTGCATTTCCTTTCATGAATAATCCAGTTGAGCATCTTTTCATGTTCCAAATACTTTGGAGCTTGCATATCTACTGGTAAAATATATTTGGGGACAAAGCCCTGCTACATGTATATTTTACTACATGAATACTTACTTAGTTTTAAAAACTAAGTACTGCACCACTGTAGTTATTATGAGCATTATAAAACCCTCCTCCCAAATTGAAGTTAAAAAGAGGGGGCACCTGGGTGGCTCAGTCGGTTGAGCGTCCAACTTTGGCTCAGGTCATGATCTCATGGCTCATGAATTTTGAGCCTTGCGTAGGGCTCTGAGCTGTCAGCACATTTCGACATAGCTGTCAGCATATTTGAAAGAGCTGGAGCCTATTTCGGATTCTGTCTCTCTCTCTCTCTGTCCCTCCCCCACTCACGCTCTGTCTCTCTCTCTCTCAAAAATAAATGAGCATTAAAAATCTTAGGAAAAAAGAGAGAGAGAGAGAGAGAGAAGCTCTTAGGATGAAATAAACTCTTGGTCACTTCCTATCATCCTGATAGTAACCCCGATGATGGTTAATGCTTGAAGGTACCCTGGGGCCACTTTCATGGCTGAGGTTGTGGGTAGAAATCCTTATTGCAAGGGCTTTTTGACAACTGAAAAATATTAGACTCTTTCCAATCACAACTAATTTCTTTGTCACTGCCTTCCCTTGTCACAATGGGGCAGACACAGAGTTCATTTTAGGGGTAGAAATGATTCCCCCAGCACTTTCTAGTTGACATTGTCCCAATGTGCCGTCTTTCACATCAGGGGTTCATTTTTGACGACTGGTTGATATAAAAATGGTTACTACAACCCGTCAACCAATTCATCCTGGTGCACAGAAATTACATTAATGCCCATCAACATAGGCTGGGAGCTAGAGTCAATCTAGTGAAATAGAAAATGTTAGCAAAGTACACTTCCCTTTTACTTTTTAAACCCGTTTTATTTAGAAACAATTTTAGACTCACATGAAAGTTGCAAACATAGATGAAGTGTTCCCCCAACAAAAACATTTTTATAATTATATAATTATACAGAAAGCATATTAAAATATAATTATATATTATATAAAATATATGTATATAATTATAGATTTATACTCTATATATTTAATAGTATATAATTATGGTACAATTATAAAAACCAGGACTTTGACAGTGACACAATACCATGAACTAATAAATACCCTTTTTCGGAACGCATCACTTTTTATATGCACTCAAGTGCTTTGAAACACTTTATGGAATTTGTCACTTGAGTGGAGTCATGCCGCCACTACCACAGTCAGGACACAGAACCGTTTCTTCACCCCAAAGAAACACCCCCATGCTTCCTCTTTACAGTCAATATACCCCCCTCCTGCCCTAACCCTTAGCCACCATAATCTGGTCAGGATAACCCCCATAATTCTGACATCTCAAGAAAGTCATGTACATAATTTCATACAACATGTGGCCTACTCAGCATGCAGGTGGAGAGCCATCCAGGTTGTCACTTGTATCAATAGTCTGTCCCCTTTCACTGCTGAGCAGTGTCCCATTGCGTGGACGGACCACTGGACAGTTAGGCTGCTCCCAGCTTTTGGCTTTTGCAGAGAAAACTGCTATGAGTATTCGTGTACATACATCTTCATTTCTCCAGGGTTTTTACCCAAAGGTAAAAGGTAAAGGTAGCTTTATAAGAAAACAGTCATATCCTTTTCCAGCATGGCCATTCCATTTTGCATTCCCACCAGTAATGGAGGAGAGCCGTGTTGTCAGCACTTGGTGCTGTCAGGGCTTTTATTTTAGCCATTCTGATAGGTGTGTTGTGGTATGTCATTCTCGTCTCTAATCTGCACTTCCCTGATGGCTAACGCTGCCGAACATCTTTTCATGTCTTTGTCATCTGTATATCCTCTTTGGTGACGTATTCACGTGTGCAAGTCTTCTGTCCATTCTGTAATTACTGTGTTATTTTACATTTTTAAGTGTTTATTTATTTTTGAAGGAGACAGAGAGAGAAACAGACAGACAGAGCATGAGTGGGGGAGGGGCAGAAAGAGAGGGAGACACAGAATCTGAAACAGGCTCCAGGCTCTGAGCTGTCAGCACAGAGCCTGACGCAGGCTTCGAATTCATGAATGGTGAGATCATGACCTGAGCTGAAGTCAGACGCCCAACTGACTGAGCCACCCAGGCGTCTCTCTACTGTTATTTGAAAAGTTTTTGGGAGATGACAATGAATATACTTGAAAGTTCTTCTGTTTTCTCCTTACATGCAGGGTCACTATACAGTATAACTACCCAGTGTGGAGGTGTGTGTGTGTGTGTGTGTGTGTGTGTGTGTGTGTGAGAGAGAGAGAGAGAGAGAGAGAGAACGGTTTTCATTGCTGTCTATGTGAATGGTGCCCCCCTGAGGTTACTGCAGTGCACACAACCTGCTCCACCGTCCTCTGCTTTTCCCTGGGGCATCCTGCCTGCCCCATGTTGACGACAGCTGATGCAGATCTATTCTCTTGTGGTGGGATGTTGTCCCTCACTTACCAGGTAACAGGACTCCTCACAACCTAGCTCCAGTGGACCTTGCCAGTCTCCTTTATATCCGGTTCCTATCCCCACTCTATTGTAAAACCATGCTTTCTCAAGCCCCCAGGGCCTTTGCATATGCGGGAAAGCCACCATCTCTACAGACTAATGATTCTTTATATTCTGATCTCCGTGCCAAGTTCAAGTCTCATTTCTAGGACATTTTTCCTTCACTGCTGATCAACCCCCAGAGCCCCCAATCTGACCCATCCCTAAACTTTTGCACTGGAGAGGGGGTGGTCTGTGTCCAGCTCTGTGCTGGACAGCTCAGGGCAAAGTCTGGGCTGGAACTTCTCAAGGGTAAAGTCTGGGACTGAGCTTTCTCTGCTACACCAACACTATTCAGCACAAAACTGGGCAAAGAGAGCCAGCAGAAGAGCAGTCTGTTGTTGAAATAATAAGCATGAGTTTATTTTTTAGGTATATTTATTTATTTTGAGAGGGGGAGAGAGAGAGAGAGAGAGAGAGAGAGAGAGAGAGAGAGAGAGAATTCCAAGCAGGCTCCATGCTGTCAGCGCAGAGCCCAATGCAGGGTTTGATTCCAGAACCATGAGATCAAGACCTGAGCTGAAATCAAGAGTCACACGCTTCACCGACTGAGCCCCCGAGGTGTCCCTAAGTATGAGTTTAAAGAGGATTTTGACAGCTAATATTCAGAGTTTGGCAATGAAATCATACAGATTTTGAGTTCGGTGGGAAGAGCCGACAAGAACAGCTTTATCATTCTGGTGCACCTGTTTGGTCCTTCCTTCTTGCCTTCCTTCACTCACTCACTCATTCACTCGATTGTTATGTAGCACCTACTATGTGCCGAGCCCTGGGCCAGGGGAGGAAAGACAGCGTCTTCACCCCTTATCCGGTTCACACTTGAATGGAGAAGGCAGGCAGAAAGCCAATAATTGCACAAATAATAAATTTATGGTTACAATATAACAGGGGCTATAAAGCATGTGATGCTAAGAGCAAAGGTCATGCGGGGCCAGAGTTGAGGCCAGAGAAGGCTTCCCTGAGGAGGTGGCCTTGAGCTGAGATAGGAGGGAGGAAAGGGAGTGGACTTGGCCAAAGCAGAGAAGGAAGAGTGATTCCGGCCAAAGAGACAGCAGGTGTGAAGGCGGGGGGGNGGGGGGGGGGGGGGGGGGGGGGGGGGCACTCAGAGTAAATGTATTTCTTCCTCTGTTAAAAAAGATAGTAGGGGCACCTGGGCGGCTCAGTCAGTTAAGCAACCGAGTCTTGATTTGGGCTCAGGTCATGATCTCACGGTTTGTGGGTTCAAGCTTCACATCTGGCTCTATGCTGGCAGCCCAGAGCCTGGTTGGGATTCTCCCCCACCCCCCCCCACCTCTCCCCTACTTGTGCTTGCTCTCTCTCAAAATAAATAAATGAACTTAAATAAAAGTAGAAAACATTGTTATACGCTTGCTTTTGAAATTATTTAGGGGCCGTGCAAAGTATCGCACCATTTGCTTGTTGTGTTTCTACAGGGATTCTCGCAAGGAGAACATCTAACCCACAGGTAACTAACTTCCCAAATGTAATGACATTTTGGGGGGAATGCTAAAGTTAACAAGCAAGGATGTTGACATCATGCTAGGGTAAGAAGACATTTCCTCCAAGCATTTATTGATTTTGATTGTGCAGCCTTGCTTTTATGTTTTCAAAAATCAGAGTGTATGGGGTTTTAGTTTTTTCTTCCAGGTCTTGAACGTTTTCAGACTCCCAGGAAACCTCCTGGCGCGGCGTTGTACTGACGCCCCCCAGCGCCCATACTGGGAAACGCACCCTACAAGGATCCAGGGTGTTGCCTGGCCTGGGACTGTGAAGTCAGCCTTCAGCCATGGATAGCCTCCCAGCTCCCCCGACCCGCTCTCACAGTTGTCCCTGCCCGGTGAAACCCAAATTCCAGTAGAAGGAAGTGTTCTTCTAGACACAAGATTCCTGGCACGACTCTTTGTCCTTGCAAATGAAGTTCCCTCTCTATCCTTTTACTTTTTTATTTTATTTCCAAACTAGTTTGATTGAGGTATCATTGCTACACAACAGATGGCATATATTTATTTATTATTATTTTTAATGTTTACTTATTTTTGAGAGAGAGAGACAGAGTGTGAGTGGGGGAGGAGCAGAGGGAGACACAGAATTCCAAGCAGGCTCCAGGGTCTAAGCTGTCAGCACAGAGCCCGACACGGGGCTCGAACCCATGAACGCAAGATCACAACCTGAGCTGGAGTCCGAAGCTTAACCATCTGAGCCCCCCAGGCGCCCCCTGGTGGGTTTTTATGTAGAATGTCTCTCAGTGTGGGTGTATCGGATGCTTAATCATAATTAGACTCAAGATGCATAGTTTGGCCGGAACCACAGACATGTTGTGTCCTCCTTGGTGCATGGTTTCAGGAAGCACACAATGCTTTTTCTTTCTCCCTCTATGGGGACCTGGAGATCTCATGTTCAGACGTTTCTGGGGAGACCAAGGGAGGGGTGCCCTGAGGAAGAGCCAGCTAAGACTGCTTGGGCAAGGGCTTTTTTGGGCAGAGGGTGTGTGGGCTGCGATGGGCTGGGGCTGGAGAGGATTCAGTGCTTCCCCGGGTGTGAGGAGGGACATATTCTGGTTCAGGTCTCACATTCTCCTCTCGGTTTCTCTGGGTCGGTTCTTCTCACTTTCCAGCTTGCTTGCAGTGAGTTTCTGCCACTGTGAGGGCCTCAGGAAGGCTCAGAAGGTTAGAGGAAGGTCAGATCAGGGAGAGACAGGTGGCTGTCCTAATACAGAAGCATCAGCAGGTGGCTGGGGCTCCAGCGGCAGTGGGGGCACATCTTCTTCGGTTGGTATTGTCCAGACTTGGAAGAAACCCGCTCTGGCCCCATGAGCCCCTCCGCCTGCTGCCTATCTCTTTCCCCTTCCCAGTGAGTGTATATGCACAGCCCCCACTTCCTCATTCACTCATCTAGCACTGACTGAGCATCTCATTTTGGGCTACTCCTAAACCTATGACCAGACACTCAGATGACTAATGTAAGATTCCACTCTTACCTGCAGCAGAGACTTGAAGAAACAATATCACAGACAGGGGAACCCGAATGGTACATGAAAAAACACAAGGATGTTCATCAGTAATGAGGGGCTAGAAGCCCCTACAAGAAGCCATTTCATGCTCATTACCCAAGGTGGATGAAAAAGTCTGGCAACAACAAGATTTTTTGAGGATACGGGACAAAGAAATCCTTATCCACTGCTGGCGAGAGAGCAAATCGGCAAAATCGCTTTGGAGAACAACCTGACAATATCTAGAAAGGCTGAAAAATCCACTATTCGATGATTTAGTAATTCTTAGCTTTATACCCTGCAGAGATATAGGACATAGAGATGTGTCCCGTGGGCAGTGTAGAGTATATGTTTCTATGTGACCACATGGCAAGTTGTGATCATGAATGTACATCAGCACGGGGCGCCCGGGTGGCTCCTCCTCAAGTGAGGTAGGTTTTGGGTACAAAAAAAAGCAGTTTTTGCAAATCTCAGCTCTAAGCAAAATTCCTTTGATGATTCACATGTCTACCTGCAGGACTCATCAGAATTTTCTAAGCCACAGGTCGTAGCAGCAAGGGAAATAGGAGCAATATGGAGTCAGACATGCTAAGTTTCCCCTGGTTCCAACCTCACCTGCCTCCCTGCTGGCAACCTTGCAATGGCTCCTCCTACTAACAGGTCACCTGTACTGAGGGCTCACCATGTGAGTGATTCTGTGTGTATGGCTGTATCTGATTCTCCAAGGTGGCTACTGTTATTCCTATTCTCTAGAAGAAGACCTTGAGGCACAAGAAGGTCAAATGGCTCAGGCCTATTTGCTTCCAAAGCCCATTCCTATAACACATCGCAGCATAGAGTTAGCATGGCTTACACGCGTGAAGACTTTCTAGTCCCACTCATACCAATATGAAGACTAGTGAAGACTCAGAGAGGCAAAGTCACCTGTCCAAGTCACACAGTGGGTCTGGCTATCTCCAGACTCCTGCGTTTTCTTTCTGCTCCCACCTCTTCTACCTCTCTTCCTACTCACCTGGCAGGTGAGCTATGATGTCAGGCACTAAGCCCAGGGAGGTCCATATACTTCTGTCTTCTTTGATCTAAAGGTATCTGGTAAGTGGTGAGCTGGGGTGCATGGAGAATGGGGTCTGGGGCTTTGAGTGATGGGGAGGTAGGTCTGCGGTCCCCCAGGAAGGAGCTTTGGTGCTCATATCCCGTTGCCCTGGGCTGAGCCCCTGAGTGCCTTGTTAGGGACCAGACGCCGAATAATTGTCTGCCCTATAGAGGCCTCTTGGGGAAAACGAGTAACACTCTTCGTTTCTTTCTGTTTTCTTTTCCTCCACCTCTGTAGAGGCCCTGATCTCTGAGGCATTTTTTCCTGGGGAGAACTTTCTTCCAGGGCCCTAGAAGTGGCAGGATTCCCTTGACACCCTTGCGTCCTTGTGACAAATCCATGGTGCTCTTCTTCTGCTCAAAATCTTACCATGGTTCGTGTCTTTAGGCAGGACCTCCACACATTTTCCGACACAGCATTTTATAGGAAAAAGCTTGTGGGCATATATTCACGCTTATTTATAAATTAAGTACCTCTACTACAGAGAGAACACACAGTATTTTATAAACCACATCTTATAAATATTAATTTACAAAAAACGAGAATAAAATAAATCTTATTTAAGTAGATTTATAATTATGGGAGCTTCATAGTATTCTTAGCTTACACTTCAAGGCACATATCATGGTTAATATTAGTGCATACAAATCTGTATATATGATAGTCTTCTTGATGTTTTCAATTTTTTTTTTGCCAGGAGGCTGCCTTCTCTCCCTACTATTGCATTTATCAATTGCTTTAAAACAATTTTTTTAAAGTTTATTTATTTTTGAGAGATGGAGAGAGACAGAGTGTGAGAGGAGGAGGGACACAGAGAGAGGGAGACATAGAATCCAAAGCAGACTCCAGGCTCTGAGCTGTCAGCACAGAGCCCGACGTGGGGCTCGAACCCACAGACCATGAGATCATGACGTGAGCCAAAAGTCAGATGCTTAACTGACTGAGCCGCACAGGCACCCCTATCAATTGCTTTGTAACATGTAACCCCCAAATTAGTGGATTAAAACAGCAACATCAATAAGAACATTTATTTTGCTTATAAAGATTTTTTTTTTTAGATTGAATATTTTTCTTCCCCAGCTTTATTGAATCAAAATTGAGTATATATTTGGGGCATACAATGTGACAATTTGGTATGTGTATACCTTGTGAAATGATTGCCACAGTCGAGTTAACACATCCATAATCTCTTGCAGTTACCAAAGTTCTCTGTGTGATGAGAACACTTAAAACCCACCCTCTTAGCAAATTTCAAGTGTATGATACAGAGGTATTAGCTCTAGTCACCATACTGGGCATTAGATCCTTGGAACTTACTCATCTTATAACTGAAAGTTTGTACCTTTTGACCAACACCTCCCCATTCCTCTCCCTTCCAATCCCGGAAACCACCATTCTGCTCTGTTTCTGTAAGTTTGATTTTTTTCCCCTCCCAGATGCTGCATATAAGTGAAATCACTCAATGTTGGTCTTTCCCTGCCTGGCTTATTCCACTTAGCATAATGTCCTCCAGATTTGTTTATATTGTCACAAACAGCATTATTTCCCTCTTATCTATACCTATAAATCTTCATCTGTGTATCACATTTCTTTATCCACTTACGTGTTGATGGACACTTAGGTTGTTTCCGTATCTTAGCGATTGTGGATAACACTGCAATGAACTTCAGCACTCAGTTATCCCTTTGAAATACAAGACAATATCCCTGAGGAACACGGATGCAAAAGTCCTCAACAAAATATTAGCAAACCAAATTCAATAGCACATTAAAAGAACCATACATCACGATCGAGTAGGATTTATCTCTGAAATGGAAGGAAGGTTCAACGTATATCAGTCAGTAAATGTGATGTGGTGTTGTAGACTCTGGGTTTAGAGTTCTTTCTTGTCTAACCAGAGAGTGGGGATGTGGGACTAAAATGCGAGAGATGGTTGATGTCCGGGAGAAGACAAGAGCCCTAAATAAGGGTCCTTGCTCCATATTTATTAAAATCAGAAGACTTACAAATGTGATGGACAGAGATAATGAATCTGTGAACATTAACTCATGGGCTTGAGGGAAAGGGAGTTTTAAGATAGATGGTGTTAGGGGTTTAGGTCAATATAAAACAAAATCCTGGCGCTGGGCAGATGGATGTTAATGGCAGAACTGAGACACTCTGTCTGTTTATCTTGGCTAGCCTAGGGGATATGACAGAAAAAGCACAGCTCTGGGCAACTTCACCTCCTCTGCAGTCTATAGCCCTATTTACCTGTTTGTCTAATTTGGTTCTTCCTTCTGTGAAAACAGCTTTCTGCTATTGTACTAAACTGAGGGGCATTTACACCCTGAATACCTAATCTTGTTTACCTCATCTACCTTTGTTTTATATTGGGGCCTTTGCCACACCCAGCTATACTGAGCCCTTGACCCTGCCCTCTCTATACTGGGGCCTTGACCCCACCCTCTCTATACCTATTTACCTAATCTTGTTTACCCAAACTTGGACGTGAGCATCCTATGGCTTTGTAATTCTTTTTGCCTTGTTAACCCATCAGTGCAGGCTCAGGGAATTCCTAAGCTTATTCCCCACAATGCGGAACATTAACAGAGTGAAAGGTAAAAATCATATATGATCACATCATTGGATACTGAAGAAGCAACTGACAATACTTGACATCCTTTTGTGATAGAAACTTTCAACAAACTGGATATTGATGGAATGTACCTCCACATAATAAAGGCCACATATGACAAGCCTAGAGCTAACATCATACTCAACAGTGAAGGGTTGAAATCTTTTTCTCTAAGATCAAGAACAAGACAAGGATGTCCACTCTCACCTTTCTTATTCAAGATAGTACTTAGAAGTCCTAGCCAGAGCAATTAGGCAAGAAAAAGTATAAAGGGCATCCAGTTAGAAAGGAAGAAGTAAAATTGTGTTTGTTTGCTTATGAATTTTAAATTGAGAGGGGCTTGGCAAGGCCAGCTCCGCTCTCGCTTTGGAGAGCCCTCCAGCTGAGGGCTGGTATCACTGAAGATGGTGTATTCTGGTTGTTGGCTGGACTTCAGCTGGGGCTGGCTTGCAACGCCTATGGGTGGTGCCTCCGTGTCACCCCTTGGCTTCCTTACAAAGCACGAAGCTGGGATCCAAGAGTGAGCATTGTAACAGGACCAGGTGCAAACTGTATGACCTTTAAGATTCAGTTTTGGAAGTCACATAGGGCCACTCTGCCATAGTCCCAGTGTCCCCCAGATTTAAGGGGAGGGTGTATATGCCCCAGTTTTGATGGAAGAATATCAACATCACATGTAAGAACAGTATGTGGGATGGCAGATATTACTGTGGTCATCCTTGGGAAATGCAATCTACCAATGTCACTGACTACTATATTTTCCTCTCCCATTTTACCCAGTGAGGGATCCTAGCCTCAGTCACTTTCTTAGGCATGGTGCTTAGATTGTTGAAATTTATTTGGTTCTGTGGATTCATTTCAAGAAACATTCTTTAAGCCACTTGTCCAATACATGGAGGGTGGTTTAGCGAAATCTGGGTAAGTCAAGCCATTTGTTCACCTTACCACGTTTGCAACCCTCCTATAAGACAAATCAAGACAAATATAGACTTAAAAATGTATATAATTATCTGTAAAAATATGTCTTTTTCTCTGTGAAAAACAGGCGGGGTGCCTGAGTGAACTCAGTTGGTTCAGTATCCAAGTCTTAATCTCAGCTCAGGTCATGATCTCACAGTTTATGCGATTGAGCCCCATGTCAGCACAGAGCCTATTTGGGATTCTCCCTCTCCCTCTCTCTCTGCCTCTCCCCCTTCTCTCTTTGTCTTTCAAAATAAATAAATAAACTTTAAGAAAAAAGAACAGGAGGAAATGATTTCTGGAGGAAAATTTCTCTCTTGACATCATTTTGTTACCATCAGGATACTGGTTATTTAACCCTTAGCTGGATACTTTAAACATCAATGGACTTTCCAATTAGGTTAAAAAGCAAAAATATAAATGACTTCCACTGGAATATTTTTTAACCCAAGAATGAATCTTTATTACCAAAGTAATTTTTTTTTGTTTTTTCAATTATTTTGAAATAGTTATAGATGCACAGGAAGTTTCAAAAATAGTACATAGAGGGGCGCCTGGGTGGCTTAGTTGGTTGAGCGTCTGACTTTCGCTTGGGTCGTGATCTCGCGGTCCGTGGGTTCGGGCCCCGCGTCGGGCTCTGTGCTGACTGCCATCTCGGAGCCTGGAGCCTGTTTCGGCCTGTGACTCCCTCTCTCTCTGACCCTCCCCTGCTCACGCTGTCTCTCTCTCTCTCTCCTAAAAATAAATAAGACATTAAAAAAAAATTAAAAAAAAAATAGTACATAGAATTCTGCAAACCTCCCACTCAGTTTCACCCAGTAGTTACCTTGTATATAAGTATAGTACAAAATCAAAACCAAGGAATTCACACAAGTACAATGTGTCTTTATAGTTGTATGTGGTGCGTGGGTGACTCAGTTGGTTACCCATCTGACTTTGGTTCAGGTTATGATCCATCGGTTTGTGAGTTCAAGACCCACACTGGGCTCTGTGCTGACAGCTCAGAGCCTGGAGCCTGCTTTGGATTCTGTGTCTCCCTCTCTGCCCCTCCCCTGCTTGCACTCTCTCCCTCCCTCAAAAATAAATACACATTAAAAATTTAAAAAAAAAAAAGATCACAGGTGTGGATAAAATTGTCATTTTGAGAGTGTCCTAGAAATGGAATCACACAATATGTAACCTTTTGTGATTGGCTTTTTGCACTCAGCATAATGCCCTGGAGATCCGTCCAAGTTGTATGTATCATGGTGCTTTGTTCCTTTTTTTTTTTTTAATTACTGGGTATGTCATGGGATGAATTGTGCTCCCCACTCCAAATTCATATGTTGGTGTACTAACCTCTAGTACCTCACAATACGACCTTATTTTGAGATAAGTTCTTTACAGAGATAAGCAAGCTTAAAACGAGTTCTTCGGGGTGGGTTTTAATCCCATATGACTCATGTTCTTATCAGAAGAGGACAGTTGGACACAGAGATAAACACAGAGAAAAGATGATGTGAAGACATGAGAAGGTACCTATAAACCAAGGAGGGAGACCTGGGACAGACCTTTCCCTCATGGCCCTTGGAAGGAGCCGACCCTGCCAGCATTTTGATCTCAGACTTCTGGCCTCCAGAGCTGTGAGAAAATACATTTCTGATGTTTAAACCACCCAGTCTGAGGTACTTTGTTCAGTTAGCCCTAGACAACTAATACAGGGCAGGGTGCCATCATATGGTTGTCCTGGTGTTTGTTCAAGCATTCCCATGTTGAAGGATATTTGGGTCATTTCCAGTTTTTGGCTATTACAAATAATAGCTGCTGTGAATATTTGTGTATAGTTGGGGTTTTTTGGGGGGTTTGTTTTATTTTGTTTTATTTTTGTGGGCTGCACTGTCATTTTTTTATAAATGCTAAAGCCAACAATTAGCAAAATTGATAGAACATTTCACTTGCTAGTCATATCTTTAAACATTTATTGATTTCAGTTTTGTGGTTTTATCTTTGTGCTTTGGAGCAAAGCCCTGCTTTTCTCTTTTCTTATTTTGTTTTCATTCCTAGGTCTCAGTTATGTTCGGAAGTTCCTGGAATGCTGCAGAGTGACGGTGGGCAGTGCCCAGCTTTGAAGCTTGAGGAAAGAAATAAGGGCCTTGTTAGACCCTTAGGTTAGGTGAAATATGCCTCTGGAAGCCTTGGGAATGATCCACTTGATTTTGAAACACTAGCGTCCCCTAGCACTTGGTTTGGATTACACATCATGGAAGAGGGTATCACCGTGAATGGGAATGAGGAATGAATTCCTCCACAGCATCTATATTTATATCTTCTTGATGAATTGACCCTTTTATCATTATGATGTGTCCTTTTTGTAAATATATATTTTATTGTCAAGTTAGCTAACATACAGTGTATATGGTGTGCTCTTGGCTTCAGGGGTACATTCCCGTGATTCATGACTTAAATAAAACACCCAGTGCACATCCCAGCAAGTGCCCTCCTCAATGCCCATCACCCATTTTCCCCGTCCCCCACCCCCTTCCATCTTCGGTTTGTTTTCTGTATTTAAAAGTCTCCTATGGTTTACCTCCCTTTTTGTTTGTAACTGTATATATATTTTTCTTTCCCTTCCCCCATGGTCTTCTGTTAGGTTTCTCAACTTCCATATATGAATGAAATCATATGGTATCTGTCTTTCCCTGCCTGACTTATTTCATTTAGCATAATGCCCTCCGGTTCCATCCATGTTGTTATAAATGGCAAGATTTCATTCTTTTTCATTGCTGAGTAGTATTCCATCGTGTGTGTGTGTGTGTGTGTGTGTGTGTGTGTGTACCACATCTTCTTTATCCATTCATCAGTTAATGGACATTTGGGCTCTTTCCAAAAATTGGCTCTTGTTGATAGTGCTGCTATAAACATTGGGGTACATGTGCCCCTGAAATGTCCTTCTTTATCCTTGAGAAGTTTTGTTTTCAAGTCTGTTTTTCTCTGGTATTGATATAGACACTCCAACTTTCTTGTGAATAGTATTTTCATAATTTGCTTTCCATACTTTTATAAGAAATTTATAGCCAAGGAAACTTGAATGGCCAATAAATATGAAAAGATGCTCGCTCTCTCTAGAAATCAAGGAGATTGAAGGTACACCAACCAAGACATAGAATTTTCCTCCAAGAAACTGACAGAATTTTAAAGTTTAATAATTCAAAATGTTTGCTGACATAGTTGGGGAAATAACCACTCTCCTGTGTGGGTGATATTCTTTGCATGGTAATTTGGCAATATCTGTTAAAACAAAAATGTGTGTACTTTATGATGAAGCAACTCATCTTTTAGACGTAACAGTTGAGTGTGACAAGATGGGGAGGGAGTGAGAGACCCAGTTCTTCTGACAAGGTCAGCAGTGTAGGTGAAGGTGGAGGAAGAGCCCAAACCAGGCCTGCCATCATTTTCCCCACTGAACTTGCTTAAAGCCTCTCATGCTAACGTTCATGAAAGTCTAAGAAATAAAACTAATCAGCCTCACAAAACCTTACCCTTTTCTATATTCCCTTTGCTGTATGAACTATAATGGAATATTTCCTAATTTTTTAATGTTTAGTTATTTTTGAGAGAGAGAGAGAGAGAGAGAGAGAGTGTGTGTGTGTGTGTGTGTGTGTGTCAAGGAGAAAGACAGGGAGACACAGAATTGGAAGCAGGCTCCAGGCTCTGAGCTGTCAGCACAGAGCCTGACATGGGTCTTGAACTCATGAACCATGAGATCATGACCTGAGCTGAAGTCAGACACTTAACTGACTGAGCCACCCAAGTGCCTCTCCAATGGAATACTTTAAAAGTATCTCAGATTTGGGGAGAAATATATACACATCCAGTCTGTCTTTTGTAACTTCAGGGAAGTTTTAGCAGTTCTGGGAGGAGCAGGGGTAGAAATCAAATAGAACAGCAATAAAGACTCAAGATCCTGGCTGGCTTGTTCTTGCCAGCTTCAAAAACTGCATAAAACATGCCCTCCCTGCCCCACTCACCTGCCCAGTCCTTAGGGCAGCAAAACCATGATAAGGGGCTCCATTCATGTCTCCTGACCTTCATTTCACCTATGACCTCAGAATGACCAGCTCAAGGATGACTGGGGCCAGTAGGAGACCAGAGAATTCTCACCATCATACTATATTTTCTTGCCTTGATTTTTAAAATTTCCTTTCTAGTCTTCAGGAGCCGGGAGTCTAGTCTTGGGCAGCCTTGGTTAGAATCCCAGCTCCCTAAAGATAGAGAACAAACTGAGAGTTGCTGGAAGGGTTGTGGGTGGGGGCATGGGGTAAATGGGTATGGGTCATGAAGCAAGACACTTGGGATGAGCACTGGATGTTATACATAGGGGATGAATCACTGGAAACTACTCCTGAAATTATTATTGTACTATATGCTAACTAACTTGGATGTAAATTTAAAAAAAAAAAAAGAATCCTAGCTCTCCAACTTCCTAGCTGGGTGATCTTGGATATGTTACTTAAACTCCCGTGTTTCAGTTTCTTCATCTATGAATAAGATAATAGTATGGACTCACAGGGTTGTTGAGGGTATATGCTGTGACAATAGAAACCCTGTTGGTTTTATAAATAAAAGTTTATCACTCACATAAATTCCAGTATAGGTCATCTCTAATGCCATACGGTACTACCCTGATACTATGCTGTAGTCAAGTTGTGATATTATATTGCAATATTGTGTACTACAAGTAGTACAGTATTCTACAGGTATCATCCCTGATACCTATAGTGACTGGCCTAAGAAAGTTCTGAAAATGAAACTTGAGCTTACATGTGGACTTGATGACATAGTTAAAATATTTAAAAGCCTTCACTCAATAACTCATTTCCTCGACACACACAATACCTCCACACACATAGATTGACACCCTTCATTCAAAATGCTTAGGATAATGTGTCAACTCAGCCTTGGTATGCATAAGAACAGCTCTGATTCTTAATCCAAAGATACATTGTACATATCTCTGCAAAAACAAAGAATAGGGATGTGTCATTCCTCTGGAAATCTTTAATTGAGTAATCTGAAGTCTGTACCCAATGACGATGACAACAAAAGTTAATGTCAGCATCCAATCTTAGAGAGTCTTGATATTCAGGTTAAGAGTAGGCTTCACCATCTTACAACTCTGCTTCCTAATAATTGAGATAGTTAAAGTAACACATTCTTGGACTGTCCAACCAGGGTCATCTTGAGTGACAGTCTGCCACTTCTGTAAAATCTAAAAATATGACTCAAACAAAGATACTGCTGAGAACCAACACAGGCAGGGACTTTCAAAACATCACTGGCAGAGCACTAGCTCCTACATCTCCTTTCTTACTTGGATTTCAGAGATGGGATCCCAGACCCATCACTCATTCTGCAGAAATGTATAAGAATAGGGTGTAAGCCAGGACACTAACAAGTGACCAAAATATCCACAAGCTGTTAGATTAACATTATTTTAGTAAAATTTTCCTTCTATTTTTTTTTAAATTTTTAATGTTTTATTTATTTCTAGGAGAGAGAGAGAGACAGCATGAGCAGGGGAGGGCCAGAGAGAGAGGGAGTGAGAGACTCTGAAACCAGCTCCAGGCTCTGAGCTGGCAGTCAGCACAGAGCCCGACGCGGGGCTCGAACCCACGGACCGCGAGATCATGACCTGAGCGAAAGTCAGACGCTCAACCGACTAAGCCACCCAGGCGCCCCTTCCTTCTATTTAAGACTGAAAAAAAAAAAAAAAAACAACCCAACCAAACAACTTCTCCTCTTATTTAAGCGATTAGGTTCACTGTTTTTGTTTTCTATAAATCCCCAAGAAAAAGTAAGTCTGGGAGGAGAAAGAGAGTTGGATATAGTACACCTTGCACCACATGAATTGCAAATGAAAGATAGGCCTCAGTTGTAAGGGAGGGTCCCAGAAACAACCCAGAAGCCTCCATGAGGTCATCTCTTTGACCTAAAGCCAGTTCTGCCAAGGACCTTGGCCAAAGCCATTCGGACCTCTCGGTTTCGCAGGCTATAGATGAGGGGGTTGAGTGTGGGGATGACAAGGCTATAGAAGAGGGAGACCACATTGTCCTGCTGTGGGGCGTGGTAGGAGCCTGGAAC
The DNA here is from genome assembly GCF_003009895.1 of Hyaena hyaena. Classification (NCBI taxonomy): domain Eukaryota; kingdom Metazoa; phylum Chordata; class Mammalia; order Carnivora; family Hyaenidae; genus Hyaena; species Hyaena hyaena. The sequence goes on from NW_024080859.1 coordinate 1,782,391, forward strand.
CATGTACATGAACATGGCTGCCCCATAAAAGAGCCCCACCACAGTGATGTGAGAGGAGCAGGTGGTGAAGGCCTTGTGTCGGGCCTCTGCTGAGTGCATGCAGAGAACGGCCCTCAACACATGGCTGTAGGAGGTGGCAATGAGTGACAAGGGCAGCAGCAAGATCAGCACTCCTGAGATGGACAGCGACAGCTCATAAGCAGAGGTGTCTGCACAAGAGAGCTTGAGCAGAGCGGGTAGCTCACAGAAGAAGTGATCCACAGTGTGTGAGGCACAGTAGGGGAAGTGCAGGGTGATGGAGGTCTGGATGGAGGCCACAAGCACACCTGACAACCAGGAGGTGCCCATCATGAGCAGGCAGACCTGACGTCTCATGAGTACAGGATAATGCAGGGGGTGGCACACGGCAACATAGCGGTCATAAGACATGAGGGAGAGCAGGACACCCTCAGAGACACCCATCAGCATCAGGAAGAACATCTGAGCTGCACACCCCCCAAAGGTGATGGAACCCTCTCCCTGCAGGAAGTTGGCTGCCATCTTGGGGATAGTGACCAGTGGAAAGCCAACATCCAATAGGGAGAGTTGACTGAGCAGGAAGTACATGGGCGTGTGGAGCCTGGCGTCTGTGCGAATCAGGAAGAGCAGGATGGCATTGCCCAGAAGGCCTATCGTGAATATGACAACCACAAGGGAGAATAGGACCAGATGTGGCCCTGAGCGGCTGAAGAGCCCCATGAGAGTGAAGTCTGAGGTCACTGACTGATTTGATTTCCCCATCCTCCAGGAGGCTTCACCTATCTGAGGAAGAACAGGAAGGAGTCTTCTTTTTTTTTTTTTAATGTGTGTTTTTTTTCTAGGAGAGAGAGAGAGACAGCGTGAGCAGGGGAGGGTCAGAGAGAGAGGGAGACACAGACTCTGAAATAGGCTCCAGGCTCTGAGCTGTCAGCACAGAGCCCAACGCGGGGCTCGAACCCACGAACCGCGAGATCATGACCTGAGCGAAAGTCGGACGCTTAACCGACTAAGCCACCCAGGCGCCCCTAACAGGAAGGAGTCTTAGTAGGTAGTAGTTTTTTCTTACATGCCAAGTAGAATTGTTTGGTAGTGGTTGCTTTGGAGTCTCAAGAAGGATGATGAGCACACTCAGTCTCAGTAAGAAAAAAATCACTGATTCATTATATCTGCTTTAGTCAGGAGATAAGCAAAGTCTTGCCTTTACCCTCCAGGCAAGCACTGTCCACCAGTACTTTCAGTTAAACTCTCTACCCCCAAGCTGGGGAGTACAAGTCAGTCCCAGTGCAATATTGGAATATGCTTATCCCAGATGCCCTAGAGCCAAAGCAGAGGTTGTATTCCAAAAAGATTAGATATCAAGTAAGGAGACCTTGCCAAAGATAATAGGAGAGGATGAGTCTGGAGAAGGAATATAGTGTGTTTGGATTGTTTGGCATGTAGTTAAAAGAATACACTCTGGGCTAGAGCAAGATTTGAATGCCAACTCAGCTGTGTCCTAGCTTTAGACAAGTTATTTAACCTTTCTAGGAGTCAGTTTCCCCATATGCTTATGGAGATAAATAATACCTTCTTCATAGGAGTAGCTATGAGTGTTAAATGAGAGTGAATTAAAGAGCTTAGCACAATGACAACCATACGGTAATTTCTTGATTTAAGTTCACAACTATTATTTATATTGTAAAGGAAATGTAAACATTAAAAAAGTTCAGCTATATTCGGATAATGTATGCCTGGTGCTTAGCTCAGTGTCTGGGATATAGTAATACTATTCAATAAATATTAGCTCTTTTGTTGATGTTACTCAACATTATAATTCTTATCCAGTTGCATGGCAAAAACCAATCGAGTTTATTCTTAGTCATGATCTCTTGAAATGACAATTTCCCAGTTCTTACCCTAACTCAGTGATTCTCAACCAGAGGTAATTTGGCCCTCTTTCCTGTCCAGGGGACATTGGTAATGTCTGGAGATATTTTTGATTGTCATGACAAAGAGTGCTAATGGATCTAGTGGGTAGAGGTTAGAGACGCTACTGAATATCCTATAATGCACAGGATGACCCCTACCACAAAGAACTGTCTGGACCCAAATTTCAAGAGTGCCAAGGTTGAGAAACCCTTCAACTGATATCCATCAACTCTTCTCTGACTTGGAGCTGAGCCTCTGGGAGATCTCTTGAGTCCATTGTCTTGGTCTTCCAGCAGAGATGAGCTTCATGTCCCATGCATGCCTAGAGATTAATCTGTGAAGTTGAATTTCCAGATACATTTTAAAGGAAATATTAATAAGACTAGTCCCAACTGAAATCCCTGGAGAATTTTAATGTTTCCATGACTCTGTATAGAGAGGAGTTTGTTCTTTAATCATTATTCCTTGGGGGCAAATTCATACCCAACCAGTCCCTCTGGACCTTGCCAAAGGATTTCCAAGTAGACAGTGTACTTAGTTCTTCTCATTTCACCCATATCTCCCCCTCAACCCATCCAACAAAGGGAAGAAAAGTAAACTGATTCCTATTAAGCATTTACTATGTACCAGGCACTCTGCCAAGGTCAGAGAAAGACTGATGGGTTTCATGTGAGGATTTCTCAACATTGGCACTATTGACATTTTGGGCCTGATAATTTTGGATATGTTACAGGCTGGGTTTTTTTTTTTTTTTTTAGTTATTTTGCTGGTAGGTATTATCATCTGCCTTGTATACATGAAGAAGCAGAGATTCAAAGAGGTGCAATAGCTGAGTATATTGGGTTGAATAACGTCCCCATGGAACCTCAGAATATGTCCCTATTTAGAAAAGGGGTCTTTGCAGATATAATTATTAAGGATCTTGAGACTAAATCATCCCGGATTTAGGGTATCCTTTGGAGAGGACACAGGGAAGGTGGCCGTGTGAAAATGGATGCAGAGATTGGACTGCCCCAGATAAAAGACAAGGAACACCAAGGATTGCCAGAGCTGCCAGAATCTAGAAAAGAGCATGGGACAGATTCTCCCTCAGAACCTCCAGAAGGAATCAATCCCATCAATACCTTGAGTTGGAACATCTGGCCTCCAGAACTGTGGGAGAACAAATGTCTGTTGTTTTAAATGGCCTAGTTTGTGGTTCTTTGTTACAGTGGCCCCAGCACACTCATACACCAATCCAAGATCACCCAGCAAACAAGTGGTAGAATTAATTTTTAAACAACAGCTGGTGTGATTCCAGGGTTCCTATGTTTTTTCTTCACATCCTACTTTCTAACAAAAAATAATGGACCACTCAAGTCCTGCTTCTCTAAGTAAACCCTTGGCATTCCTGCTCTAGTCATGATATGTTTGTCTCTTCTGTTGGACAATTATCTACCTGCCTGGCCTGGGGCAGGAGCCACTTCACCAGCTGTAGATCCATGATCTTGAATACCCTTACCCTGGGGCTTCCCCACTCACTCACCTGGCTTTGGCATGGAGGTCCTTTCAGTGGATTGGTCAACAGTCCCCTATTCTCCACCTTGAGAAACCATGAAGATCAACTCTGGTTTACCTCCAAGAAGTGTCAAGTGGTCTGGAGCATGATGCGAACTCAGTACTACTTGCCCTGGTACCTTGAATCCTCTATCTCTGAAGACTATATGATTATCTCCCCGATGTCATACCCATTAAAAGCCCCCTTCCCTCACTCTCAACACTGTTTCCTTAACTGCACTTTCCCTTCCAGAATGGTTAGGTGGTCTCTTTGCTAATGATGCATCCACAGAGCAGCACATTCCCCCATCGCGGGCTTTTGGAAGCTCCTGTAAGCAGCTTCTTCAACAGGGCTGTGATCCTTTCTATGATGGTTTGTTTGCCTTGGGCTTTGCACGTATTCTTCCTTCAGGACAGGATACTTCCTTCCACTAAACCTCCTTCCCCAGCCAGGCAGTAGGGAGCACAGGACAGAGAACAGTTGTGGCTTTGGGTGTGTTGTCTCCTTGTTCTAAGTCAGCCAACTCCCTCCCATCTTAGGATGAAAGGTCTTTCCAACTCCAGCCAGTTGTTTTCTTTCTTCCTTTCTTTTTTAAGGTAAGCTCTACACTCAGTTTGGGGCTTGAACTCATGACCTCGAGATCAAGAGTTGCATGCTCTACCTATTGAGCCAGCCAGGCACCTCTCCAACCAATTTTTTGAGTTGACTTTTAAACTCCTTCCTTTCTACCTTTTCCTCATTACTGTTTGCATTTCAGATCGGATGCCCTTTGCTGAGATGAAAGATGAGAGAAGAGGCACTAGAGTTAGTGAACTCCCTGTTGCCAGTAAATCCTTCATACCATCTCCCACCTTTGAGGAAGTATGGCTGAGCCCTCCCCCATCAGACAGAGGGCATCTTCTATGGAAGTTTGTGTGTTAAAATATACACCCCACCTCCCCTTCCCAAATCTGGCATGCTCAGGCTCATGGCAGTGCTGATGGATTGAGATAAAACAGATGGTAAGATGCTCACCTGTGAGCCGAGGAAGATTAAGAGGCATATACAATCTCTCTGTCCCTGTAAATGTCTGCATATACTCAAATTCTGCACCATCATAAAAATTAATATAAAACTATCAACTTCTGAAGCTCTTTCTTGCCCTCAATATCTCTTTTCTAATCATGTTCACTCTCCAGAAAGCTTCATAAGTAGTGGAGTTCCAGGCTCTCACCTCTGCTTGCCAGGGTCTGAGAGATTCCCCGCCTAGGACCCCACACACTTTTCAATTCTTCTTATTCTGGGATGCTTTCTTGCTAAAATCTCCCCGGAATTCAGCACCTTTGGTTAATGAATCTTGCCGTGGTCTATGGGGTGACTGACAAAATTGTCTGAGGATCGAGGCTCTGGGGGACCATGTTGCATCAGAAAGCTTCTTTTTATCTCCTTTTGTCAGAGAGAGAAAATTAATAGCCATGGGAGCTAGAACCCTTGAGACTGAAATTATGCCAGGAAATAACATTCGTCCCGCCCTCCATCCCAGGAAGGTGGGAAGCACTGTGGTAGATAACTGAACTTTCCAAAGAGTCTAAAGGCAAACAGTAGTGTCTGATAACCCAGAAGTCTTTATTTGTCCTCTTCTAAAAGAAGGGGATGTGAGAATCCCCCTCCCTTTTTAAAAGCATGGATACACACAAACACACACAAAAATAACATTTCTAATTTTCAGAGAATCTCTTTTGAGCGAAATAATGAAGCTGTGATGTTGGAAGAATAACCAGGAAATCGCCCCCACTTATTCTACCTATTCTAGAGTAATTCCCTTCTCTAATCAGTACTCTCTGAGGGCACTCACAGAACGCCCAGGCACAAGAGAACTCAGTGACGATTGAAGGTACTGGTGGTCTTAATGACCTTGGCCAGGTAACTGAAGACATGAGAAAGGTTTTCGTGTGTTTAACCAAAACCAAGGGATGAATCAGGGAGTGCACAAGAGTAATGAACCAAGATATAGAACTGACTGGGCCCAGAGCTGTAAGTTCATAGGTCATAAAGGCAGGGAAGACCCATGGCTACAAATAAGTTGTGGTCAAGGAGAGAGTTGTTCATTCCAGCTAGAACCCAGCAGATGAGGCAGCTTGCCAAAGTGATTGCTTTGTGCCCTCTGGTTATTGTCTGGTATTCTGGGGACCACGGTGGAGATGCCATCTTGTGATGGCAAATAAAGGAGGAGTTGGAGAAGATGAAGCCCAAGGGAGTGTAGAGGTGGGAGTTGGAGATGACAGCAAGCGAGGACTCAGCCGGGAAGATCAAGTTCAGCCCAAAGAGAAGCTACTAATCCTCTGTCTCCTCCAAGAATTCCAGGAGGAATGATTCCTCAGTAATGATTACTTTTTCTTTTGATTCTATGAACCTGCACATGCCTCATGGGAAAGACCACCAAGTCGAGGAAAGAGATAAAGAGAGTCATATATCCAGCAAAGCCATCTTTCAAAAAGGAAAGTGAGAGATACTCTAAGATAGAAACTGGGAGAATTCGTTGCTAGCAGAGGATCTTACAAGAAACATTGAAGGAAGTTCTTCATGCTGAAAGCAACTGACCTCAGATAGTAATGTGAATCCACAGAGAAAGAAAGCAAGAAAGAAAGCAAGAAAGAAAGCAAGAAAGAAAGCAAGAAAGAAAGCAAGAAAGAAAGAAAGAAAGAAAGAAGGAAAGAGGAAGGGAGGGAGGAAGGAAGACAGGAAAGAAGGAAAGAAGGAATAAAGGAAGAAAATGGGAGGGAGATAGAACAAAGACAAGTAAAGCTAACTATATAAGTGTATAAATGCACTTTTCTGCACTTTTCTCCTCTGGACTTTTTTTTTTTTAATGTTTTATTTATTTCTAGGAGAGAGAGAGAGACAGCGTGAGCAGGGGAGGGTCAGAGAGAGAGGGAGTCACAGACTGAAACAGCTCCAGGCTCCGAGCTGGCAGTCAGCACAGAGCCCGACGCGGGGCTCGAACCCATGAACCGTGAGATCATGACCTAAGCGAAAGTCGGACCCTTAACCGACTAAGCCACCCGGGCGCCCCTCTCCTCTGGACTTTTAAACTGCACCACAAGCGGCCGTTCCTCTCCACTAACTGCTTGCTGGCCACCCTACTGTTGTCCACAATTCCCTGTGCGTAAATCCCTCTACAAAGGAATCCAATCAAATCTGGTCTCTTTTGAAGGACTAGTTCTGAGATCAGCTTTAGAGATTTGTTCTGACCTAAGTAGGGCTCCTCCCAGCTGTCTTTCCCAGAAAACAAGCAGGGCTGCAATTTAGCTTATATCTTGGAAGATTTTATGAATCTCCCCCCAGTCTCCTTCCACCGCAGCCTTCGCTGTTCAAGCTCTTAGGCTTGAACTTGTCCTTCCCCTGTAGTAAACTGAAGTCAGTTCCTCTGGGAGATTAGGAGTTTCCTGCTTCATAACCTGCTTCTCCACCTGGGGCAAGTCTCCCCACCAGCCTTGGGTCTGGAGTGGGGAGATGTCCCCACTCTCAGAGTTGCTCAGTCTGCAGTAGCTTCACGTCTTCATGGCTCACATCACCTTTTTTACAAAAATTTTTTATTCTTTATTTTTGAAAGAGAAGACAGAGCGTGAGTTGGGGAGGGGTAGAGAGAGTGCGAGACACAGAATCTGAAGCAGGCTCCAGGCGCTGAGCTGTGAGCACAGAGCTGGACATGGGGCTCGAACTCACAAACCATGAAATCATGACCTGAGCCAAAGACGGACGCTTAACCGACTAAGCCACCCAGGCACCTCTCATGGCTTGCATCTTCTGATATGGATCCACCAATTTAGTGGTTGAAACGATGGTGATCCAGGCCCCAATATTCTGAGAGGTGCTGTGCCCAAAGTTGTACCTGTGTCCCACCAGTGAGGCCTGGATGGAGGAAGGGAGCCCCCAACTCTTGGCCACAGTCTCCCAGATCTTAGCTTCAGCAGCAGGTAGCTGGGGGCAGGATGAAGCAATCCTGATGTCCCCCTCTTTCCAGGAAGGTGGCCTGGGAAGGTGGGGAGCTGGGGGCAGAAGGAATCCTATGGTGTCAGTGGCAGCAGCGTGGAATGGAGTTCCCGTCTCACAGAGCTGAGAATGGGGAAGGAAGCAGTGGGTCCTGGTTCAAATAACCAGGAATCTCACCTGTCTTACCAGACTCTACTTGACTCTCAAGTGTAAGTTTCTTCATTTGCTGAATGCCCCCAGGACCATTTCCAGAGGTTTTTTTTTTTTTTTTTTTTTTTTTTTAGACAGAGAGAGAACACATAAACAGGGAAAGGGCAGAGAGAGAGAGAGCAAGACAGACTCTGAAGCAGGTTCCAGGCTCTGAGCTGTCAGCACAGAGCCTGACATGTGGCTCAAACCCATGAACTATGAGATAATCACCTGAGCCAAAGTTGGACAGTTAACCAACTGAGCCACACAGCTGCCCCTCCAGAGACTGTTAATGGACGTCCATATATGATTTCACTAAGCTCACCAGAGAACAGGTGCGTGAGAGTTCTACCATGTGGGAGAGAGGTCTCCCTCTACAGCCGGTAGTTTTCAAAACCAAAGTTTTTTTTAATTGCTAATTAAAATAAGTATGAAATCTAAAATGATGGGAAAGTGGAAGGAGTTCGTTAAAATATAAACTGCATAAAACAAACGACCAGAAAGTAAGTAGATCGAAGTTATCAGGAAATGAAACAAAATTTAAGACCTGACAGTGTGGAGGAATAGGATTCCATGGGGCGCCTGGGTGGCTTAGTCGGTTAAGCGTCCGACTTTCACTTAGGTCATGATCTCGCGGCTCGTGGGTTCGAGCCCCGCGTCGGGCTCTGTGCTGACTGCCAGCTCAGAGCCTGGAGCCTGTTTCAGTCTGTGACTCCCTCTCTCTCTGACCCTTCCCTGCTCATGCTGTCTCTCTCTCTCTCTCTCCTAGAAATAAATAAAACATTAAAAAAAAAAAAAGGATTCCTGACGTCTCCATGCATCTGTGGTTTGGGGCAGAGCGGAGGCCTCCCGATTGTAAAAGCTGCCAGTGACGTCTCCAAATGCCCGTCTGGTGGGGATCTTGGGCTCAGTATGTCCAAACTAAACTCTTAACCTTCACCCCAGACCTGCCTTTCTGCTGATTCCAAACATAGTTTCATCCATCTAATTTCTAGTTGTATCCTTTTTTGAAGTTTGTCGTTATTTTATTTTTTTAAATATTTTTTATTTATTTCTGAGAGAGACAGTGTGAGCAGGGGAGGGTCAGAGAGAGAGGGAGACACAGAATCTGAAGCAGTCTCCAGGCTCTGAGCTGTCAGCACAGAGCCTGATGCAGGACTCGAAGCCATGAACCATGTGATCATGACCTGAGCCGAAGTCGGATGCTTAACTGGCTGAGCCACCCAGGCGCCCCTGTCGTTATTTTTTTTAATATTTTTTTTATGTTTTATTTATTTCTAGGAGAGAGAGAGAGAGAGAGAGAGACAGCGTGAGCAGAGGAGGGTCAGAGAGAGAGGGAGTCACAGACTGAAACAGGCTCCAGGCTCTGAGCTGGCAGTCAGCACAGAGTCCGACGCCGGGCTCGAACCCAAGAACCGCGAGATCATGACCTAAGCGAAAGTCGGACGCTTAACCGACTAAGCCACCCAGGCGCCCCAACCCCTGTCGTTATTTTTAAATGCTGCTGCATTGGGGAGCCTGCCTGGCTCAGTCAGAAGAGCATGCAGCTCTTGATCTCAGGGTCGTGAGTTCAAGCCCCATCTTGGGTGCAGAGATTACTTAAAAAATAAAACCTTAAAAAAAAAAAATATATATATATATATATAGCTGCATTGCCATCAAAAAGGACAGGTTCTGTTACCAAATGATCAATCATAGTCTATAATCCAGGAAACAGATAGGTGGGCCCTGGCACTGTCCACGCCAATAGCACCACCCCCCGCCCTCCCCCACTCCCTTCAGCTCTTCCTCCCCAGCCCTCCCCCGCCCCCTTCCTCCCCTTTCCAACCCCCCCCCACCTCCCCCTCCTGCCCCCAGTAATTCAAGAGAGGAGGATTTGGAAGAGAAGGGACTTATTTTGGGTGCTGGCTGCGGGGGCAAGTGGCTGGCTGAAGCCTTAACAACCGACCTCTGTGTCCGCAAGAGGGACACCTAGATTTTTATAAGGCGTGGTTGGGGGCTTGGTTTGCTGCACAGCAGGCAGAGAGCACGTGATCAGGCTGTGGCGGTGGGGGTGGGGCTGGGGCTGCGTTCAGCCTGGGATCTCGGTAAAGGGGCCATGTGGGTTGCGGTCTAGACGGTGGGTGCTAGCAGGGCTTTTCTGGTCTGGCAGTTGGAATGTTCCGGTCATTGCACAACACCTTCACCAACGTCTCCAGAAAGTGCGATAAGAAATAAGCATAGTGGATTTTAGTGTGTGAGTTAAGGGGTCTTGTCTCTTTCTGATTTTAACTGTTGGGGTTTGTTGGTTGAGCAAGAGGGATGAATATCAGGACGACGGGTTGCGAGGTTTGGAATATCTGCTGAGTGATTAAATTTTATTAATATTAAATATAAACACATGAATATAAATTAAAAGTGTACTTATAAATACTTTATACATATAAAGTATATGGACATTTATAAATAGTTACATAAAATTTATAGAAGTTACACAATTTGTATCTAGATAAAGGAGGTGATTGGGCGAATGGGCCTTGGACTGGCTGATGTTCATAGGAAAGATATGCTCCCAGATGCATTGTTCGCTATCTCTAGAAATTGCCGAGTTTCTCCAGGATCAGCAAGGCCCCAGTGTCAACACATCAGAAAAGAAAGAGGCATGACTAATACAAAATACCAGTGCAAATTCAGTAACTGCTGACTGCTTCCTAAAGGGTGATGGGTGTCAGCTGTGATTTTAATTCCTTATAAATAGAGCTGAACATTGGCATCTTTGTAGCCAATTACAGGCTGCACCCAGGCATCCTGGATCCTTTCTTTGTCCAGTAATAAACTGAGCTAATTCCGTATTTAGGAATTGGCATGTTCTTTGGGTTTTAATTCTTATATTTCTCCAACACTTTCAGGTTCCCAGATGGTGAATCCAGGGATATGAAGGCTCTGTCCTTACCTTTGACCTTCCTTGAATAATTTCTCTCCAGGACAGTGGAAATAGAATTTATGGGAATCATTTAGAAGGCAATATTACCCAACGTCAGACATAAAAAGGTTCTGAAATTAGTGGTTACATAGGAGCCAACTGTGTTGTGTAAGAGTAAGATGACATTATTGTTATGCTGACCTCTAAAATAGGTCCTTAGAAAATGCCTAGGATACTCTTAAATACAGAACAAACAGAGGGTTGCTGGAGGGGGTGTGGGAGGGGGGAGGGGCTAAATGAGTAAGGGGCATTAAGGAATCTACTCCTGAAATCATTGTTGCACTATATGCTAACTAACTTGGATGTAAATTTTAAAAAATAAATAAAGAAAAAAGAAAATGCTGTTTGGTAGTTGGATCTCAAGTAGGACATCCAAATGGAAAAACCCATCTTTTTTTTTTCTTTTTTACATTTGATCACAAAAAGCAAGAGGACTATAAAAGTCCATTAGCAACTACACAGCAGTTAAACTTTGTGAAGTATTTTTATATTCCTTTTTATGACATTTTAAAACCTCTATTATGAAATATAATGCATATACACAAAATATGTGAGCAAACAGGTATAATCAATGGATGGTTATGTGCTAAATGTTCCCACATTTACAACCCAAGGGCAGTAAAAGATGCCTGCCCGACCCAGATGGCCCCACATACTCCTCAATCACATGGGTTAATTCACCAGACTTAGCCAGTATCTTGGATTTCTGATCATCATTTGCTGATTTTCTTTATAATTTTCTACCCATGTGTGTATACACCCCTAAACAATATAGTTTAGTTTTATCATTAAAAAAAAAAAACACCACACAACAACTTTAGGGTTGCCTGGGCGGCTCAGTCAGTTGGGCGTCTGACTTCAGCTCAGGTCATGATCTGATGTTTGTAGGTTCAAGTCCCACATCGGGCTCTGTGCTGACAGCTTGAAGCCTGGAGCCTGCTTTGGATTCTGTGTCTCCCTTTTTCTCTGTCCTTCCCCCGCTCATGTTCTGTCTCTTTCTCTCTCTCAATAAATAAATAAAAACATTAAAAAAATAAAAAAATAACTCTATTGACAGTTTACATAAAATGACCTCATTATAAGTTATATATATATATTTTTTTTCATTTTTGAGAGAGAGAGAGTGTGAGCAAGGGAGAGGAGCAGAGGGAGAGATATAATCAACTCCATCTCATGACTGTGGGATCATGACCTGAGCCGAAATCAAGAGTTGGACATTAAACCCACTGAGCCACCCAGGTGCCCCTTAAGTTATCTCTTCTCATGAGTTTGGTATGGAATCCCCACCACAATCAAGATATAGAATATTTCCATTGTCAATCCCCACATCCACAACCTCAGACAACTATATTCTGCTTTCTGTCACTATAATTAGCTCTGTACAGGTGAGACCCTATAGTAAGCTGGTACTTTTGGTCTGGCGTCATTCAACATGCTTGTTTGTATGTATGTAAATATTTCAGAGAAAGAGAGAGTGCGAGAGGGAGAGGGGCAGAAGGAGAGAGAATCTTTTTTTTTTTTTTTTAATATTTTTTATTTATTTCTAGGAGAGAGAGAGAGAAACAGCGTGAGCAGGGGAGGGTCAGAGAGAGAGGGAGACACAGACTCCGAAATAGGCTCCAGGCTCTGAGCTGGCAGTCAGCACAGAGCCTGACGCGGGGCTCGAACCCATGAACTGCGAGATCATGACCTAAGCGAAAGTCGGACGCTCAACCGACTAAGCCACCCAGGCGCCCCAGAAGGAGAGAGAATCTTAAGCAGGCTTCATGCTCAGTGTGGAGCCTGACTCCAGGCTTCATTCCACGACTCTGGGACCATGACTTGAGCTGAAATCAAGAGTAAGATACTCAACCGGCTGAGCTACCCGGGTGCCCCTCAACATGCTTTAAAGAATCATACACGTTGTGGGGGTGCCTGGGTGGTTCAGTCGGTTAAGTGTGCGACTTCAGCTCAGGTCATGATCTTGTAGTTCGTGAGTAGAAGTTCCATGGCAGGCTCTGTACTGACACTTCAGAGCCTACAGCCTGCTTCAGATTCTGTGCCTCCCCCTCTCTCTGCCCCTCCCCTGCTCGTGCTCTCTCTCTCAAAAATAAATAAACGTTAAAAAAAAAAATCATTCATGTTGTTCCATAGATCAGGAAATCGTTCCTTTTACATTGCTCAGTGGTATTCCATTATGTGGATATTATGATTTGTTTATCCATTCACGAATTGATGGACATTTTAGTTATTTCAGCCTTAAGGCTATTAAAAGTAATACTATGAATATTAGTGTTTCACATTTTTTAATGTTTTCTCCACAAAATTCAAATTGAAAAAAATTTAGCTCTACAAAAAGATTGTAGGAATGGTCCAATGAACTTGTGTGCCTTTCATCTAGCTTCACCATTTATTAACTCAGTGATATATTTACTTTATTGAGTTATCTATCTATCTATCTATCTATCCAACTATCTATCTATCTAGATTGATATCTATCATCTATTCACCTATCTATCTACTCAACTATCTATCTATCTAGATTGATATCTATCTATCATCTACTCACCTACCTACCTACCTACCTATTTCACACACACTCTTCATTGCTGATCCATTTGAAAGTAGGTCACACAAATTGTTTTTGAATAATTGCTTTAGCTGCTGAAGAGAGAGTTTAGGTAATCTTGTGTAGAGTTTTTTTTTTCATCAGAGTAAAATATGTAAGACTCATCCAAGCTGCTGTATATAGCTCTTATTGGTTTATCTTTATTGATGTATGTTTTTTGGTTTTCCATCATATGGACATACAATGATTTATTCTTCTATTCTACTCAGATGGGTTTTTGATAATTCTCCATTATGACAATGACAAAAAATTGTGATGAGCATTCTTCTTCCCACCGCCTTACGCAAATATGCACACCCCGGTGTTGGGTATACACTTACACGTGCAACTCCACTTGAGTGTGTTCTCAGCTTTGTCGTATGTGCTCAACTGTTTTCTAGAATTACTGCACCAGTTTACACTCACATCAGCAACATAGGAATGTTCCAGTGGCTCCGTATCTCCAGCAACACTTAGTAACACGGACTTAAAGATTTGCCCCAATCTGATACACATGTAATAATATCTCCTTGCCATTTGATTTGTGTTTTCCTGATTACTAATAAGTGCATGCGCTTTTTCCTACTTAAAAATGATCAGGGTTGCCTAGAAGCATGAGGAAACTCTCTGACAGACACTACTATGGTCATAATTGTGTAAAATATGTATGTATGTGGTTAAGGATTGCAATGCAATACGCAGAAGAGGTGGTATGTCAGTTTCCTGGGGCTTTTGTAACAAAATGCGGCACACCGAGTGGCTCAAACCACAGAAACTTCCTGTCTCACAATTTGGGAGGATAGAAGTCCCAGATCAAGGCGTCAGCCGACCGCTTCCTTCTGGTGGGTGTGAGGGAAGGATTTGTTGCCAGCCTCTCTCCACGCTGGCAATCTTTGGTGTTCCTTGCCTTGTAGAAACATTACCTCGACCTCTGCCTTTATCCTCATGTGGCATTCTCCTTGTGGACTACTTACTATTTTTTATAAAGACACCAGTCAAGTTGGTGAGGGGGCCCACCCTACCCCAGTATGATTTCCTCTTAACTGATTACGTCCGCAATGACCCTATTTCCAAATAAGGACCTTTCTGAGGTCCCGGAGGTCCTTTCTGAGGTTAGGGCTCTAACACATACATTTGGGGGGGGGATAGGGGGTTACTATTCAACTCAGACAGTTAGGCAACTTCTCTTTCCTTTCAAGTGCATAGTACTGATGTTGGTAACACAGCAGAGAATAATGGGGAAAACTGCTTGGTGTCAGAAAGGACTGATTTACATCCTAGCTGTGCTTTTTATTAGTCTTGTGTTTTCACCACTCTGTGCTTTGCATCTGTTCTGTGTTGAAGGGTCGCCATTTTGGATAGTTTTTTGTGAAGATGAAATGGGATAAAATGTATAAAGGCATTTCATTGCATATGACAAACAGAGGGCAGTCAGTAAATGCCAACTGCTTCTTCCTTTGTCATTGCATTATATTTGGCATTTTAAAATTTTAAAATAATAATCAGCTAGCTAGAGGAATGCATGAATGAAGGCATGAATGAATGAATGAATTAATGGTGCTGGGAAATGGCACCTGCCTTTGTAGCCAAGAAAAAAGTCACACAAATGATTTCCTGAGGCCAAATGTCCATCACTTACTGTGCAAACCTGAGATGACTGTACCACGAAGCTGTTAGAAGCAGAGAGTAGTGATGGTGTGAGTACAGGGATTTGGATCCGGTTCTGGGTTGTTTTGTGTCTTAACCTCCTTGGGCAGATATCAAGTTTTCAGGGGAAGCTCGGTGCCCACTGCCTCTGCCCCAGGTGCCCAGGTCCCTTCCCCCATCAGATTACTTGATCACATGCCATCTAGAGATCTTGGGGCCCCACGCTGAGCCAGGAAGGAAGGCAAATGTGGGAGGGTTGGGGAGGGGGGGTGTTTCCTTCCAAGGGCTGGGTAGAGTCACCAGAGATGTAGGGGCATCTCAGAGGGGAGTGAATTGTGGCCATGGCTGAAGCCAGGAACTTCCCAAACCCCAATGAGATTACAGCACTGAAAGCCAAATCCACCCCACAGCAGGGAAGCACTGGTGAGTCAGGGAGCTGGGACCCTTTTCCTTGTCAGCAAGAGCTGGGTGCTGGATTTCCTGGACTCCCTCACAGGTTGGGGGAAGGGAATATCTGAGGTTTGAGTCTTCCTGAGGCCCTTTTCATCCAGTGGTTTTCACCCCCATGACTTATACTAGAGCAATAGGCATCCTTTCCCAACCTTCTCTGAGTCCTCCTGGCCGGGTGGGTCCAGTAGTGAACCCAGAACACCCTGGGGATACGGCAGTTTCCTGCAGACTGTTTGAGGCATCTCAGGGGGCGAGAGAATGATATCCTTGGGGAGAGAGAGGCTGACCTGGTTTTCCCCAGGACGATGGGGACAGACGCGCCCGGACAAGACTTGGAAGTATGTCTGCCTGGCCATGTTCCTGACACTGCTGCTCATGCTCATTATCCTCTGTGTGGTTCTGTCCAAAGGTAAGGGATCCGGGCCAATGGGGACAGGGTGACCACAGTCTGGGGCTGGTGCAGGGGTGGCTGGTCTGTGTCCCTAGTGAGATCATAATGGTAACAGAATAGAGCTCACCCCCCCCCACATCAGTCTAACAGGCATTTGGGGGGCCTGCATGGGCTCAAGTCAGTCTGAGTTATTGGTGAGTGTATCCCCAAAGCTCATCCCTGAATGGGACTCGAACTCCAGCCTCCCTGCTGAATAGTATACACCTGAATAAAAGTCCTGCCTTGCTGCTCACTAGCTGGCTGCCTTAGACAAGGGCGTTTACCTCTCTGGGCCTCTCAGTTTCCTTGACTGAAAAACGGGTGGGGCATTTCAGAGCTTCAGAAAGCTTTGCCCTGGGAAAGGGAGAAAGCCTTGGTTTCTTGGGGTTTGGGGAACAGGGAGAGACCCCAGGGAGGTTCTGGGGTCCAGAACACCTACTTGCGCCTCTCCCCAGTCTTGAAGAGGACAAAGCAGGTGCAGAGGGAAGTCATTCAACTGAACAAAAAAGGTGAGTAGGGTTCGACATGGTCGGGCTCCTGCCCCCCACCATATCTCTTCCCTCTGCCAAGATCTTCACCAGCCCTTTCTTTTTGGGCCTCCCAGTGACTCAGGGACTGGGGGACGCCAGGCATGACCTGGACTTCATCCGGGGTGAAATGTTCCGGCAAATGAAGGCTGTACTGGCGGGCAATGGTAAGGAGTGGGGGCGGGGAAGGGGGGAGGGAAGAGGCTGTGCTCTGGTCAGCACCTGTAACAGTGGGGCTTCGGGTGCGTGGCTCTCAGAGGGGCACCCCGATGCCAATGGCTCCTCGGAGCTTTCCAGAAAGTTGAGGTGACATAATCAGATCGTCCTTACAGTAGAGGGCTCCCAGGAAAACAAGACTTTTGAGACCACCAGATCTGGTCTGAGCTCATGGTTGTGCATGAACTTGGGTGGCCCATTTAAACTACTCTGAGCCTCAGTTTCCTCAACTGTAAAGTGGGGAGAAATTAACACTATCTTCTTTAAGACAGACTCTCAGGATCCAGAGCCCCCACTCTCAAAGCACACCAGTGTGCTACAAAATGTGGTCGGTCCTTAGGGGTACAAGTAACTGCAGAACTTGCCACAGTGTAGATTTCTGGGTCCCGAACAACAACACTACGGGATCAGATGCTACTGGAGGGAGTGTTCTTGGCGCGACACACTTTTTATGTAACTTTTGCGTGAGTGGATGAGATACACTATACATACATTCCGTCTTATTATTCATGTAGCTGTGTTTTATAGAGTCCCTGCAAATGGTGAATTGGTGAATACTGAATCATTGCTCTTAAGGGAAATAACAGCATTAGTTTTATTTGACCCTCTGGTCAACTGATCAATATATAACCTTGTTTTTGTGTGTTTATGTATACATATAAAGTTTATTTATTTTTATTTTTATTAAAATTTTTTAAATGTTTATTTATTTTTGAGAGAGACAGAGTGTAAGTAGGGAGGGGCAGAGAGAGAGGGAGACACAGAATCTGAAGCAGGCTCCAGGCTCTGAGTTTTCAGCACAGAGCCCAACATGGGGCTTGAACTTCTGAACTCCGAGATCATGACCTGAGCCAAAGTCAGACACTTAACTGACTGAGCCATCCAGGTGCCCCTAAAGTTTATTTATTTTGAGAGACAGGGAGAGAGAGAATCCCAAGCAGGCTCTGTGCTTTCAGCACAGAGTCTGACCCGTGGCTCGATCCCAAGAACCATGAGATCATGGCTTGAGTCAAAATCAAGAGACAGATGGGGCGCCTGGGTGGCTCAGTCAGTTAAGTGTTCGACTTCAGCTCAGGTCATGATCTCACGGTTTGTGGGTTCGAGCCCCGCGTCGGACTCTGTGCTGACAGCTCAGAGCCTGGAGCCTGCTTCAGATTCTGTGTCTCCCTCTCTCTCTGACCCTCCCCTGCTCATGCTGTCTCTCTCTCTCAGAAATAAATAAAACATTAAAAAAAAAAATCAAGAGATGGATGCTTACCTGACTGAGCCACCAGGTGCCCCTATTTAAATATATTTGATAGATACTGTGTCATTAACATTGAACTCATGGCCAACAGCATGAACGAAGGTTATCTAGTGCACACGCGTTTTCTCCCTAAGGCACACTGTAGCCCTCTGGCGCATTTAGCAACACTGACAGCACTTTAGCACAACACTTGAGGGCCTTTGCGAACAGCAAAATCGCCAACAGAAAGCATAAAAATGTGAAGAGCGTGGCACAAAATGGCCCACAGGAGACACACTTGCTTACAGTATGAGAAGTGAAGCAGGGAGGCAGAGCTTGCCTTACTCGTTTCAGACTCCAGCTTTTTGCCACTCTTCGCAGGTCTGTGAGTGACCAAGAAAACCTCACAAGCACTGATTTTGGGGTTACCAATCAATTTTAGCAAGTAGCTGAATTTGCAAATATGGAGTCTGCAAATACCAAAAAATCAACTGTGTGTGTGTGCGTGTGCGTGTGTGTGTGTGTGTGTATTCACTAACTGGATATAGATGAATGCAGTGAGAATTCTATCACCCCTGAGCCCTCACTGCCGGATTCCCACCTACCCCTCAGGAACCGCTATAATTATAGTGTATAGTTATATATGTTTTTCTTTAGAGCACAGTTTCTTAAACTATGCACCATTGACGTTTGGGGCTGAATGATGCTTTCCAGTGGGGGGAAACTGTCCTGTGCATTGTAGCATCCCTGGCCTTGACCCCCCTTGACAACCCTCTCTGAGTTATGACAACCAAAAAAGGTCTCCAGATGTTGCCCATTGTCCCCCGGGGACAGAATCACCTCTGGTTGAGGACACTGCTTTAGAGTTTCTTTAAGCAAGTAAAAAATATCAAAACATACATCCCTCTATTTACACAAAAGTAGGATATTATTCACACTGTTCCTTGAGTCCCTTTTTCCCATCTCATAAGCTATCTGTAGCATTTTCCTATTTCCATCTGATGAGTTTCAATAATGGGGAGCACCATCTTACCAGGTAGTGAGTTTCCAACTGTTGGGTGTGTTCAAGGGGGGCCATTGGGAATGTGGGGGTGAAGGGCGACACACTGCCTCACCGGATGGAAAACTGGACATGCCGGTTTGGCTAATGGCTCCGTTCTCACAGAATCCTCATGTGAGCCCTGCCCCCTGGACTGGAAGTTCTTTCAGGGCTCCTGCTACTTTTTCTCCCTGGACAACCTCACCTGGACGCAGGCTAATGATTCTTGTGCCCGGAAGCAAGCTCACCTGGTTATCATCAACAGCCGAGCAGAACAGGTGGGAAAGGGAAGGCAGAATCTTCGCGGGTGGGGAGAGGGATTATACAAGAATTTGGGGGTTCGTATTTCTGTCCCCTTTGGGATCTACCATGATAGTCCGAGTATGGTCTTCAAGACCTGCCTCATCTTGCTTCAACCCAAGCTCACTGCTATGACATGCAGGGAACGGACCCTGTGCACTGAGGTCCTACCTCCAAGCTCTGATTCATGTAGGTCCCTCTGTTGGGAGTGCCCTTCCTCTTGCTATCTGTGTGGAGAACTCCTACTCACCCGTCAAAACCCCAATACAAACATCCCTTCTCCGTATTCTCTCATAACCACCAGAGGCCTTCGTCACAGAACTTCACACTGCATCAGGTTGCCTGCTTGTAAATCTGGAGCTGGATCTAAATAATATCTGGCTCTCCTGGTCCAGGAAAAAAACTTGGCCCAAAGAAGGGAATCGAAAATGTCTTTTGAGTTGGGTTTCCAGCCACAGATATTCCTACAGCCTACAGATCAAACCCCTTGCTCTGATATGGATTGACCTTAGAAAACAGTCACAGCCAATATTTGTCCAGTCCTTCTTTCTAGGTGCACATGCCTCATACAGTCTGTTCTTTTGATCTTGAGAACATGCTGGGAGGTGGAGACTCTATTCTTTCCATTGTACAGATGGAGAAACCAAGAGGTAGATAATATGTCTGAGGCCATACAACACGCACATAGTGGGTCTGGAGGTCGCATCAGGATACAGAGTGCTGTGCATGGCAGCCTCTGTCTGCCAGCCCACCCGAAATCTCTGCACCTTAGCCCTCCTCCAGTCCCCGGACACTCCAACCTCTGTCCTCCGAGCTCTGATGGAATCTTACCTCTCAGTGTGCCTTCTCTCATCTAGGACTTCCTGACGTCAACTGAACAGGGGACATCCTGGATAGGCCTCTTCAAAGAGAGCCAGAAAGGAAACCACAGGTGGACAGATGGCTCAACCCCCACCTACACGTGAGTCTCCCTGTCTGTGATGCGGATGCCCCTAACAACCCAAGACAGTCTTCCCCTAAGAGACCAGCAGGGCTTTTAAAGAGCAATTTTATGACTCCTCTGGATATTCCCGTCATTTACCCACTGTTTACGTGCAGCAGCTCCCAGAACACAAGCCACCCTTTCTATCCTGCCAGCTATTGTTATTTTATTACTTGGGAAGAGTGTTCCCATTTAAATGCTCAAGAAACAGTGGATTCAACACCAACCTGGTTCTTTGTTGCAGGACTTCTCAGAGCCTTGAATGTGCCTATTCAGAAGTATAATAATGTAGCATTTGCCAACTGTATGGGTTTCTTGTAGCTGCTGTAACAAAGAGCCACAAACTGGGTGGTTAAAACAACAGAAAACTATTCTCTCACCGCTCTATAGGACAGAGTCCTAAACCAACCCGACAGCAAGACTATACTCCCTCCAAAGACTGTAGGGGACAGTCTTTTCCTGCCTCTTCCAGCTTCTGGTGCCTCCAGTTATTCCTTGGCTCATGGGCCCAGCACTCCAACCTCTGTCTTTGTGGTCACATACCCTCCTCCTCTCCCCTGTGCCTTCTGTCTTCTATCTCTTATAAGGACACTTATCATTGGATTAGGGACTCACTCAGTGAATCGAGGGTGATCCCATCTTTGCATCCTTCACTTAATTTAATATGCAAAGACCCCTTTCCCAAATAAGGTCACAGTCACAGACACCTGGGGTTAGGATGTGGGTGTACCTTTTCAGTTGGGACAACATTGAACCCACTATACCCTCCTGGCAGTTACCTGCCTTTTCACACTCTTTGCTTTTGGACATTTCCATCTGCCAGCATCGCCTTTCCCTGTATGATAAACTGCTCTGGATGGGGCCAGGCCCAGGGAAGAGTTCATCTCTTTGGCAAACTCATCTGCTGTCTGCACACCTACCATATATCTTACATGCGCGGGTCATCACATCCTCAGAATGTGCTCCCATTTTGCAAAAGAGAAAAACAAAGGCTCGGATATTAAGACTGTTGCCCTGGTCACATAGACAGCAGGTGGAAGAGCTAGAATTTGGACAGGGTAAATGTGGCTTCAAGGTGAGTGGACCTCGGGGAAAGGGAGAGGGTCTGGGAGATGAGGCAGTCAGAGATAGTGGCCCCAGAGCTTGGAGACCCCCAGCTTCTCTGAAGACTGTTGCCACTCCCATTTGAGCTCAGTGTCTCCACTTAGGGAAAAAAAAAAATGGGAAGGGGTTGACCAGATGACTACTGTAAGATGGGCTCAATAAGTGATTCCCACCGGGGACCTCAAGAACCTCAGGGCCAGGCCTTCTCTCAGAGATAGCAGGATGGGGGGCTCAGGCACTGGCCCATCTACTCAAGAATTTTGTGGGCATCTCTTTACAGCAACTGGGAGTCCAAGGAGCTACATGATAATGGAAGTTCCCCAGCCTGCATGATTATACACAACTATGGATACTGGAGGAACTTCTCTTGTGAATCAGACAGATTTGCCTTCATTTGTGAGAGGCGGCAAGACTGCTAAGCCTTATACTCCAACCCTGGGACTGATGTAGAACCCTTGATAAACAGCCTCAAGCCCCATTCCTGCCTTCTCTGGGTTCTGAGCTCACAGAGGCAACGAGAGAGGACATTTCTCCAAAGCCTAGGTCCTTTTCTTGGCATTGGGCTTGCTCACCTTTGATTTCCTTTCCCAATTTCTGCTGAGTGGAAGGAATGCCCCAGAAGCCGTCTGGGGCCCATCCCTGCAGGAGGATGATAATTCTTAACTTTGATTAAATCCAGACTTGGCCATGATCTTGCTTGGGCCAGTGAAATGTGGTGGGAATTGACATGTGCCACTGTTAAGCAGGAACCTCAAGAGCCTCGTGTGGGTCTGCCATCTTTGTTTTGTTCTTGTCACAAGACCAGCTTCTTCCCAGAGAGGGCAACTCCTTCATATATGGTCCTGCAGTGAAGAAGACCCCCTCAAGCAGAGCATCTACTGACCCATAAACATGACCAAGAAGTGAAGTTCTGTGGTTGTTGGCCACTAAGATTTTGAGGTCACCAGTTGTTACTGCAGCATATTTAACTTACGCTGACTGATACAGGGGACCAAGCTCTGTTTCATAAAATCCCCAGATCTGGGGCGTTCTTCCAACACAAGAAGCCTGAAGCTTGTGGCTACGGGGTGATTGGGTCCCTCACATTCATTCAACATTACCGTTACCTCAGCTAGTCTCTCCAGTTTCTCCTCAGCATCTCTTGCTGCTCCAGTCTCCTCTCTGGTTCCCAGTGATATTGTTCTAAGACAACCCCAAAGCCCCTTCACAGTCTGCCCACTTCCCTTTCTTCATGCCCTTCACACTTCCATGTGTTTGCTCTTGTAGATTTCTCTGCCTGGAATGCTCCCTGCCCCTGACTTCCTGTGAACCACTTCCTCATCCTCCTTTGGGCCCAAATCAACTGGTACCCTCTGCATGGGCTACTCAGGAGTCTGACTCTTGCTTTCCTCTCAGACAGCTTCATTACCTTCGTGATTATGATTTACGTTGTACAGAGCAGCGGGTCTGTATCCCATTAAAAAAAAATCCTTCAATCTGTTAATTGTGTCTGGCCATTTCTGTTAACCCTAAAACCTATGCCAGTTTCCTCCACATCTATAACCCTGGATTCTTTTTTTTGTTGTTTTAATGTTTATTTATTATTGAGACAGGGAGTAACATAGCATGAGTGGGGGAGGGGCAGAGAGAGAGGGAGACACAGAATCCAAAATGGGCTCCAGGCTCTGAGCTGTCAGCACAGAGTCTGATGCAGGGCTCGAACCCACGAACCGTGAGATCATGACCTGAGCCGAAGTCAGACGCTCAACCAACTGAGCCACCCAGGTGCCCCTGTGACCCTGGATTCTTGAGACCAAGGTCTCTGGGAAAGTGCAGGCATCAGGCATGGTCATTCCAGGCACCTGGCCCAAGCTCGCTTACATACGCATGTGTCACTCATGGCTAGATAGTCATGGCACAAGAAAGTTAAGGTCTTTCTGAATAATTGTTCTCCAACAAGTGTCATTTTGAATAAGGCAAAGTAGCAATTTGGTCTGGTCCTTGCTATCTCTTTCTTTAGAATCTGAAACTGTGTGGGGATGAGATGCATGCTTGTATCCCTGCGGCGGAGAAGAGAAAAATAAAACGTGATCCTCTTCCAGGACCATGGAGATGCGTCATCAGAAACTAGGAGTGGCTTCCTGCCCTTTGTTCGGAAAGTTTAGCTGAAGTCCAGCTATTAGAAAGATGCAGTTGCTGGGTTGACCAGATGTCTCACGATGACTTGGAGAAGTGGATCAAAC
Organism: Hyaena hyaena; assembly: GCF_003009895.1. Classification (NCBI taxonomy): domain Eukaryota; kingdom Metazoa; phylum Chordata; class Mammalia; order Carnivora; family Hyaenidae; genus Hyaena; species Hyaena hyaena. Next base: position 1,805,706 of record NW_024080859.1, read on the forward strand.
CATGTGCTTTCTCTGGATGTATTTTGCGACTGATTTATTCAGTAAAAACTCACAGTATGGAAGAGACAGTGATGAAGAACCAGGGTGACACACCTGTCACCTGGGTGAACTTTGCAGTTCATGGCAGAGGGGAACTGATAGCACCGGCATAGAGAGCAAGATGGAGCCACTCATGTCAAGCAGTAGCTTACGTCAAGCGGGGACACACACAGCCAAAGGCATTGCTGTTCAGACCAGATATCACCGAAACCAGCTCAAGCTGATGGCGTCCAGAACTGGAAACCAGCAGAGCCAAAAGAGATCTGCTGAAGACCGAGGCTGATTAAACTCTGTTTAAAAAGGGAGAGCTGATGCATAGGTACACATGTGCCCCGATGTTCACAGCAGCACTTTCAACAACAGCCAAATCATGGAAAGAGCCTAAATGTCCATCAAGTGCCGAATGGATCAAGAAGATGTGGTTTATCTATACCATGGAATACTACATGGCAATGAGAAAGAATGAAATCTGGCCATGTGTAGCAACGTGGATGGAACTCAAGGGTGTTATGCTGAGTGAAATAAGTCAGGCAGAGAAAGACAGATACCATATGTTTTCACTCATATGTGGATCAGGAGAAACTTAGCAGAGGACCAAGGTGGAGGGGAAGGGGAAAAATAGTTGGGGAGAGGGAGGGAGGCAAACCATAAGAGACTCCTAAATACTGAGAACAAACCGAGGGGTGATGGGGGTGGGCAAGAGGAGAAAATGGGAGATGGGCATGGAGGAGGGCACTTGTTGGGATGAGCACTGGGTGTTATATGGAAACCAATATAAAAGAAAAAAATAAAATAAAAAGGGAGTATCTTTGCAGCAAACTGTCGGACTTTCCAGACGCTGTCCTTCACATCTGACTGCATCAGAAAGGCAACTGCTCACAAAAGTTCTGCCGGATTGATATCTGAATATAACAGAGATCCTTTAGTGCTTGAACATAATAAGCAGCGTGTGCAGGGAGCTGACCCAGACCAGACCGAAGCCTCTTCCCAGCTGTGAGCTCATAGACGGGCTTCGCATTTGGTTTGTTCACGTCTTACCCCTTGCGGTGCCTTGTCTGTTGCGTGACTTTGACTTGTGCTTTGCTTTGTGTGGCCCAAATGAAGCCAAGTTAAACGTGTATCAAACGTTGCTGAGTTTGGAATCCTGAACCTGCTTTACGATTATGTTAACCTTGCTTCATGACTGGATAAAGCTGACAAGGCCGAGACACACACGATGTGTGTACGCACCTCCATAGCATTCTTGTGACGGGAGGTTTGAACAAGCAACAGGGGGACCTGACCCTCGCTGGGGAAGGGTCCAAACCCAGGAAAATGGTTTCATCACAGCCCACCCTGACTCTGGTGTAATATCCGTTTATTGGTTGGCTCCAAGGCTACAGCTGGCCCAAAGAATGCACAAATCCGGTTCCTTGAAATTAGCATTTTGTTTGTGTGGCTCAGTAACTCACATTTCCACAAACTAGTTTCTCCTCCTGAGAAGGTAAACTCCAGAAAGAAGCTCATCTTGCTTGCTCTGTGTTTGAATTTCTAGAGCCTGGAACGCAGATATCCCTCAATAACATTTGATGAACAAACGGATGGAGAAGTTCCAAAGGCATGGGGTCAGGCAGGTGAACTTCCCCAGGCTTCATTCACTCTAGTCAAACTCCTACAGGGCTCTCCCGAGTGACAAAAAAATAGTATCTAGCACTTACCCAACATTTGCTAAGTGCCAGGCAGTTTATACATTAGGCAGATGCTATTATTAGCCTCCCCGTTTTCAGACAGAGCATCGGAGGATTCCCAGGATTTCCACCTGAGTCTGTTGACGGAGCCAGTGCCCTAAGGCACAAAATCTCTCTTTGCCTAAGAATCTGTTTGAGAACCCGAAGAGAACTGGAAGAATTCACTTTGCTGGCTACCGAGTCTTTGTTTAAAGAAGTAAATTACACGCCCCAGGGAATTCACTGGAAGCAATGTCCTGGGGTAGCAGGGATTAGTAGGATTGTCTGAACCCACCGTCTCCAGCCCCCCCCCCTCCCCGCATGTGTTCAGAGCTCATCAGACAAGGCCCCTGGGGAAACTTCCTGGAGGACGCAAGAGGTGAACACAGTCCGGCCCATCAGGAGTGAGTCAATGACATTAAAGAGCACATTGGGACCCATTCCCTGCACAACCTGATGGGGTTCATTACCGAACAAGTCATAGGACTTCAAGTGACAGCCGGGGACTCATTAAAAGTTGGCTCACAATTCCCCACCCTCCACTTCATTTGTGGAAATTAAGGAGTCCCTGCGGATCAGCCACAGAGCTGCAGGCAGAGGAGATCTGATGCACGGCTCAGCGCTAAGGTGGAGACAGAGCCACAGACTCACCCCACTCCGGAGACCTGGTCCCCAGATGGTTTTCTGACTTAGGTTCAAGCCCAAAGTTGGCCATGTGATTAGCACCTAGAGACATAAGTGGGAACTGGAGGTGACATTCTCTTCCCCCAAGCCACAAGGTTCCCGGAGCTGCAAACAGCCAAATGCTACAACATGCACACCGGCATCTGGGGCAGCAGAACTCAGGCATGTGAAGTCCCTGGTTCGGGGCGTGGCCGCTGTGACGGCTCCACACTGCTGACCACACGGGTGGAGGTCTCCAGGGCTCCGAGGGCCGCATGCTCACTGCACCGTTACAGATACTACCTGTCCAACACCGCCCCTCCTTGCCCCCCAGACTGGCAGCCCTGAGAGGGCAGGGCCAACCTGAACTAGCCAGCATTGTGCTCCCCCAGCCGGGCACCTTGTAGGTGTTCAATAAAACTGCCTGAGAAAACAAACTAGCCTCTCACTGCAACCCTATGGAAGGTCCATGTGCTACAAGATCCCACTGAAATGTGAATGGCTATTCCCCAATTTATCTGAAATTCACTGACATCACAGCCAGTGTTCTTCTTGTAAATGTGCATCATCTAGTGCCTGTTGGGGTTATGGGGCGATGTACTCTGCAGTCTGACCCCCATCTGCCATCTTAGGCCATTTTGAGCCACTCACCCCTCCTTGCTGCCCCAGACCCTGTCATGTTGGCCTCGCTCTGTTCCTTGGATGGGCAATTACCTTCCCACCTCAGGTCCTTTGCACATATTGTTCCCTCTGCCTGGTGTACCCTTTCTGCTCACTCTGTCCCTGGAACAAAATGTCTCAGCTGAAATGTCACTTTATCCGTGAATCCACCCCCTACGCCTACCCCCAGCCTCTCCACACTCTGTGGATTAGGTTTTTAGGCTCTTATAGCCAATCGTCTTCCTTTCCTCAAACTCCTCACCCTCTTGTCTAAATTCAGTTATTCATCATCCACCCTCACCCTTCTACTGTGATGTTCACAGGGGAAGGTATGCCAGTCCCGGTCACTGTGGGCTCCCCGGGAAAGGCTCAGGCGTTGCATACACAGCTGTTGGATACAGGCTGGCTGGGGCTGGACTTCCTCTGAGCTGGAGATAAGACTTATCTTGTGCACTGTCTTTGGGAACTGAAGCTGGACATGCTTATCACACTACCCAGCTGGCGTGCCCTGTTCCGACTTTACCCAATAATCAAAGGGCAGATCAAGCATGAGGCTTCCTCCCTCCATACGCCGTTAGACAGCCGCTTAGCAGAATGAGGGCGGACTTCTTAAGCAAGACGATGACCAAGGATTTGAAGAGTTCTTCAACTTGACTTAACTGTGCAATCCGCAGTGGGAATCTTGTCCTATAAACACTCACGGAGTTCCTACTTTGTGCTAGAGAACGGAAGTGACTGGACCCAAGTTCCACCTCTGAGTAACTGGGTGGGAGGTGGGCGAGTGCTGGGTCATTCAAATCTGGGAGATAAATGCCATCAAGATGCAGCAGACTCCCACGACGTTACAACTCCCCTGACTTCCCTGAAAGCCACGGAGGTATAAAGATCCAAGCAGGAAATCCACTGACTATTGACTTAACCACTAACACTAGCACCATTCTGTAGTTGCGTCTGGGATCAGATGGAAGACAGACACAGGGGTGGTATGCGGTGGAGGGAAGTAGGTGCAGGGCATTACTCTCAGGGACAGGCTGGGTCTGACCCACCTCTCTGTCTGCAGCTGTGAACAAAGACTCTGGCACCAGCAGAGGCTGATGAAAGTCTGGGAACAAAGCGACTTGAGCAATATTTCTTGGTCACCCCGGTCAGAGCCGGTGGGGAGCCCCAGAAATGCATGGTCCTGTCTGGGAGAACAGCTGAGCAAAGCTGCAACGCTGTGGTTCAAAAGGACTTTGGTTATTGGTGTTTTTATCTCCAGTGGCCACGCACTGACTGCCTGGCACACAGTAGGTGCACAGGCAATACCTGTGAGATGCAGTTCATAGTGCAAGAAAAAAATTGAAATCAGGGTTGAGCGGGGAGAGGGGTTCACCTCGACCAAGCACCTATTGTGTGCCAAGTTCTCTGCACACATTGTGTCTCTTACCATTATCTTTCAGCCCCTTTTCACAGAAGAGAAAGTGAGCCCCAGAGAGGCCAAACCACTTCCGAGGGTCACAGTGCCCTCTCCAGGCAGGGCTGCAAGATGCAGCTGAACTGAGACCTTGGCCTCCACTCCTCCTGGCTTGGTATTGAGCCCCATCTGTGGCATTCATTTGCCTTATATCCTGAACCTCTCTGGGCATCCAGAAGCGGCAATAAAAGATGTCTCTCCTTCATCCTGAGCTCGCTTCTTGGTTGAAAGCTCGTTTCTTGGAGAAACGCCTGTTTCACTGATGCTCTTGCCGACTTGAGTTGTGCCAGGAAGTCCCCCAGATTTCCCCCACATCAGGCTCTTCTGCTGTCCCCGCGGGATAGAGCTTACACGAGAGTGTTGGCTGGACCTCAGTCCAAGCTGACCCCTCTTGCCAGCCCACTCTCCCCCGGGCCCTAGAGGGTGGCCCTAAGGTGCCTCCAAGTTCCTTCACATTTTGGCTCCAGCCTGACTTCCCAGCCTCCTCTGACCCCACTCTGGACACCTCTTCATCCTTTGCTCATGCTGGTTCCTCTGCCTGCTGCCCGCTCCCTGACAACAGGAGACTGTTCATGCTTCGTTCCGCTCCAAGGGCACCTCCCTCCCTTCCCACCTGCACTGTGGGCTCTCGCAGCACTGGGCGTGCCTTCCCTCACCGTTTTCTTTAATGCATTTTTATTGAACATTTGCTATGTGCAAGAATCATTCTTGATGCTGGGAACACAGTGAGGCACGTCCCTGCCCTCAAGATGTCACAGTCCCGTGGGAGACACAAACCCATAACCAGGTAAGGTCAACGTTGCATGACAGGGGATCGCTGGGGAAGCGAGGAGTCAGAGAGGCACAAGACCCAGCCAGGGATGGGGTAATCACAAAAGGCTTCCTGGAGGAGGAGGTGGCACGTGATCTGAGACCACGTTAGTTGAGGCAGATGGGAGCGAGGCATGAGGGATGTGGTGGGACCTGGGGTCAATTCAGGAAATTGAAAATGCTCCCATCTCATTTTAGCCTTGAGAGGCAAAGTGGGTGTTGGAAGAGAGAGAGAGAGCTGAGCAGAAACTGGAGGGGCCTAACAAGGGGCAGACTTTTGGCTGCAGTGAGGCATCTGGGACTAGGGAGCCACAGATGGTTCTAAGCAAGAGGAAGGATGGAATCTGGTGTGTTTAGCAGGATCCGTCTGGTGTTGTGTAGGAAGCAGGTGCAGAGGTCACGGCCAAACCAGAGAAGTGAATCAGGAGGGAATCCGTAGGGGGTTTAAATAGCGTCACTCAGAAATGCATGTTCTACGCACCTGTGTGGCTCAGTCAGTTAAGCGTCCAACTCCTGATTTCGGCTCAGGTCATGATCTCACGGAATGAGATTGAACTCCAAGTTGGGCTCTGTGTTGACAGCGTGGGGCCTGCCTGGGATTCTCTCTTTCCTCCCCTCTCTCTGCCCCTCCCCTGCTTACACGCGCACTCTCTCCCAAAATAAAAAAGACAACAATAGAGAAAGCTCAATGACAATTTTTAAAAAAAAGAAAGAAACACATGTCCACTTGGAACCTCAGAATGTGACTTTGTTTGGAAGTAGGGTTTTTTTTTTTTAATTTTTAATGTTTAATTTATTTCTGAGAGGGAGAGACAGTGTGAGCAGGGGAGGGCCAGACAGAGAGGGAGACACAGAATCTGAAATGGGCTCCAGGCTCTGAGCTGTCAGCACAGAGCCCTACACGGGGCTCGAACCCACGAACCGTGAGATCATGACCTGAGCTGAGGTTGGATGCTCAACCAACTGAGCCACCCAGGCGCCCCTGGAAGTAAGGTTTTTACAGACGTAAATCAGTAAGGATCTCAAGATGAAGTCCTGGGTGCTGCTGCCTTCAATGGCTGGTGTCTACTGATTGGTGGCCTTATAAGGAGAGGGGAAGATATACAGACGTGAGAAGTTCATGGGAAGACACAGGCAGAGATTAGAGTGATGCGGTCAAGGGTACTGGTGGCCACCAGAAGCCGGAAGCGAGGCATAGGACTGGCCCTCCCTCGGAGCCTCGGGAAAGAGTTCACCTGCCCACGGCTGGCCTCCAGAACTGTGAGGGAGCACACCGCTGTTGTTTTGAGCTACCCAGTTTGTGGCCATTTGTCTCTTCAGCCCCAGGAAGCGAACACAGGGGCTGGTGCTGTCTTCCAGGTTATATGTGCCTGTCCCAGGCGGGGGTCTCGGCGGTGAGAACACGGGTGCAGAAGGAGAGTGGACTCTGAGCTGCAGTGAGACCCAAGGGTGAGCCAAGCCTGGCTGCTGGTGCCTGTGATGGCCTGACACCGTCTGCTCCCTCCCTCCTCACCCTTAACCCGGGGGGCAGCCTGGGGCCCGAGCAGGGCCGCGCTAAGAGATCCCATCTCTGGCCAGGCGTCTCTGCTTCTGCAGAGGCGGGACATCAGGCGCTCTTCTGGACCGCTCCCAGCGGCTGGGCCCAGGCCTTCCTCACCAAAGCTGCACAAGCCTGCTCCGGGAGGCAGGGGGTGCCTGTTGGGGAGAGCACTGACAATGGAGTGTCCACACTCCCCACTCCCTGAGAGGGGAGGGCTATGCCGAGAGAGCGGGGGGGGGGGGGGGGGGGGGCACCAGCCTCCTTTTGTGTTCCCTCCCCTGCCCAGTTAGAGACAGGGGTCTTGGCACCTCCATGTCCCTCCCTAACCCTCTCTGCGCACAGCCTGGCTCCCAACGGGGCGCGGAGGCCTCAGGGAAGGTTTGGGGGCCGCAGGTACCGCCGTGGGCTAATCTCAGGGAAGCCTCTGGAAGTCTCCCTGAGGCCCCCTCCTGACTCTGGGGCCCTGGGGACGGCCCCTCCCCTCCCGCCCCTGCCCCGCACAGGTCTCCTCTGGGGTGCCTTGGGAGAAGAGCTTGAAAAAGCGCAGGTGCAGCCTCCCGCCCCGCCCGCCACACTCTGGAGCTCCTGGTGCCGAGCGTGAGTGGGGAGACCCAGGGCTTCCTCTGCTACCGCAGCAGAGCGCTCCCCGCAGCCGCCAACAGAGTGTGCGCCCCTGGGCGTCTTCCTGGAGGAGGTGATGCAAGCGCAGAATGTGGGGAAGGACGGTGGGTAACGAGTGTTGGTTGGGGTGGATCTTGGGACCCAGAGCCCGGCCGCGCGAAGTTTGAGGCAAACAGGGCCCAAGCGGAGGCCGCGGGTGCCTGAATTGTTCACCCAGGCTGGCCGCGCACGCACAGTCCACGCACGTCCGGTGCGCACTCTGGGGGTCGCGGTAGATCTTGGGGTGAAGGCTGTCTGTCAGGGATGCGGGCGTCAGGCACCATCTTCCCTCTTCTGCTGTGTCGTACTGTGCGAGTGACGTCTGTGTGCACCTGCACGCCTGCCTGCGGCCGCCACCCGCAGGTGCGTGAGTCCTTCCCCGAGGCGGGGTCTCCGATCTGCGTACATGCGCGGGGCTGAGCGGTGCTGCAGGCGCCTGCGGGCCCCGCTGTGTGCGCATCTGGTGTGAGAGTTCACAGCAGCTGCGCCGGGTTGGCTCCAGGTGTGTGGAGGTGTGGGGGCACGCCCACCCACATGTAGGTGGGCACCCGGGTCCCAGTCTGTACGAACAAGAGGCCCCACCCACGCCGGAGCACGGCGGTTCTGAGATGCCTCCCCTTCCGCTCTCACACACACCTGGGCTGCGCTCAGGGCTCAGGGCTGCTGCCCGAAGGAGCCAGAAGGCTTAAGGGAGGTGGTGGGCTCTTCCTCTCTTTGCTGCCGGCTGGCCCTAGGCGCTCGGACCCTCCCTCTCCTGCCCTGGGGACGCGCTGGGCTGTGAACCAGGAGACTGACAGCGCAGAGGTAGAAGAAGGCCAAGGAAAGCCCATTTTACTTTCTATTATTATTATTAATTATTATTATTATTAATTAGTTTAGGGAGAGAAAGAGCACCCAAGGAGGGGGAAGGGGCAGAGGGAGAGAGAATCTTTTTTAATGTTATATTTATTTATTTTGAGAGAGAGAGAGAGCAGGGGAGGGGCAGAGAGAGAGGGAGAGAGTCCCAAGCAGACACCACACTCAGTGCAGAGCCCAACACAGGGCTCGATCCCACCACCCTGGGATCATGACCTGAGCCAGTATCAAGAGTCCGACGCTCAACCCACGGAGCCTCCCAGGCCCCCCAGGCCCATTTTGCTTTCTAAAACAATGGGGCAAAAATCACACAATAAAGAATCAACCGTTTCAGAAGTGGCTTTTTTTTTTTTTAAAGTGTATTTATTTATTTTGAGAGAGACAGAGACAGCTCGAGTGGGGGAGGGGCAGAGAGAGAGGGAGAGAGAGAATCCCAAGCAGGCTCAGGGCTGCCAGCACAGAGCCCGACGTGGGGCTCGAACCTACAAGCCTCGAGATCATGACCTGGGCTGAAACCAAGAGTGGAGTCTCAATGGACTATGCCACCCAGGGGCCCCAAGAGTGAACCATTTTAAAATGTACAGTCCATGGCATTTAGCATATTCACAGTGTTGTGCAATCACCATCTCTTTCTAGTTGCAAAATACTTTCCTCATTGTCAAAAACATTGTCTTTGTTAGAGTCAGTCCCCCATCCGCCCAGCCCTCCCCCCTTCCCTGGCCCCAGCTCCTGGCTACCCCTAATCTGCTTATGAATTTGTGTAATATTTCATAGTAGTGGAATCAGGCAACCTTTTGTTCAGACAGCATTTTGTGCCTGGCTTTTCTCAAACAGTGTAATGTGTTCAAGGTTCATTCATGTCGAAGTGTGTGATATAGTGCCTCAGTGTTGAGTATATTCACGTTGTTATGTAAAAGAGCTCCAGTATGCTTTTTTTTCTTTTTTACAGAGATGGAGGGAGAAAGAGAGAATCTTTATTTTATTTTATTTTATTTTATTTTATTTTATTTTATTTTATTTTATTTTATTTCTAGGAGAGAGAGAGAGACAGCGTGAGCAGGGGAGGGTCAGAGAGAGAGGGAGTCACAGACTGAAACAGGCTCCAGGCTCTGAGCTGGCAGTCAGCACAGAGGCCGACGCGGGGCTCGATCCCACGAACCGCGAGATCATGACCTAAGCGAAAGTCGGACGCTCAACCGACTAAGCCACGCAGGCGTCCCTTGAGAGAGAGAGAGAATCTTAAGCAGGCTCTGTGCCATCAGCGTGGAGCCCAACGTGGGGCAAGAACTCCCAAACCGTGACATCATGACCTGAGCCGAAATCCAGAGTCTGCTGCTCAGCTGATTGAGACCCCCCCCACCCAGGCGCCCTCATCGTTGCCATTTAAACATTCAGTGTCGTGCCACCCGCGTCTCTATTTAGTTCTAGACATTTCAACACCACAAAGGGAAATCTGCAACCCATTAATAGTCACTGTCCATTCCATCGTACTCCCATCCCCTGGCAACCACTGATCTGCTTTCTGTCTTGATGTGTTTCCTTCCTGTGGATCTTTCTAATATATGAAATCGCGCTATGTACAGTCTTTGTGGCTAGGCTCTCTCACTCAGCTTAATGTCTTTGAGGTTCATCTGTGTTGTGGCATGGGTCAGTGTGTCATGTTTTGGATGCCTAAATGACATTCTGTTATATGGATATGCCACTTTTCCTTTATACATTCATCTGTTGATCCATCCTGCGTTAAAAAAAAATGTTGCATTTTTGCATCAAGCCTGTTGGTGGCAGAGAGAGGAAGACAGAGAGACAGACAGGGAACACCAGATGGATCTGGTGCTTGGGAGGAGAGCTGCCCTCACAGGGAGCTGGGCCAGATGTGAGTCTGTGTCACTGGGGGAAAGGGAAGAACTTACAGCTGGGAGCCTCGGATGCTCCAGGAAGCAGGAGGTTGGGGATAGCAGAGTGGGTAGCGCTCAAGGAGGTGGGGGGATTCAGAGAATGGCACTGTGAAATGATGAGCGACAGAGCGGGGGTCAGAGAACACGGCGCTGCTGATGCCAGTCAGGCCATGTACTTGTGAGGGACTCATGCAAGTCGGGCCACGCAACAACCACAGCAGCTAAGAGCTGAACGCGCATCACGTCACCTAAGCACCATGCAGCCGTGTGGCATGAGCATTGTTATTCCGTGTCCCAGCTGAGCTAGTAAGGGAAAATGCTGAGACTCAGCCAGGGCCCACGTCCTCTCCATGACATGCAAGAGACGAGACCTCTAGCTGAACTGGCACTTAGGGAATCGCTCGCTCTTAAAATTCAGGAAGGATTTGGAATCACAAGATGGGGAGAAGCATGGAGTGGCCAGCATGCCAAAGACAGGAAAGCCAGGTGGTGGTGCATGGACTCAATAATAGTAATAACAGTAGTCATTATTATTACCAGTATTATATTTTACTGAGTTCTTACCATGCACCAGGGCCTGCGCAAAGCACTTGAGGCACACGATCTTCCGTGACCCCGGGCAGCTCCGAGGAGCACTGATCGTCCTCATGAGCAGCATGCGGCTGAAGGACCGGCCATGGCCTGCAGGGTTGGGGGGCGCCTCCTCCCGGAAGTTCTCCCAGGCCGGGCTCAGCACACACCCAGAGCTCGTGCACACCCGGGGCTCCCGCCCACCCGGCCACCCTCCCTCTCTCCCCATCCAGGGGTGGCCGCCACGCTGGGCCGAAACCACAGCTTCGTGACTGAATTCGTCCTCGTGGGCTTCTCCACCTTCCCGCGCCATCTCCTGCCCGCCTTCTTCCTGCTTTACCTGCTCATGTACCTGTTCACCCTCCTGGGCAACCTGCTCATCACGGCCACCGTGTGGAGCGAGCGCGGCCTGCACACGCCCATGTACCTCTTCCTGTGCTCCCTGTCCACCTCCGAGATCCTCTACACCTTGGCCATCACCCCGCGCCTGCTGGTCGACCTGCTCTCCGCCCGCCGCACCATCGCCTGGGCGGCCTGTGCCAGCCAGATGTTCTTCTCCTTCACATTTGGCTTCACACACTCCTGCCTGCTCACCGTCATGGGCTACGACCGCTACGTGGCCATCTGCCACCCTCTGCGCTACAATGTGCTCATGAGCCCCCGTGGCTGCGTCTGCCTGGTGGCCTGGTCCTGGGCAGGTGGCTCAGTCACGGGGCTGGTGGTGACCACGGCCGTTTTCCACCTCACCTTCTGTGGACCCAATGAGATCCACCATTTTTTATGTCATGTGCCCCCTGTCTTGAAGCTGGCCTGTGGAACCGATGTGCCCGCCGTGGCCCTGGGCGTGGGGCTGGTGTGCATCACCGCCCTGCTGGGCTGCTGTCTCCTCATCCTTCTCTCCTACGTCTTCATCGTGGCTGCCATCTTGAAGATCCCCTCAGCTGAGGGCCGGCACAAGGCCTTCTCCACCTGTGCGTCCCACCTCACTGTGGTCATTGTGCACTACGGCTTTGCCTCTGTCGTCTACCTCAAGCTCAAGGGTCCCCAGTCTCTGGAAGGAGACACCCTGATGGCCGTCACCTACACGGTCCTCACGCCCTTCCTCAGCCCCATCATCTTCAGCCTCAGGAACAAAGAGCTGAAGACCGCCATGAAGAAGACCTTCCTCAGCAAACTTCATCCCTCCATCATCTAAGTGGCCAGTGTGGATATGGTTTTAGAAGAGGGAGAAGGATGACCACCCCCTCATCTGTACAATGGGCTTAATAATGCTTACCTAGTAAGAATGGTATAACGATTTATGTGATGACACCCGTGACAGAGCAGGTGCTCAATAAATGTGAAATCATCTGCTTCTTCCTCTCTTGGTTTGTGTCTTGGATATTAGTTTTATTTTGTAATCAAACAGGATCACTGAGATAGAGTCCATGTACCAATCACCACCACAATCAATTTGAAACATTTTGTGTCACCCAAAAGAGAAATCCATACCCATTCAGTTGCTCCCCCATTTCCTCCCCAATCCCCTTAACCCCCAATCCTAAGAAACCACTTTTTTCCCCAAAAACATATTTTTTAAAATTTTAGTTGAAGTATAGTTGCCACACAGTATTACCTTAGTTCAATAATACAACATCTGGTCAGACAACTGCATACATCTGTCACCACACAACGCGATTCCAACACCACTGACACGTTCCCTATGCTGCACCTTCATCCCCACGACTCACTCATCTGCTTTGCCTCTTCTGGACATTTTCTACAAATGGAAGAAGTATACGTTAGGGAACCTTTTTGACTTTTTTTTCACTTAGCGTAATGTGTTCAAGTTTCCTCCATGTTGTAGAACGTATCAGTACCTCCTTCCTTTTTTTTTTTAATTTTTAATGTTTATTTTAGAGAGAGAGACAGAGTACAAGTCGGGGAGGGGCAGAGAGAGAGAGGGAGACACAGAATCTGAAGCAGGCTCCAGGCTCTGAGCTGTCAGCACAGAGCCTGACATGGGGCTTGAACTCATGGACTAGGAGATCAGGATCTGAGCTGAAGCTGGACCCTTAACCAACTGAGCCATCCAGATGCCCCAGAACCTCATTTCTTTTCATTGCCAGACACTATTCCCCTGTATGGACATACCGGACTTTATCTGTCTGTTCATCGCTTGGTGAAGATCTCAGTGCTTCTACTTTTGCTATTTTGAATATTGCCACCAGGAATGTTTGTGTACAAGGCTTTTGCTTGAATATATAGTTTCGTACTGTTCCATATATACCAAGTAGTGGATTTTCTGGATGCAATGGTAACTCTATGTTTAACTTTGAAGAACGTTGCAGACTCTTTTCCAAAGTGGCTGCACTGTTCTGTATTCCCACTAGCAGTGCAGAAGGGTTCCGATTTCTCCACATCTTCACCTGCATTGGTTATTAACTGTCCTTTTCATTGTAGCTATCTCTGTGGTGTGAAGTGGTATCTCATGGTGGTTCTGACTTACATTTCCCTGATGAGTAGTCACGTTGTGCATCTCATCACATGCTTGGTGCCCATTTCTGTGTGCTTTTGGAGAAATGCCCTTGACACTCCACTGAGTTTTAAAATTGAGCTGTTTGTCTCTGTTAAGTTGTGGTTAATTGTTTAGAGTTTCTGGTTTCAAGGCCCATAGCAGATCTGTGAGTTCTGAATATTGTCTCAGATTCCGACTTGTCTTTTCACGATCCTGTTGGTATTCTTTTCAGGACAGATTTTAATTTTGATGACATCCAATCTATGAATTGTTTTCTTTCATTGCTTTATGCTTCGTTGTCATGTCTATGAAACTATTGCTGAGTCCAAGGTCACAGAGATTCACAGCTATGTTGTACTCTAAGAACATTATACTTTTAGCTTTTACACCTAGGTCTTTGATCTGCTTGGAGTTAGTTTTTGTACATAGTGTGAAGTGGGGGTGAATCTTAGTTTTGGCTGGGTTTAGTGTGGTTGCAATCTGCTTGGAAATGGCCATGTCTGAACTTCCCCTGGTTCCCCGTTCCTGTGATTGTATAATGTTGTGGGAAAGGAGAGTCACCACACACATATGCGTGGGGTATACATTGTTCAGATCGAATTAGCAAACAGTAATATTACCTCTGGTTCTTGGGCTGCTGTCACTGACGCTGGTATAGCAATGGTGAAAGTTAGTGATGATCAGTATATGAATATATACTATGTGTTGAGCATTATACTATATTCATTACTTTTGTGGTTTTTTTCATTTTATTTATTTTTGAGAGAGAGAGTGACAGAGAGCGTGTCCGCGTGTGGGAGAGGGGCAGAAGGAATAGGGGACAGAGGATCCGAAGTGGGTTTTGTGCTGACAGCAGAGAGCTTTTTTCAGGGCTCGAACTCATGAAACCACGAAATCATGACCTGCACCGAAATTTATGCCTAACCGATGCCACCGTGGTGCCCATATATTCAGTACTTTTAATATAGCATTTCTTTATTCCTAAAAATCCATAAATGGAAAAAAAGGCAATTTATGGCATCAGAATTGGCTTGTTATTTATAATTTTCTATTGCCTTTTAAGTCATAGGAATAGACTTATTTCTGAGAGGAGCATTAGGTGTGAGGATGCAGAACAGGAGAGGGGAGAGGAGGGGAATGGAGGGGAGAAAGAGGGAGGTTTTTGTACATTAGCAGTGGAACAGAGAGAGGTAGCCAGGCAAGGCAAGGAAAGAGGTAGTGGCTTCACCTGATAGAGCTGTGGGCTCTGCTGGGTGGGGATAAAGTGGGAGAGAGGTGAAGACCCTATTGCTGGTAATGATCGTACCTTTGGGGAAAGAGAAAGCAATTGGCTTGAGCCTGGGCAAGAGCCTGGTGCAGAGAACACAGGTGTTACATTTTAGACAGTTTTCATATGACATCAATTATAAGGCTTTTTCCTTGGAAGCCCGTGAAACCTTCAGTAAGGTGTCATTGTCATGACCTTGCTGAGCTGCGCTGGTCTGCTGAATGCATTTCCGTCAGCTCTCACTGCAAAGTGGACACAGGAGGCAACAGTCTTCCTGCCTTGGGAGTCTATTCCTCTTCCCCCTGGGTCGCCCTGACGTGGAGTGAAAGAAACAAATGGGAGGGGGCATCACCCATGCGACAGGTGGAATTCCCTCTAGTGAGCTGGTGCTTTGGTACAGGCAATGAAACCAAGGAAGAGAGAAAATACGTAGATGGTATTTCCAACGTGCAGCTGCCACTACCTCTGATCCACCCACTCTTACTCAGGAAGCTTCAGAAGTAAGTCCTCACAACAATATCCTCTTCTCCGGTTCCCATTTCCTGAAATGAATCTTCTCTCAATTTCTGCTTTCTATCTGTATTTTGAACATTTTGTCTTCCTTTCATGCATAGTACCCATTTCTCCCTAATTACCCAACTTTTACTGGTGAAATGTCTATTTGGACTGGTAATTTGCCAAATGTTAGCAGCATGTGACCTCATTCAGAGCTCACACTCTTTATATCGATTCCGTTTGAATTTTCCACTACAGTTGACTGGGAAGCCCTTGAGGAGGAATTCAGACACGGAACTGGGATGTAGCCCCAGCATGGCAGCCATCCCTGCTGGGGAAGGAGGAAGAAGGCTCAGTGGACATGACTCAGACTCTCTGCTGAGCCCGGCCTGGGAGAGCTTCCTAGAGGGGCTCCTGCAACCCCCGGACGCCATGGCCGGTCCCTCGGCCACATGGGGTTCATGATAATGGTCTGTGCTTCACGGAGCTGCTCGGGGTTTATGTAAGATCATACCCCTCAAATGCTTAGTATACAGGTCCTGGTGCATAGTATTCAAGAATTCAAAATAATAATTATTATTACGGCTACTATTAAAACCCCAGTGGAAAGCTCAGGGTCTCTCTTTAGCCCCACCTGGGTTGAATCTCACTTCAGAGCTTGTCAGTGCCTGTAGTCATTTTTCTAAGTAGGAATGGAAAAAGATAGAAAGAAAATCTAGTCTATGAAAAATAATATAATTTATTAATATTAATAGCATGTAATAATATATTATATTAAAGATATACATATTAAATTATTTAATATATTGTTACATTATATATTTTTAAATTTTATATAATTATGTCATACAGTTATATTAATTATAATATTAATTATAGTTATATAGGGAAGTATAATATATACCATACAATATATGAAATATCCACTATGTATTATATATTATGTTAATATATGCCACATTAATATAGTATGTTATATTATGTTAATACATGCCATATTAATATAATATATTATATATTATATACAATATTATAGAATAAATATATAATTTATACATTACATTTTATAAAATGGGACAATACAACTAGAAGCATACTAAAATCTATAATATATGGTGATAACTCTAGAACATTATTATTTTTTTTCTTTCATAGTTTATTATCAAGTTGGTTTCCATATAACACCCTGTGCTCATCCCAACAATGGCCTCCTCCATGCCCATCACCCCCCTTCTCCTCTCCCCCACCCCCATTAGCCTTCAGTTTGTTCTCAGTATTTAAGAGTCTCTCATGGTTTGCCTCCCTCCCTCTCTCCAACTATTTTTTCCCCTTCTCCACCATTGTCCTCTGTTAAGTTCCTCCTGATCCACATATGAGTGAAAACAGACAGCATCTGTCTTTCTCTGCCTGACTTATTTCACTCAGCATAACACCCTTGAGTTCCATCCACGTTGCTACACGTGGCCAGATTTCATTCTTTCTCATTGCCATGTAGTATTCCATTGTATACATAAACCACATCTTCTTGATCCATTTGTCCGTTGATGGACACTTATGCTCTTTCCATGTTTTGGCTATTGTTGAGAGCGCTGCTATGAACACTGGGGTACATGTGCCCCTATGCATCAGCACTCCTGTGTCCCTTGGGTAAATTCCTAGCAGTGCTATTGCTGGGTCATAGGGGAGTTCTTTTGTTAATTTTTCGAGGAACCTCCACACTGTTTTCCAGAGGGGCTGCACCAGTTTACATTCCCCCAACAGTGTAGGAGGGTGCCCGATTCTCCACATCCTCGCCAGCATCTAGAGTCTCCTGATGTTCATTTTAGCCACTCTGACTGGTGTGAGGTGGTAT
Organism: Hyaena hyaena; assembly: GCF_003009895.1. Classification (NCBI taxonomy): domain Eukaryota; kingdom Metazoa; phylum Chordata; class Mammalia; order Carnivora; family Hyaenidae; genus Hyaena; species Hyaena hyaena. The sequence continues at coordinate 1,822,668 of NW_024080859.1, forward strand.
CTCAGTGTGGTTTTGATCTGCATTTCCCTGATGATGAAGGATGCTGAGCATCATTTCATGTGTCTGTTGGCCATCTGGATGCCCTCTTTGGAGAAGTGTCTGTTCATGTCTTCTGCCCATTTCTTCACTGAATAATTTGTTTTTTTGGGTGTGGAGTTTGGTGAGTTCCTTATAGATTTTGGATACTAGCCCTTTATCTGGTATGTCATTTGCAACTATCTTTTTCCATTCCATCAGTTGCCTATTAGTTTTATTGATTGTTTCCTTTGTCGTGCATGAGAACATTATTTACTCACAACCTTCAGTTTCCAGTCAGCTAACAAATATTTATTAAGAACCTACTATGCGCCAAGCATGGTAGGGCTACAATGGTATCCAGACAGAGTCCCTGCCCCCAGGAGCTTCCATCCTAATGGGGAGATTAACAGGGGAAAAGAGTACCAATGTGTGCTGTGCTGTACGGCAATCATGCTGTGTACAAATAATTCATATAAACTACCCTGCAGTGCACACACAGGGTCTCCGTACCATGTGACAGCGCTAAGAGCATCAAGAGCTGAGGGTTGACCTGCCCCGCCCCCCCAGCCCTTTCCAACAAATTTATCGAAATCCCTCACATTCTGTGGAAGTAAATGACTCTGGCAAACAGAACAGCTGTAGCTGCACACGGAAGCCGGGCTCCCTCCATCCCAGGCCCCAAGGTCTGTGAGGACAGGGGCACACCGAGGTGTGAGCGGGGCTGTGTCCTTCGAGGGGTCAGGGAGAAACTGGCGCCTGCTTTCCCAGCTTCGAGGGCAGCATGCACCCCCGGCTCATGGTTCCTGCCTCAGTTACTCCAGGTCCTCCTTCCGGTGTCACACCCCCTACTTCTCCCTGTCTCTGGTCCCTGCCTCCCCCCCCCCCTTGTATAAGGACACTTGCAATTATAGCAGCCCTTCTGGGTGATCAGCGTAATCCCCCTGTCTCAGGTCCTTAACTGCATCTCATCTGCACATTCCCTTTTTCTGGACAAGGGAACACAGCCACAGGCTCTGGAGAAGCACATCTGAGCAATGGTGGGGGCATCAGTCAGCAACACCGATAATGAGTAAAATGATGAATGGAACCCCGAAACTTCTGTAGCCTGTTTTCTCAAGGTCTCATTGTCAGTGTTAATGAGGCAAGTGTGTCATGAAGTCCCCTGGAGTCAGTGTTTCCCTCTGGCTGTGTGAAAGGGGTGTGTGCCTAGGGCTGCACCTGCCCCCTTCCCTGAAAGGGGCCTGTTCCTTCTAATGACAGCCTTCTCCTCCCTGTCAGCACCACATTTCTCTCTGCAGACACCTGAGAGAGGCGGGTTCCTGATCACCAACTGCACACACATGCACATTGTAATCGATTCCTGCTTCCCATCTTCACGGTGCTGTGGTCTGGGACAAATGATCTATCAGATTTGCATTTTCTGCATTTCAAAAACGTGAATGGGAGTAGATGTGGGTCATATCTAAATGTGTAGAAACAATAATTTGAGACTCTGAAGAATGAATACATCAGAATTGCTTCACACAACATTGGGCAAACAGCAGTCACTCTTACGTGACAGCCATCCCTAGGTTTATTATTGTAAAAAAAGTTCTGCCTACAACTCAAATATCTTACCACAGTTTATGTAAGAATTTACACCAACAGAAGACCCCCCCTCCTGGATCCTCAGACATATGATTTCCCAAACCCCAGCATGGGAGTCAGACAGACCTCAAGTTGCATGTAGCCCCTTCCTTCACATGTTGTGTGACCCCCACCAACATTTCTCATCTGCATAAAGGGGGTACCCACACCCTTGACCTCACTTTGTGTCATCTTTAGATAACACTGTGCCTTCCTACACATCCCGCAGACAGATTCAAGTGAACATAGAAATGAGAAATTGATGTTTAATTGAAAGTAATGTGGGGAAAATGGAAAAGGATTTCCGTAAGATGTCAGATAGCGACACCCTTTTGATATTCTGTGTGTTCTCATCCAGGCACTGAACCCTCTCATCCCTTCACTCCTTCCCCTCCCTCAATTCCTTACCCCCTCTCTCCCTCTTTCCGTTCACTTCACATTCTGACATTCTTCACTCAACACAGATCAAGGTAGAAAAACTCCCTCAGACTCTATCCCCCACCAAAGACAGAAGCAACTATACACAGTCAACTAGCTTCTCAGAAAGAAATAGCTTATTTACTTTTTGTACATTTTTATGTGATAGGATACTTATAAAATACTGGATATGTGCCTGAAAGAAAACCCAAGTGCTGGTGGCATTTATTATTATGCTTATTTTTATTTATCCATAGAGTAGACAAAGGAAAGTCTTACCCTGATTTTCCATTCAAGAAGAACCATGGGCATCAGTGCCCAAACACATCCATGTGAAACTCCCTCCCCCCACCAAACCGTAGCTAGATAGTACATTCCTAAACAGAATGGGATGGAGTTCATCCCATGGAGTCTTAAACAAGAGATCATGATTGCTAGAACCTATGCAAAAGGGATGCAAACAGTTTGGAAAAAACAAATACCAACAAATATCCAACACCTATCGATGCATCCAATAATACTTACTCAGTATTTTCTTATACTGATGCCTAACGCAGTCTTATGGGGATGGACCTTCTTATTGGCAATCCTACTGTCATTTTCCTCACCAACAAACAGGCCATCAGGACCTTAAGGGACTGAATTTTCTCTGGAAGCTTTTCTTTATGGCGTTCTTGAGCTCCTTATTCCTGAGACTGAAAATGATTGGGCTGAGAAAGGGGGTGAAGACTATATAGGTCGTGGCCATCAGCGTGTTACTGTACATAGAATGGGAGCCCTTGGGCTTGAGGTAGATGATGGAGGCAAAGCTGTAGTGCACAATGACCACAGTGAGGTGGGACACACACGTGGAGAAGGTCTTGTGTCTGCCCTCAGCAGAGGGGATCCTCAATAAGGCGGCCACGATGAAGACATAGGAGAGGACGATGAGGAATAAACAGCCCATCAGAGCTGAGACGCACACCAGGATCACACCCAGAGTGACAGAAAAAATCTCATTCCCACAGGCCAACTTCAAGAGGGAAAACACATGGCATAGAAAATGGTGGATCACGTTAGACCCACAGAAGGTGAGGTGAAAAACTATCAGGGTCAACATCATACCAATGAATGAGCCACCAGCCCAGGACCAGGATACGAGGCGGGCACAGCCACGGGGGCTCATGAGCACGTGGTAGCGCAGAGGGTGGCAGATGGCCACGTAGCGGTCGTAGCCCATGATCATGAGCAGGAAGGAGTGTGTGAAGCCGAACGTGAAGGAGAAGAACATCTGGGTGGCACAGGCTGCCCAGGTGATGGTGTGGTGAGTGGAGAGTATGTCAACCAGCATGCGCGGGGTGATGACAACAGTGAACAGAATCTCAGAGGTGGACAGCGCGCACAGGAAGAGGTACATGGGCGTGTGCAGGCTGCGCTCGCTCCACACGGTGGCCATGATGAGGAGGTTGCCCAGCAGCGTGAACAGGTACATGAGCAGGTATAGCAGGAAGAAGGCGGGCAGAAGATGCCGCGGGAAGGTGGAGAAGCCCACAAGGATGAATTCAGTCACCAGGCTGTAGTTCTGACCAGCCATGGATGCTACATCTGGTGAGATCATAAAGGGAATGAAGGTGACCGGCAAGAAGATCATGAATCTAGACAACAGTACACCCCAGACAATATACAAAACAGGGAGACTATAGACGCAATATGTTAGGATTGGGAAAATGACAAGGATACTCACTGGTTCTGCTGTCCTTCAGCATGGAGCTGAAAGTCGTGAGCGGTGCTATAAAGTAAGAAAAAGAAAGAAGGTACGTAAGGATTGGAAGGAAAGAGACATGCTTGCTTGTTCACTCAGAAAAAGGAAAAGATTGAAGACATAACATACCACGGCAATAGAGAACACAGTATGAAGAAGACTAGATCTGCTCGCAACACTCAGTATTTCTCACAGAATTACCCCAGCGGTAACCAGTCAAAGTATGAACTTTAAGTAAAAAGTAGGATAACATTCCCAACACTGACACAAGCTGTAAAGAAACAGCTCTCCAGCACTGTGGTCTGGTGATTTCTTCACACTCAAGTAAATCTGAGACGCTGATGAGATCTTGTCTAGATGCAGTATAACTCTCCATTTTTACCATATTAGAAATTAACACAGAGATTCTCTGAAAATATATAGTTATGGATACATCCATGGGGCACCTGAAGCCTTAGTTGGTTGATGGTCCAACTCTTGATTTTGGCTCAGGTCCTGTTCTCACGGTTGTGAGATAAGCCCCACGTTGGGGTCAGTGCTGAGTGTTGAGTCTGTTTAAGATACTCTCTCTCTCTGCCCCTCCCCCATTGGCATGTGTTCATGTGTTCTCTCTTCTCTATTGAAAAGGAAGGAAAGAAGGAAGGAAGGAAGGAAGGAAGGAAGGAAGGAAGGAAGGAAGGAAGGAAGGAAGGTTGGAAGGAAACGAGGGAGGGAGATGGAAGGGAGGAAAGCCAACCTGTTCAATGTCAATATAAGTAACATATTTTTAGCAAAGTAACTACATTCACAAAAATAACATTTAGTGAGAAGAGTGGCTTTTTAAAAAACATTTTAACAAATTTGGATGGGAGACAAATTGATGCTTGTATCTGCTTATTCATTCAGCCTGTGGAATATGTTGTTTTCGTTGAAGCATATGATGAAAATACATCCCTACATCAATTGGAAAAGTAAGGACCTGATGATCCCCCAGAAAGGGTCTCCGGGACCCCAGGGTCCTCAAATCACACTTTGAAAACCTCTGTTATATGATATCTAGGAATTAATCAAACACACGCAATACTTCCATGTGCAGAAATGTTAACCATGAGAAAAAATGCAGATGATGGTCTGAATACGGGGAGGACAATCTACCCTCTCGGATGGGTGAGCGAGTGTGGTGATGGTTATGTCATCAGGACACCTGCAGTACGGACAGTGACTCCAACGTACATTTGATAAAAGTTTCCTCGAGTTCCAACTGAAAAATAAAGTCAGTGCAAAACTATGCCAATCCTCTGAAGATGGATGAAATAGGACAGAGATGCCCTGGCAGGGGTGGAGACCCAGGATAGACAGTACACACCACTGTCACGTTCAAGTGGGAACCTGGAACAGACAGACACCGATCAAGTTGGCTGCATACCTCAGAAAGTGTCCCAACACGATTCAAACCTTGATAAAGGCGGGAGCACACATCAAAGAGAGAAGATGGATTGTTTAGGAGTCTGTGGTGGGAAAACTGGTCCTTTTATGAAGTAAAGCAAATCTGGATTTCTGCCCAAGGTCATACACACAGGTGGAATCCAGGTGGATTCCGGACTTAAATATGAAACACAGCGCCCTGATGCTAATAAGAGAAGGTGCAGGAGAAGACTTTTGTTGATCTAAAAGTGGAGAAGGACTTCTTAAACAAACTTCAGAAGCACAGCCATTGGGAGATTTTGAAAGACATGAAAACATCAGCACAATGGGTTTCTGATCAACAAGATATCCTGGATCCAGGTAATGGGAGATGGAAAGGGGAGAAAAATCATTTTCATCGTACAGGGAGGACCAGGGAATATGATCTAGAATAAACGGTTATATCTACAAGAAGTAGAAAGCTTGATACAGAAATAAGCAAAGGGAAAAAGAAGAGAAATAAGCAAAGTCTGAGCAGAGAACTCACAGAGAGTGTAGCGCAGCCAAATAAAAAACATGCAACAAGAAGAAAAGAGAGAGGGACAGAGAGAGAAGGGAAGGAAAATGCAATTGAACTTCAGTGTGTATCTATTCAATGACCCAAGATGGAAACTCCCCGGTGTTGATCACTTTGGAGAGAAAGCAACCCTCATGCACAGCCTGTGAGAACACAAAATAGTGGGAATGAGGAGTTCACGTACTCTGTGCACCGGCACATGTGCTCCTCAGCATCTATTGTGAGTGCTCAAAGGTATTTACAGGGGAGCAGATCAGCTCCCTCTTTCCATAGCATTGCTTTCAGCGGGGAACTGGGTGGGAAGCCTGCTTGTCCATTCTTTGGAAGGGAGCAGGTCACATGGGCTGGATGCAAACCCCTGGAGCCCCAGCCAGGAGTCTGATGCACACACAGCAGCATAAAAGAACACGTAAAATGATACGGAGTGTGAAGCAAAAAGCAGATGAACACTCCAGCATAGTAACATTTCAGCATATTAAATATAGAGCACCTGACACTATTCTGCAGGGTTCTGTCGCAGTGGATACGTGTCATTATACTGTGTCAGAATCCACAGAATGTGGGACGCAGACAGGAACCCTGGTGTATCCTGCAGGTCTAGTTAATAAGAAGTAGTCGTATCGGCTCACCAACAGGAACAAATGCTCTATTGCAAGAGGTAAAAGAGGAAACGGTCTGAGGGAGAGAGGAGGTATGTATTTTTTTGTAAACCTATAAATTTACTATAAAATCAAAAAGTGAAAAAAGTTTTATAAAATTAAAAGGATACAAGTAATTTACAGCACATTTATGCACAGAGAAGACAGCACGTATGTACAAGTATCTGCCAATCAAAACGCATACCTTTCCTGTGGGAGATGGGTTGTTGACACTGGAGGGACAGGTGGTTGGCAGGGAACGTGAACAAAATAATAGAAGGACGTTGTGAAAACCAGGGACTGTCAAAAGCAGCGACTCAGAAAAGTCATTGACTCAAACCTCCGCACCTGAATCCACCATAATATAAAAAAAAAATACTTTTATGGATAACTTGAGCCTCGATTGTGCCCAGAGCGCCTGAAATCCTCTGCTCTGGGACAGGACCCAGCCACAATTGCACCCCCGGTCTTACTGGGGTGTTGTTCCGAAGGATCCCCCACAGTGGCGGTCAGCCTGGAGCCTAGAGGACAGGGAACCAGCAGAGCAGGGAGGGACGCCCCTGGAGAGAGGAAGGCTGGGCCGGTAGCTGGAAACAGTCCTCTGACCATGCAGGTATCCGCCCCCCAGGCCAGGAGCTGAGACGCCAGTGTCAGCCCCTTTCTGCGCCTCACCCCCCATCGCTCAGGACCCTTTCTCCCCCTAAACAGCTGTGTGCTCTGCTCCTCTCCATCTGCATGGCTCCACCTCCCTCCCTGCGCGGCTCACTGCCCCAGGCCCCTCCCCTCCTCCCACTCCACTCTGGCTTCCGGAGACGTCTGTCTGAAACACAACCCAGGTGTGCAGTCATCAGGGCCAGGGTTCAAGGCCCAGCTTCTGCTGTGTGTGTCTGAGAAGGAACATTCCAGCCCTGAACCTCATGTCCCAAGCTGAAAACTGGGAGTAAGCAGAGAACTCTCTCTAGAACTTCTATCTTCCACGAGGATTCACAGAAAAGGCTCTATGTGTACCTACTGTGGGTGGTTGTCACGGACTCTGGCATCTTCCCTGTCCTCTGAGCTGCTCTCTTGTCATCAGTCTGTACCAGATGCACCAGGTGGTCCCATTCTAAACTCATGGTCTCTGACCCATTGGGGCCCTTAGGGCCTCTGCTAACCTGACAACACAGCTCCATGAGTGTCTGGTCCAACCTCGCCCCTCCCCTCCCCCTGCCTCACCCTGCAGTCTGCCTTCCCACCCGCTGCTTGGTGGAGTGGCTGCAGTTCTCCGGGCTGGGCTCCCCCATCTCCTCTGACAGGTGCAGGAGAGAGTTCTGTCCACTCTGGTCTCACACAGGATGGCTCACACACAGGTGCTGAGCTCATGTCACACACCTGCATCCAGGAGCGCCTCCAGCTCAACCCCTCTGCCTACCCACAAGGCTCACCTCCAGGTTAGCAAAGGCCACCGTCACCCAACTCAGGACACAATAACACAAGCAAGATACACACACAGAGCTACATTTCTGAGCCTCAGTGTGCACGGGATTTGGGGCCAGATCATTCTCTGGGATGGTGTCTGTCCTGTGCATTATACAATATTTAACAGGATCTCTGTCCTCAGCCCACCAGGTGTCAGTCTCATACCCACCAGTCAGGAGTCATGTCGATGCGAAAGGCCTCCAGACATGCCCACCTGTGTCCAGACCCACCCTAGGCTGAAGACCACTGACCTAGAAGCTGCCAAAGGCATTAGGCTGGGTAAAAAATCCAAGACCCGGAACAGGTAACTTGAGAAGACTTTCAGCAGCTGCCCAAAGGTAAGAGCTGTCTTACAACCCTTCTCCCAGGACCTGTCCCCACCCTTTGTCTGGATCTTGCTCTCAACAAATGTTCCACTATTGCCACCTACCCTGTCCCTCCTGGTCCCCCTCAGCTTGGGATGCCTCTTCCAGGAAGCAGCCAGCAGGGGAGGGCAGAAGACGGTCTCCTGTGTTATTCTGACAGCAGCACACAGGGGCAGGTGTGGGCCAGACCTCTGGGCTCCCAGAACTGATGCTGTGTGCTTTATCCCTGCGGCAGCTCCCAGCACGCTGCTCCCCAGGGCCACCCCAGGATGCCAACTGGGAAGGGCTGCCCTCAGGGTCTGGAGAGGCCAAGAGGATCATCAGAAGGCCTCCAGGGACCTCCAGCCTCTACTCCTTCCTCCTCCAACTTTCTAACACAACCATGGCTCCCTGCTTTCTCTGTCTGCCCAGAGAGCCCCAGTCCCTGCTGAGGACTAGGAGTTCCCAGTCTTGGGGGAGACAGGGCTGGAGTAGATGCCCTCAACCCCTTGGGATCAGGGCAGGGTCAGAGAGGAGACAGGAGCTGGAGCAGCCCAGAGTGGGAATCCAGTGCTCCGCCCTGGGGTCAAGGCACCTGGAAAGCTTCCCAGAATAAGGGTTACTTAGAGCTGGGTCTAGAGGAGTGGTTTCTTTAGTCTATAGAAGTGTTCAGTGTTTCCTGGCCACACTGGATCACCCCACCTCCCCTCATGGTCAATTTCTACCCTATCCCTGTCACCCTGGTGATCTGAGCCAGAACATCTACATTAGAGTGTGCATCCTTGGGCTGTAACACATTTGGTCTTTGTCCAATTCCTGACACACAGCTCCTAAAGCCCTTGTCTCCTGAGTGATAATAGTACCTTTTAAATGCTAATGAGATCATGGTGGTTTTGGGCCCCTGGATAGTCTTAGGTAGGAGGCTGCTCCCCTGAGCAACCAAGGTGAGATTAGAGATGGGACTTCGAGGGTGGGGGGCTACGGATTGATATTCAACATCCAAGGCCCAATCATTTAATCAATCACGTCTGTGTAGTAAAACCTCCACAAAAACTCCCTAAACAATGGGACTCAGATACCTTCCTGGTTGGTGAACACGTGCAGGTGCTAGGAGGTGGCATGTCCAGAGAAGGCATGGAAGTTCCCTGGTCCTTCCTCCATACCTTGCTCGATGCATCTCTCCTACCTGGCTGTTCCTGACTTGTATCTTTTATATACACTGTGAAGAATGTGTTGCATCTTCCTGACTTCTGTGAGTCATTCTAGCAAAGCATCGAAAATGAAAGGAGGGAATGTGGAAACACCCAACTGTGCAGTCACGTCAGACAAGAGTGCATCTTCCCTGAACACCGAAAACTTGTGACTGGCATCTTCAGGTAGTTAGCGTCAGAGGTGAACTGAATTATGGGACAGCAAGTTGGTGTCTGGGGAGTTGAAGAATTGGTCATTGGTGTGGAAAGAACTCATACATTTGATCTTAAGTGTTAGGAGTAAAAACTGTTCACTTCCTGTCTCCCTGTGTCCAGTCAGCAACATTGTCCATTCTACCTCTGAAATCAATCTCCCGTCTGTCACTCGACCCAGTCGAGTGCCCCCGTGCACCTCTGCCCATCTCTTCCTGCGTCTGCCTACCCTGCTTCCTTCAGCAGCCTGCTTCCCTCACAGCAGCCAGAGGGGCTCCCTACAAACCAGAATCTGACCATCCTGCTTGGACTTTAAATGTACCTCTTGATATAACACTTTGGAAAACTGTGTGGCAGAATCTATTCAAGCTGAACATAGGTATCCCCTATGACTTGGCATTTACATTGCTAGCTTTACCAAATTTACCAAATTGCTAGATTTACCAGAAATTTACCATTGCTAGACCCAACGCAACATGTGTTAATCTACTAACAAACATGTAGTAGATATCATAAGAACCCCCAAATGGAAGCATCTATGAATATATTTATGTAATAGAATATCATACAGCTCTTTTCTGTATGTATTTTAAGAGTATTTAGAGTTCCCCATTGCCCTTGGAACAAATTCCTCAAGTGGACACCATGGTCTTGCATGTTCTTGCCTTACCCACCTGTCTGCCTTCACAATTCAGAATCCCCTAGCCACCTCCAACTGTCCAGGGTGCACTGGACAACAATTGTCCCCAAATGCACCATGCCTCTGTCACCCTGATCCTTTGCAGTTGCTACATCTTCTGTCTGGAAGCCCCTCTTCCACCTGCTTGTCTCATCTGAATCATACCTACTCTCCCTTCAGGTCTTGATGTAGCCATCACATATTGCCAAGTCTCTAAATTGCAGGCTGGGTTTCTGACCCACAGTTAACTTCTGCGGATCCCTAGAGTGCCCACATTACACCTCTGACCACTCTGTGCAGTCATCTTTCATTATATGACAACTTTCCTCAGTAGACCATGAAAAGGAGAGCGCAGAGACCTAGTCCTGGGTCAATGCTGGATCCTAGCACCTATAATATTTCTATGTAAAACAATCCTTGAATAACACTTTCTTTTTTTAATTGTTATTTATTAATTTATTTTGAGAAGGAGAGAGGGTACATGAGCAGGGGAAGGGAAGAAAGATAGGCAGAGAGAGAGAGAATCTCAAGCAGGCTCTGAGCTGTCCGCTGTGGTGCCCAATGTGGGACTCCATCTCAGAAACCGTGAGGTCATGACCTGAACCTAAGCCAATTCAGACACTTAACTGACTGAGGCACCTAGGGACCCCTTGAATAACATTTCTTGACTATTTATATATATATATAAACTATATATTATATATATATATATAGTTAACCTGGCTGTTCACATATATATGAATAAATCAGGGCCTAGTGCTATGAGGATATAGGGCACTTCTTTTTGCTCATCATCATGGGCTATGACCACTACCTGGCTATCTGCAACCCCATCTGCTACAATGTGTTCATGAGTTCTTGTGGCTGTACCCATCTTGTGTCTTGGCTCTGGGCTGGTGGCCTCTGGAAGAAGGGACTCAAGAACACCATAAGGAGGAGCTTCCAGAGAAAATTCATTCCCCTAACCTCTTGATGACCAGTTTGGTGGTTAGGAAATATGACAGGAGGGCTGGGGATAATGACATCTATCTCCAGGAGACTGTTGTAAGGATTCAGTATATGAAAATCTACATCGATAGCTATTGTATGCATACTGGGTATTTGTTTTTCCCCCATTTGTTTACCCCCTTCTTGCATGGACTCTAGTGATCATGATCTCTTGTTCTTGACCCTGTGTGATGAACTCCATCCCATTAGCTCTATCTAAGAATGTGTTATCTTCTTATGGACAGGTGGAGGGGGGGCATCACAAGGATTTCTCTGATCACTGATGTGTCTGAGCACAGTCTTCTTGACTGGACAAGCAAGAGAAAACTTTCCCCTCCGCTCACTCCACCATCAGATGGTTAAACAAAAATAAGAACAATACTAAATGTCACCAACCTTGGGCTTGTCTTACCAAGCACTGTATCCAGTGTTTGATAGTATTGTTTTTTAAATTTTAACAAATGAACAAAATAAATTATTTGTTTTCAAGATGATGATTCCTATTTATTATTCCTCACTGCCTCGAAGGAGTAGGCCCTAAGGGAGATTTTCTATGCTAAGCTGGTTCAGAAGATAAAGGGGGGAGAGAGAGACAGAGACAGAGAGAGACAGAGAACTAGTGGGAAGTTGGATAAAAGTGCATATGGGACAAATTCTGGGAATGGCAGGAAGAAGGAGGTTGGTTACAGGCTATTTTTGTATGAGGAAGGGAAAGGGAAAGGAGAGTGAGAGAGGAAGAGGGGGGAGGGGAATAGAGATGAAAAGAGAGAAAAAAAGGGGAGGGAGCTTAATGCTTGGGTAAGAACATAAAGTATGTTAAAAGCATGTTGCTCTCTGACAGCTTATGGAAAGTCTTTTCCCCTTTCCCCCATATTACTTTCCATAAACATCAATTTCTCATTCCTGAGTTTGGATGAATCTATCTGGGGGACATGTTGTAGGTCCACTGCTATCTCAAGATGGCACAAAGAGAGGTCAAGGATTGGGTACCTCTTTTATGCAGATGAGAAATGGTGGATGGAGGACACACAGCCCGTGGAGGAAGGGGTCACATGGAGATTGAGGTCTGTCTGACTCCCATGCTGGCATTTGGGAAACCATAGGTCTGAGGATCCAGAAAGGGGGCTTTCTGTGGATTTAAACTATTACTCAAAGGTGAGGCCAGAATGAGAAACAATGAAATCTGGCCATGTGTGGCAACATGGATGGACCTTGAGGGTGTTATGCGGAGCGAAATAAGTCAGGCAGAGAAGGACAAATATCATATGTTTGCACGTATAGGAGGATTAGGAGGAACTTAACTGAGGAACAAGGGGGAGAAGAAGGGGGGAAATGGTGGGGGAAAGGGAGAGGCAAACCATGAGAGACTCTTGAATGCTGACAAAAACTGAGGACTGAGGGATGTGGGGGGGAGGGGGGATGGGCATGGAGGAGGGCACTCGTGGGGATGAGCACTGGGTGTTATGTGGAAACTAATTTGACAATAAACTATTTGTAAAAAAAAAAACAACAAAAAAACAAAAAACAGAAAACAAAGGTGAGGCCAGAAGTTTCCACTGGAGGAAGAAGATGTGTTATAATGTTAAGCCCACAGCTACCAGTTATCACATGAGCATATCAAGACTGTCATCAGTGGTCAATAAACAAGGACAACACAGGAGGCCAAATATCTGTTTGGTGATATCACAGAGAGGCTTATGTTGATGTGGACTCTCAGGCTTGGATCACCAGGACAACAGGGATAGGGTAGAACTTGACCATGAGGGGAGGTGGGGTGATCCAGCGTGGCCAGGAGACACTGGACACTTCTGTTGACAAGGAGAAACAGTTCCCCAAGACTCAGCTCTAAATAACCCTTATTGTGGGAAACCCTCCAGTGCCTTGACCCCAGGGCAGAGCTCTGGATTCCCACTCTGGGCTGCTCCAGCTCCTGCCTCCCCTCTGACCCTGTCCTGACCCCAAGGGGTTGAGGGCATCTACTCCATCGCTGTCTCCCCCAAGACTGGGAGCTCCTAGTGCTCAGCAGGGACTGAGGTCTCTGGGCAGACAGAGACAGCAGGGAGCCGTGGTTGTGTTGGAGAGTTGGAGGAAGGAGTAGAGGCTGGAGGTCCCTGGAGACCTTCTGATGATGCTCTCGGCCACTCCAGACCCTGAGGGCAGCCTCCAGATTGGCGTTCCTGGGGTGGCCCTGGGGAGCAGCGTGCTGGGAGCTGCAGCAGGGATAAAGCACACAGCATCAGTTCCGGGAGCGCAGAGGTCTGGCCCCACACCTGCCCCTGTGTGCTGCTCACAGAATAACACATGAGAGCATCTTCTGTCTTCCACCACTGCCTGCTTCCTGGAAGAGGCAGCCCAGGCTGAGGGGGACCAGGAGGGACAAGGTAGGTGGCAATATTCAGACAGTTGTGGGGAGCAAGACCAAGACAGGGGATGAGAACAGGACCCGGGAGAAGGGTGGGGAGACAGGCTCTTGGCCTTAGGGAGCTGGTGGACTTTTCTCGGTTGCCCCTGTTGGGTCCTGGGTTCCTTTCTCAGCCTAGTGACCTTTGCAGCTTCTAGGTCACTATTGTTGTTTGGGGATGATTCTGCCCCCCCCCCCCCGAAATATTTGTACATGTCTGGAGACCCATTGGTTGGCACAGCTCATGGGAAGGGAGGGATGCTATTGGCATCTGGAGGCTTGTGGCCAGGGAAGCTGCCAAACGTTGTACAGTCTGGTAAGAGTGTGCGGCTCGTTCCAGGTGGTGAACCAATCAGGATATGTTATATTAGCTCAGCCCACACTTACATTAGGGCTCCCTGTCTGTGTTGCACTCTCTGTGGGTTTTGACAAGTGTATAGTGTCATGTATACGCCATTACAGCATCCTACAGAAGAGTGTCGGGTGCTCTATTTTTAATGTGCCCAAATGGAATATGCTGGAACGTTCAGCTGCCTTTTGCCTCATTCACTCAGCATCATTTTATGGGTCTATCTATGCTGCTGTATGTGCATCAAAGTCCTGGCTGGGCCTCCAGTGTTTTCATCCAGCCATGGGACCTGCCCCTGCCCAGTTATGGGTCCCAAGGAGGCTTGTCTTTTTCCGCACCACAGGCAGTGCTATGTCCGACGTGCTCCCTCCAGATAGGTCTGAGCCATCGAGGTAGATGCTCAGGGGCACATGTGCTGGTGCACAGAGCACGTGAAGGCTGCACTTCTCCATTCTCTGTTCTTGCCAGCAGGCCATGGGGACTGATTTCTCCCTGTATATCTATCAACATTGGGCACTTTCTAATCTGGGGAAATGAATGGGTGTACGGTGAAAATCCATGGTCGTTTTCCTCTTCCTTTCCTTGTCTTAAAACAATCTGTTTGCTTGCCTGTGTAACCCCTTCTGCGAGTTCTCTGCTCATGTCCTGGACTCATTTCTGATGTAGGTCTCTACTTCTTAATGTAACTGGTTTCTCATTTATTCTAGATAGTATTCCCTGGTCAATTTTAGTCAATGCATAGACTATATCCCCAATTTTCCATCTGCCTGTTTGCATATCCTGGATATCTTTGTTTAACAAAATCTTTGTGAAAGTTTTTATGTCTATTTCTTTTTCTAAGGAGTTAACGTTTGTCTACTAAGAATAGAATCGGGGCCCCTGCGTGATTCAGTTGGTTCAGTGTCCAACTTCGACTCAGGTCTTGATTTCACAGTTCATGAGTTTGAGCCCTATCTTGGGCTCTTGCTGTCAGCACAGAGCCTGCTTCAGATTCACTGCCCCCCCTCTCTGCCCCTCCCTGTTCATGCTCTCTTTCTTAAAAATAAACATTAAGAAAAAAAGAATGGCATCAGTACTCACAGAAGATGATTATGAAATTCAAATGCCACATATATATATATATATATGTATATCCACAGTTCATTTTTTAAAAGTTTTTCTTTAAAACTCCAGTTAACATACAGTGTAATATTAGTTTCAGGTGTAGAATATAGTGATTCAACCCATCCATACACGTTTGTCCCAGGGTCTCATCTTAAAAAATGATGCTGTATCAATAGAAGAATGGATAGACGGGGGGAAAAATAAAATTAAAAAACAAATGATTCTGACTCGGTAGTGAGTCTCCACACCGTGAGGGACATCTCTTTATTATCTCTCTTGTGGGCTCCATTCTTAGAAGATCTGTATGGTTTTTCACTGACTTTATTTTTGAGAAGTAGGCTTACGATTGTTCTTAAATTTAATGTCTTCAATTGTAAATGCAGCTGCACTGAGTATAATTTGGGGAAGAACCACCATAACTGCTGTAGAGCTCATCTCATCTGAGAGTACACATGGAGTTCCCGTTTCCTTGTAGCCAGACCATCTTCTAAATATCTACTCGTGGTTACGGTTTCTGTGCTCGGAGGTGTTGCATGTGTTTAGTTAATTACTAGATATTAAATTTTTTTTAAATTTTTATTTACTTCTAGGAGAGAGAGAGACAGCGTGAGCAGGGGAGGGTCAGAGAGAGAGTGAGATACAGACTCTGAAACAGGCTCCAGGCTCTGAGCTGGCAGTCAGCACAGAGCCCGACGCGGGGCTCGAACCCATGAACCGCGAGATCATGACCTAAGCGAAAGCCAGACGCTTAACCGACTAAGCCACCAAGGCACCCCTAGATATTAAAATTTTTTAATGTTTATTTATTTTTGAGAGAGATAAAATGTGAGCAGAGAAAGGGCAGAGAGAGAGAGGGAGACACAGAATCTGAAGCAGGCTCCAGGCTCTGAGCTGTCTGCACAGAGCCTGACTCAGGGCTCAAACTCACGAACTATGAATCATGACCTGAGCCGAAGTCGGAGGCTTAACTGACTCAGCCATCCAGGAGCCCCAGTTTCTAGATATTTTAAAACAAAGGATATCAAAGTGTGATATGACGGCCCTGGGGTCCCAGAGACTCTTTCTGGGGGACCAATCAGTCTTCACTTTTCCAGAGAAGGTGAGGATGTGCTTCTGTCATGTGCTTCAACTAAAACAACATGTTGCCACAGGCAGAATGAAGAGGCAGATACAAGCATGATTTTGTATGCCATCCAGTCAGTATTGGACAAATTTGCTAAAATGTAAAAGAAATCCACACTTCTTACTAAATGGGTTTTTAAAATGTTGGTTACTGTTCTAAAACATTACTTATACTAACATGATACCAATTGTTCCTTAAGTTGAATCAATGATCACATTGTTCTTTTAACTGGATTAAGAATTCAATATTTTCAAAGAATCTCAGTTTAAATTACTAAGATAGTAAGAATGGAGAGTTCCAACTCACTCAAACAAAAGCTCTCAAGAGGACTCAGTAGTTTTTTTAACCTAAAGAAATACTGCAACCAACTGGGGGTACCAGGGTGGCTCATAAGTGTCTGACATTGGCTCAGGTCAAGATCTCATGGTTTGGTTCCTGAGTTCAAGCCTCACGTTGAGCTCTCTGCTGTCAGTGTGGAGCCCGCTTCGGATCCTCTTTATGCCTATCTCTCTGCCCCTTCCCTATGGGCACACTCTCTATTTGAAACATAAATGAAAGTTAAAAAAAAAAAAAGAACTACTGCAATCAAAATGTTTGAGAGCTGTCTCCTTATAGTTTGTATCTTGCTTTTTCCTTGAATTCTGTCTTTCAAACGATTATTATGACTGCAATTCTCTGGGAAATATAATGAGTTTGGGAAGCTGATCTAGGCTTCCACAGCATGTGTTCTGTCTTTGCTCAAAAATATTCTGCCTTCGGCAGAGAAGGACAAATATCATATGTTTGCACGTATAGGAGGATTAGGAGGAACTTGACGGAGGAACAAGGGGGAGAAGAAGGGCGGAAATGGTGGGGGAAAGGGAGAGAGGCAAACCATGAGAGACTCTTGAATGCTGACAAAAACTGAGGACTGAGGGATGTGGGGGGGAGGGGAGGATGGGCATGGAGGAGGACACTTGTGGGGATGAGCACTGGGTGTTATGTGGAAACTAATTTGACAATAAACTATTTGTAAAAAAAAAAAAAAAAAGAAAAAAGAAACAAAAAAAAATATTCTGCCTTCATTCTTGTACGTTTCTAGGTAGATGATCACGTCTCTTTCCTTGCAATCCCGGTATTCCTTCTTTCTTTATCATTCCTCAAGCACCGCTCCTGGCTTTCAGTTCCCTGCTAATGAACAGCAGAGACAGTGAGTAACCTTGGCTTATTCCTGATTCTAAAATAGTCTGTCTTGGGGCACCCAGGCGGCTTAGTCGGTTAAGTGTCCCAATTCATCTCAGGTCATGATCTCACAGGTCTACGAGTTCAAGCCCTGTATTCAGCTCTGTGCTGACATCTCAGAGCCTGGAGCCTGCTACAGAATCTGTGTGTGTGTGTCTCTCTCTCTTTATTCCCTTCCTTTGCTCACACTTTGTATCTCTCTGTCTCTCAAAAAATGAATAAACATTTAAAAATTATAAAATAATGCATCTATTTGTCTCCCACATCTTGTACTATTTCCTAGTTTGCAGTACATATTCTTAGTTAGCTAAGAAAGTTTCAGTCAATTTGATGTTGAGAAGAGCTTTAAAAAAATTCTTGAAGATGTGTAAATATATTACCATTATGCTGTATATTAAAATAATATAATGTATGTCAATTACATATCAATTTTAGAAGTCAGGTAGGAATTGAGCTTTAGCAATCCAGGATTGCTTCCTAGATTGGTATAATTATATGACATTCCCTTTTTAGCTTATTCATGTGACTAACCATATGACAGGTTTATTTTGAATCATCCTTGTCATTCATGGGATAAACTACGTACCTTCATTCCCTTTCTGATCTCACCAGATGCAGCATCCATGGCTGGTCAGAACTATAGCCTGGTGTCTGAATTCATCCTCGTGGGCTTCTCCAACTTCCCGCGGCATCTCCTACCCGCCTTCTTCCTGCTATACCTGCTCATGTACCTGTTCACGCTGCTGGGCAACCTCCTCATCATGGCCACCGTGTGGAGCGAGCACAGCCTGCACACGCCCATGTACCTCTTCCTGTGCGCCCTGTCCACCTCCGAGATTCTGTTCACTGTTGTCATCACCCCGCGCATGCTGGTTGACATACTCTCCATTCACCACACCATCACCTGGGCAGCCTGCGCCACCCAGATGTTCTTCTCCTTCACGTTCGGCTTCACACACTCCTTCCTGCTCATGATCATGGGCTACGACCGCTACGTGGCCATCTGCCACCCTCTGCGCTACCACGTGCTCATGAGCCCCCGTGGCTGTGCCCGCCTCGTATCCTGGTCCTGGGCTGGTGGCTCAGTCATGGGAATGATGGTGACCCTGATAGTTTTTCACCTCACCTTCTGTGGGTCTAACGTGATCCACCATTTTGCCTGCCACGTGCTTTCCCTTCTAAAGTTGGCCTGTGGGAAGGAGACATTCCCCGTCACCCTGGGTGTGATCTTGGTGTGCGTCTCAGCTCTGATGGGCTGTTTATTCCTCATCGTCCTCTCCTATGTCTTCATCGTGACCGCCATATTGAGGATCCCCTCTGCCGAGGGCAGACACAAGACCTTCTCCACGTGTGTGTCCCACCTCACTGTGGTCATTGTGCACTACGGTTTTGCCTCCATCATCTACCTCAAGCCCAAGGGACCCCATTCTATGTACAGTAACACTCTGATGGCCACGACCTATATAGTCTTCACCCCCTTTCTCAGCCCAATCATTTTCAGTCTCAGGAATAAGGAGCTCAAGAATGCCATAAAGAAAAGCTTCCAGAGAAAATTCAGTCCCTTCAGCTCCTGACACTAGAGGAAACATGTGGTGAGGAAATAGGACAGAAGGGCTGAAAATAATAACATTATCTCCATAGGACTATTTTAGGGATTCAACATATGTAAATACTGAAAAGGTATTGTTGGATGCATCCATAGGTGTTGGATACCTGCTAGGTATTTGTTTTTCCCCAGTTTGTTTGCCCTCTCTTGCATAGACTCTAGGGATCATGATCTCTTGTTCAAGACCCCATGTGATGAACTCCATCCCATTACCTCTGTCCAAGGATGTGTTATCTACCTAATAGGCCAGTGGGGGGCATCACATGGAAGTGTCTAGGCACTGATGCCAATAGTTCTTCTTGAATGGACAAGCAAAGGAGGACTTTCCCCTCTTTCTCTATAAGGATAAACAACAACAACAATAATAAATCAATAATAATAATAAATGCCACCATCATCGGGGCTTTTCCCATCAGGCTCTGTGTCCAGTGTCGTTTAAGCATATCTTTAATTATACCAAATACACAAAAGAAAATATACTATTTCTGCCCAAGAAGATGATTGAATATGTACAGCTCCTTCTGTGTTTGGAGGGGACAGACTCGAGGGAGGTTTTCCATGTTGCACTGAGTTGAGCGAAGGCTGTCAGAATGCAAAGTGAAGAAAGAGAGAGACAGAGAAATGGAGACAGAGAAAGGAGAGAGGGTTCAGTGCTTGGGTCAGAACATATAAAATGTTTAAAGGGTGTGGCTATCTGACATCCTATGGAAATCCTTTTACCTTTTTCCCCATATACTTTCAGTCAACCTCCTATGTGTTGGAGGGAACAGTGCTATCTCAAGATGACACAAAGAGAGGTCAAGGGTGTGGGTACCCCCTTTATGCGATGAGAAATGTTTGTGGAGGTCACACAAGAGGTGAAGGAAGGGGTCACATGCAACTTGAGGTCTGTCTGACTCCCATGCTGGGGTTTGGGAAATCCTATGTCTGAGGATCCAGGAGGGGGGGTCTTCCACTTGTGTAAATTCTTACTCAAAGCTGTGGCTAGATATGTGAGTGGCAGGCTGAAGTCATTTTATAATAATGAACCTAAGGGTGGCTGTCACATATGAGTGCCTGCTATTTGCCAAATGCTGTGGGAAGGGTTTCCTATGCATTCATTCTTCTAAGACTCAAAATAAATTCTCTCTCCATATTTAGATATGACCCACATCTACTCCTATTCACGTTTTTGAAATGCAGAAAATACAAATCTGATAGATCATTTGTCCCAGGCCACAGCACTGTGAAGATGGGAAGCAGGAATCAATTACAACGTGCATGTGTGTGCCGTTGGTGATCAGGAACCTGCCTCTCAGGTGTCTGCAGAGAGAAGTGTGGTGCTGACCGGGAGGAGAAAGGCTGTCATTAGAAGGAACAGGCCCCTTTCAGGGAAGGGGGCAGGTGCAGCCCTAGGCACACACCCCTTGCACACAGCCAGAGGGAAACACTGACTCCAGGGGACTTCATGACACACTTGCCTCATTAACACTGACAATGAGACCTTGAGAAAACCGGCTACAGAAGTTTCGGGGTTCCATTCATCATTTTACTCATTACCGGTGTTGCTGACTGATGCCCCCACCATTGCTCAGATGTGCTTCTCCAGAGCCTGCGGCTGTGTTCCCTTGTCCAGCAAAAGGGAATGTGCAGAAGATGCAGTTAAGGACCTGAGACAGAGGGATTACGCTGATCACCCAAAGGCTGCTATAATTGCAAGTGTCCTTATACAAGGGGTGGGGGGGATAGGAGGGACAGGGAGAAGTAGGGGATGTGACACCAGAAGGAGGAACTGGAGTAGCTGAGTCAGGAACCATAAGCCGGGGGTGCAAGCTGCCCTTGAAGCTGGGAAAGCAGGCGCCAGGTTCTCCCCTGACCCCCCCGAAGGACGCAGCCCTGCTCACACCTCGACTCACACCTCGTGACCCTGATTCAGCTTCTGGCCTCCAGCATAGAGGAGAGAAGTGTGTGGTCTCAGGGCACGAGGTTTATATGCTTTGTTACAGCAGCCCCAGAAAACTGACCAGTGAAATGGCATCCTGACATTTAATGTTATTGGGTTTCATTACACATTAGTTTCTAGCCAGGCTGTCAGGCCATTCTTCTTTACGGAGAAGACTCGGGGCACTGAGACGGCCCCTGAGAGGTGCCAAGGGTCCTTGGAAGTCTGC
>NW_024080859.1:1844881-1863951 GCF_003009895.1 Hyaena hyaena
ATTCCCTTGCTTTTGGGGATGTGTCGAGTAAGAAGTTGCTGCGGTGGAGGTCAAGGAGGTTGTTTCCTGCTTTCTCCTCTAGAGTGTTGATAGTTTCCTGTCTCACGTTCAGGTCCTTTATCCATTTTGAGTTTATTTTTGTGCATGGTGTGAGAAAATGATCTAGTTTCATTCTTCTGCATGTTGCTGTCCAGTTCTCCCAACACCATCTGTTAAAAAGGCTGTCTTTTTTCCCTTGGATATTCTTTCCTGCTTTGTCAAAGATTAGTTGGCTGTATACTTTTGGGTCCACTTCTGAGTTCTCAATTCTGTTCCATTGGTCTATGTGTCTGTTTTTGTGCCAATACCATACTGTCTTGATGATGACAGCTGTCAGGCCATTCTTTATGGAGAAGACTTGGGGCATTGAGACGGCTCCTGAGAAGTGCCAAGGGTCCTTGGAAGTCTGCAGCAAAGGTGGAGGAGTCCCAACAGCCCAGCTGCAGGGTTTGCAAATTATAAAGTTTTCATTTTTGATACCAAAAGAATACGAACTAAGGTCTTTAAAGTACACACCCAGAAGAGAAAAGCAGCTACACATACCAGTTCCAATCTAAAAAGCCAATTATTTTCTACAGCAGCACATGGAATTACCTGCACTCAGTTGGGGACAGACACCGAAACTGGAGATGGCAGCGGGGTCTTGCTGGAACGGCCACAGCAAATGGGGATGATCACAAAGTCTCCAGGGCTGTGCTCCCACCTGCTCCTGTGTGACCCTCCATCCAATCAGTGGTTCCTTAAACTGTACAAAAAATATTTCAAATTTCAGGTTCAGAGGCGCCTGGTGGCTCCGTCAACTAAGCATCACGTCTCAATGTAAATATTACCAATTGCCAAAATTTCTAAATCGCAGGCTGGGTCTGTGACTCACACTTGGCTTCTGCAGATCCCTAGGCTGTCTTCGTCATACCTTTGCCCACTCTGCGCTGTCATCTTTGGTTATATGACAGATTCTCTCCATGGACCGTGAAAAGAGGGGAGCAGAGACCTAGTCCTGGGTCACTGCTAGATCCCAGCACTTAGAATATTTCCATATAAAATGAGCCTGGAAGAACATTTCTTGTCTATATGCATGCTGAATGAGGGCAAAGTGCTGTGACAATAAAGGGCACTCCTTTGTGCTCATGATCATGGGCTATGACTGTTATGTGGCCATCTTCCACCGCCTGTGCTCCACTATGCTCATGAATCCTTGTGGTTGTGCTCTCCTACATCCCAGGGCTGAGCTGGTGGCTCAGTTGGGAATGATAATGACCCCAGCAGTTTTTCATCTCACTTTCTGGAGGTCTTGTGTGATTCCCCATTTTGTCAGCTATGTGCTTTTCCTTCTAAAGTGGGCCTGATGACAGAGACACCCTCTGTCACCTTGGGTGTGACACTGGTGTGTGTCTCAGCTCTGATGCGATGTATATTCCTCATCGTCCTCTCCTATGTCTTCATCGTGGCCACCATATGGAGGATCCCCTCTGCAGAGGGCAGGCACAAGGCTTTCTCCACATGTGTGTCGCACCTCACTGTGGTCATCATTGTGCACTATGGCTTTGCCTCCATTATCTACCTCAAGCCCAAGGGCCCCCATTCTATGTACTGTACCACCCTGATGGCCACCACCTATACATACAGTCTTCACTCTTTCTCAGCCCGATCATTTTTAGCCTCAGGAATAAGGAGTTCAAGAACGCCATGACGAAAAGCTCATCTTTTCATATGTATGTTAGCCCTCTGGATGTATTCTTTGGAAAATTTTCTTCTCAGCCTTCCACCCATTTCTTAATTGGGTTGTTTGTGTTTTGGTGTTGAGGTTGATAGATTTTTAAACTTTTTTTTTTTAATTTTTTTTTTAAATATATTATTTCTAGGAGAGAGAAAGAGTGAGCAGGGGAGGGTCAGAGAGAGAGGGGGACACAGACTCTGAAACAGGCTCCAGGCTCTCCCGACACGGGGCTCAAACCCACGAACCGCGAGATCATGACCTAAGCGAAAGTTGGACGCTTAACCGACTAAGCTGCCCAGGCGATTTTTAAACTTTTTAATATGTATTTATTTTAGAGAGAAAGACAGATGTGTGCCAGGGAGGGGCAGTGGGAGAGCAAGACACAGATCTGAAGCAGGCTCCAGGCTCTGAGCTGTCAGCACAGAGCCCGATGCAGGGCTTGAACTCATGAACCATGACACCATGACCTGAGCCTAATCAGATGCTTAACCGACAGAGCAACCCGGGCACTCTGAGTTTGATAAGTTCTTTATAGCTTTTGGATCCTAATCCTTCATCAGATATATCATTTGCAAATATCTTCTCTCACTCCATAGGCTGCCTTTTAGTTTTGTTGATTGTTTCCTTCTCCGTGAAGAAGCTTTGTATCTTGCTGAAGTCCCAACAGCTCATGTTTGCTTTTGTTTCCCTTGCCTTCAGCGATGTGTCTAGTAAGTAGTTGCTATGGTTGATGTCAAAGAGATTGCTGTCTGGGTCCTCTAGGGTTTTGATGGTTTCCAATCTAACATATAGGTCTTTCATCCATGTTGAATTTGTCTTTGTGTATGCTGTAAGATAGTGGTCCAGTTTCATTCTCCTGCATGTTGTCGCCCAGTTTTCCCAACACGGTTGTTGAAGAGACTGTCTTTTTTCCATTGGATATTCTTTCCTGCTTTAAAGAAGATGAATTGACCATATAGTTGTGGGTCCATTTCTGGGTTTTCTATTCTGTTCCATTGATCTAAGTGTCTGTTTCTGTGCCAGTACCATACTGTCTTGATGACTACAGCTTTGTAGTATAGCTTGAAATCCTGAATTGTGAGGCCTCCAGTTTAGTATAGTTTAGTTTTTTTTTTTTCCAGGATTACTTTCACTATTCAGGATCTTTTGTGTTTCCTTATGGATTTTAGGATTTTTTTGTTCTAGCTCTGAGAAGAATCCTAGTAATATATTTTGATAGGGATTGCATTAAATATGTAGATTGCTTGGGTAGTATACACATTTTAACAATGTTTGTTCTTTCAATCTATGAGCATGCAATGCTTTTCCATTTCTTTGTGTCCTTTCCAATGTCCTTCATAAGTCTTCTATACTTTTCAGAGTACAGATCTTTTATCTCTTTATTAGGTTTACTCCTAAGTATCTTATTGTTTTTAGTGCAACTGTAAATGGGATTGATTCCTTGATTTATTTTTCTGACGCTTCATTATTGATGCATCGAAATGCAACAGATTTCCACATGTTGATTTTATATGCTCAACATCACTCATCATTAGGGAAATACGAGTCAAAATCACAATGAGATGTTACCTCACACCTGTCAGAATGGCTAAAACTAACAACAAAAGAAAAAACAGGTGTTGGCAAGGATGCAGAAAAAAGAGAAGCCACATGCACTCTTGGTGGCAACGCAAACTGGCGCAGCCATTCTGGAGAATAGTATGGATGCTCCTTAAAAACTGAAAAATGTAACTACCCTAAAACCCAGCGATTGCACTATTACACAAAGGATACAAAAACACAAATTTAGGGGCACATGCACCCTAATGTTTATAGCAGCATTATCAACAATATTCAAATGACCAAGATAGCCCCATCAACTGATGAATGAATAAAGATGTGGGATATATATAACTATATATAGATATAGGTATACATAGATAGATATAGATATATAATATTCCACACTGGAATATTACTCAGCCATCCAAATGAATGAAATCTTGACACTTGCAACAACGTCGATAGAGTTAGAGTGTATTATTCTAAGTGAAATAAGTCAATGAGACAAAGACAAATACCATATGGTTTCACTCATCTGGGGAATTTAAGAAACAAAACAGATGAACGAATGGGAAGGGAGGGAAGAGAAGGAGGAGAAACAAACCACAAGAGACTCTTAATGATAGAGAACTGAGGGTTGATGGAGGGAGGTGGGTGGGAGATGGATAGGGATAGGCATTAGGAGGGCACTTGTTGCGATGAGCACTGGGTGTTGTATGTAAGTGATGATTCACTGAATTCCACTCTTGAAACCAATATTGTACAGCATGTTAACTAACTAAAATCTAAATTAAAAGAAAAGAAAACTGATTCCTTTAAGATCCTGTTGTCCAGTTTAGTGATGCAGAAATATGGTAGAAGGCCTGAGGACAGTAACATCTGTCTCCATAGGAATGTTGTAGAGTTTCACGTCCATGAAAATACACACACCTGTAGATGTTGGATTTATGCTGGGTATTTGTTTTCCCCAAAGTTTCACTCCTCTTGCATGGGATTTAGTGATCATGATCTCTTTTTCTTGACCCCATGTAATGAACTCCTTCCCATTACCTCTGTCTAAGAATGTGTTATCTCTCTATGGGTGAGTGGGGAGCATCACGTACATGTGTCTGGGGACTGATGCACAAGGTTACTGGAATGGGGAAAATTTTCCACTCCTCCAACATAAGATAAAGAAAAATAAGCAGAATAATAATATTTGGCTCCAGCATTGGCCCTTTTCTTATCAAATAATTTGCCCAGTGATTTATGGTATTGTCTTTCAGATGATAACAAATACACAAAAGAATTAAACTATTAGTCTCTAAGAGATGATTTGCTGTTTACAATTCCTCAGTGCCTTGAAAGGGATAGATCTTAAGGAAGTTTTTATATATAAAATAGGGTTCAGAAGGTGAAGCAGAGAGGAGAAGAGGGAGAGGCAGCAAGAAAGAGAGAGAGAGTGAGAGAGAGAGAACTAGTGGTATAGGAGTCCTTAAAATGTCAAGGGACACTTGAGTAAAATTGGATATGGGACAAAATCTGGGAAAGGAATGATAAATGAGAAGGAAGTTGGTAACAGGGTAATTTTCATATGAGGAAAGGAAAAGGAAGGGAGAGTGAGAGAAGTGGGGGAATAGGGAGAAAAAGAGAGACAGTAAAAAGAGAGACTGAACAGAAGGGGTTCAGTGTCTGGGTAAGAACATAAAGCATGTTAAGGTGTTGTTCTCTGACATCTTATGGAAATCATTTTCCCTTTTCTCCTCATAATTTCAGTAAAACATCAATTTTCCATTCCTGAGTTTACTTGAATCTATCTGGGGGGCGTGTTGTAGGCCCACTGCTATCTCAAGATGGCACACAGAGGTCAAGGGTATGGGTACCTCCTTTATGCAAATGAGAAATGTCAGTGGAGGTCACGCAACCCATGGAGGAAGGGGTCACATGGAGATTGAGGTCTGTCTGACTCCCATGCTGGTGTTTGGGAAACGATATGTCTGAGGATCCAAGGAGGGGGCCTTCTGCGGATCTAAACTATTACTCAAGGTGAGGCCAGATGTTTGAGTTGGAGGCAGAAGATGTGTTATAATATTAAACCCACAGTTACCAGTTATCGCATGAGCATATCAAGACTCTTGTCAGTGGTCAATAAACAAGCACAATACAAGAGACCAAATATCTGTTTGGTTATATCACAGAGAGGCTTATGTTGATGTGGACTCTCAGGCTTGGATCACCAGGATAACAGGGATAGGGTAGAACTTGAACATGAGGGGAGGTGTGGTGATCCAGTGTGGTCAGGAGATTCTGAACACTTCTACTGACAAGGAGAAATCATTTCCCAAGATCTAATTCTAAATAACCCTTATTGTGGGAAGGCCTCCAGCTGCCTTGACCCCAGGGCAGAGCTCTGGATTCCCACTCTGGGCTGCTCCAGCTCCTGCCTCCCCTCTGACCTTAAAGGATTGGGGGCATCTATTCCATCCCTGTCTCCCCCAAGACTGGGAGCTCCTAGTGCTCAGCAGGGACTGAGGTCTCTGGGCAGACAGAGACAGCAGGGAGCCATGGTAGTGTTAGAGATTTAGAGGAAGGAGTAGAACCTGGAGGTCCCCGGAGGCCCTCTGATGATCATCTTGGCCTCTCCAGACCCAGAGGGCAGCCTCCAGATTGGTGTCCCGGGGATGCCCTGGGGAGCAGTGTGCTGGGAAGCTGCAGCAGGGATAAAGCACACAGCATCAGTTATGGGAGCCCAGAGGCCTGGCCTCACACTTTCCCCTGTGTCACTGACGGAATAACACAGGGGAGCTTCTTGTGTCCACCCCTACAGGCTGCTTCCCAGAAGAGGCAGCCCAGGCTGAGGGGGACCAGGTGGGACAGGGTAGGTGGTAATATTCAGACAGTTGTGGTGAACAAGGCGCAGACGGGATGGGAACAGGAACTGGTAGAGGAGTCATACGACAGACTGTCACCCATGCGTGGGGTCTTCTCAGGTGCTTGTTATGGGTCATGGCTTGTTCACACAGCCCAGTGCTCTAGGAGGTTCTTAGCCAGTGGTCCTCAGCTCAGGGTGATTCTGTCCCACAGGAGACATGTGAGCATGTCTGGAGACATTTTTGATTGTCGTGACTTACGATTGGTGGGGACGCTACTGACATCTGGTGGGTTGAGGACAGAGATCCTGTTAAACATTGTATAATGCACAGGACAGACACCACCCCAGAGAATGATCTGGCCCCAAATCCCGTGCACACTGAGGCTCAGAAATGTAGCTCTGTGTGTGTATCTTGCTTGTGTTATTGTGTCCTGAGTTGGGTGACGGTGGCCTTTGCTAACCTGGAGGTGAGCCTTGTGGGAAGGCAGAGGGGTTGAGCTGGAGGCGCTCCTGGATGCAGGTGTGTGACATGAGCTCAGCACCTGTGTGTGAGCCATCCTGTGTGAGACCAGAGTGGACAGAACTCTCTCCTGCACCTGTCAGAGGAGATGGGGGAGCCCAGCCCGGAGAACTGCAGCCACTCCACCAAGCAGCGGGTGGGAAGGCAGACTGCAGGGTGAGGCAGGGGGAGGGGAGGGGCGAGGTTGGACCAGACACTCATGGAGCTGTGTTGTCAGGTTAGCAGAGGCCCTAAGGGCCCCAATGGGTCAGAGACCATGAGTTTAGAATGGGACCACCTGGTGCATCTGGTACAGACTGATGACAAGAGAGCAGCTCAGAGGACAGAGAAGAAATCAGAGTCAGTGATAACCACCCACAGTAGGTACACATGGAGCCTTTTCTGTGAATCCTCGTGGAAGATAGAAGTTCTAGAGAAAGTTCTCTGCTTACTCCCATTTTTCAGATTGGGAGATGAGAATCAGGACTGGAAAGTTCATTCTCAGACACACACAGAAAAAGCTGGGGCTTGAACCCTGGCTCTGATGACTGCACACCTGAGATGTGTTTCAGACAGATGTCTCCGGAAGCCAGAGTGGAGTGGGAGCAGGGAGGAGCCTGGGCCAGTGAGAGGGGCAGGTGGAGGACACGTTACAGTTCACTGTCAGTGTCACACATTCTGTGAATTCTGACACATGTATAATGGCAAGTATCAACAGTAACAGAATCCTGCAGAATGGTGTCAGGTGCTCTATTTTTAATATGCCAAAAAGTTACTGTGCTGGAGCATTCATCTGCTTTTTGCTTCACACTCCATATCATTTTACATGTTCTTTTATGCTGCTGTGTGTGCATCAGACTCCTGGCTGGGGCTCCAGGGTTTGCACCCAGCCCATGGGTCCTGTCCCGTTCCCATTGATGGACAAGCAGACTTTCCATCCAGTTCCCCACTAAAAGCAATGCCCACAGAAACACCCTGTGACCTGCTGCCCTGTAAATACCTTTGAGCACTCATGATAGATGCTCAGGAGCACATGTGCTGGTGCACAGAGCACGTGAACTCCTCATTCCCACTATTCTGTGTTCTCACAGGCTGTGCACAAGGGTTGCTTTCTCCCCAAACCTGATCAACACCAGGGAGTTTCTAATGTGAGGCATTGAATAGATATACACTGAATTTCCATTGCATTTTCCCTCCTTTCACTCTCTGTCCCTCTCTCTTTTGTTCTTGTTATCATATTTTTATTGGCTTGTACTACACCCTCTGTGAGCAATCTCTTCATACTTTTGCTGAATTCTGTTTCCTTCCTTTGCTCATTTCTCTATCGAGTTTTCTGCTTCTTGTAGATGTAACTAGTTTCTACTTTATTCTAGATCATATTCCCTGGTCCTTCCTGTACGATGAAAATGATTTCTCTCCCCTTTCCATCTCCCATTACCTGGATCCAGGATATCTTGTTGATCAGAAACCCACTGTGCTGATGTTTTCATATCTTTCAAAAGCACTCAATGGCTGTGCTTCTGAAGTTTGTTATAAAGTCCTTCGCCACTCTTATATCAACAAAAGAATTTCCTGCACCTTCTCTTATTAGCACCAGGGTGCTGTGTTCATATTTAAGTCCTGAATCCACCTGGATTCCACCCGTGTGTATGGCCTTGGGCAGAAATTCAGATTTGCTTTGCTTCATAAAAGGACCAGTTTTCCCACCACAGACTCCTAAACAATCCATCTTTTCACTTTGATGTGTGCTCCCGCCTTTATCAAGGTTTGAATCGTGTTGGGACACTTTCTGAGGTATGCAGCCAACTTGATCGGTGTCTGTCTGTTCCAGGTTCCCACTTGAACGTGACAGTGGTGTGTACTGTCTATCCTGGGTCTCCACCCCTGCCAGGGCATCTCTGTCCTGTTTCATCCATCTTCAGAGGATTGGCATAGTTTTGCACTGACTTTATTTTTCAGTTGGAACTCGAGGAAACTTTTATCAAATGTACGTTGGAGTCACTGTCCGTACTGCAGGTGTCCTGATGACATAACCATCACCACACTCGCTCACCCATCCGAGAGGGTAGATTGTCCTCCCCGTATTCAGACCATCATCTGCATTTTTTCTCATGGTTAACATTTCTGCACATGGAAGTATTGCGTGTGTTTGATTAATTCCTAGATATCATATAACAGAGGTTTTCAAAGTATGATTTGAGGACCCTGGGGTCCCAGAGACCCTTTCTGGGGGAACATCAGGTCCTTACTTTTCCAATAGAAGTAAGAATGTATTTTCATCATATGCTTCAACGAAAACAACATGTTCCACAGGCTGAATGAAGAATCAGACACAAGTATTAATTTGTCTCCAAAATAACTGCTCTTCTCATTAAATGTTATGTTTGTAAATGTACTTTCTGAAAAATATGTTACCTATATTGCAGGTTGACCTTCCTTCCTTCCTTCCTTCCTTCCTTCCTTCCTTCCTTCCTTCCTTCCTTCCTTTCCTCCTTACTTCCTTCCTTCTTTCCTTCCTTCCTTTCTCTGTCTCTCTCTGTCTCTCTCTCTCCTCTCTCTCTCTCTCTTTCTAGCATGCACACAAGTGGGGCAGTGGCAGAGAGACAGGGAGAGAGAGATTCTTAAGCAGGCTCCATGCTCTGCACAGATCCCAATGTGGAACTCAATCTCAGGACCGAGAGATCAATACATGAGCGGAAGTCAATAGTCAGAATATTAACTGACTGAGCCTCCAGGTGCCCCGTGAATGTATCCAGAGCTACATATTTTCAGACAATCTCAGTGCTAATTTTCAATATGGTAAAGATAGAGAGTCATACTGCACCCAAACAAGCCCATCACAGTCTCAGATTTCCTTGGGTAAAGAAATCACCAGACCACAGTGCTGTAGAGCTGTTTCTTTGCAGTTTGTGTCAGTTTAAGGAATATTATCCTACTTTTTACTTAAAGTTCATACTTTGAATGGTTACTGCTGGGGTAATTCTGTGGGAAATACTGAGTGTTGCGAGCAGATCTAGTCTTCTGCAGACTGTTCTCTATTGCCGTGGTTTGTTATGTCTTCAATCTTTTCCTTTTTCTGGGTGAACAAGCAAGCAAGTCTCTTTCCTTCCAATCCTTACATACCTTCTTTCTTTTTCTTACTTTATAGCACCGCTCACGACTTTCAGCTCCATGCTGAAGGACAGCAGAACCAGTGAGTATCCTTGTCATTTTCCCAATCCTAACATATTGCGTCTATAGTCTCCCTGTTTTGTAAATTGTCTGGGGTGTACTGTTGTCTAGATTCATGATCTTCTTGCTGGTCACCTTCATTCCCTTTCTGATCTCACCAGATGCAGCATCCATGGCTGGTCAGAACTATAGCCTGGTGACTGAATTCATCCTTGTGGGCTTCTCCAACTTCCCGCGGCATCTACTGCCCACCTTCTTCCTGCTATACCTGCTCATGTACCTGTTCACGCTGCTGGGCAACCTCCTCATCATGGCCACCGTGTGGAGCGAGCGCAGCCTGCACACACCCATGTACCTATTCCTGTGCGCGCTGTCCACCTCCGAGATTCTGTTCACTGTTGCCGTCACCCCGCGCATGCTGGTTGACATGCTCTCCACCCACCGCACCATCACCTGGGCGGCCTGTGCCAGCCAGATGTTCTTCTCCTTCACGTTCGGCTTCACACACTCCTTCCTGCTCATGATCATGGGCTACGACCGCTACGTGGCCATCTGCCACCCTCTGCGCTACCACGTGCTCATGAGCTCCCGTGGCTGTGCCCACCTCGTGTCCTGGTCCTGGGCGGGTGGCTCAGTCATGGGAATGATGCTGACCCTGATAGTTTTTCACCTCACCTTCTGTGGGTCTAACGTGATCCACCATTTTGTCTGCCATGTACTTTCCCTTCTAAAGTTGGCCTGTGGGAATGAGAATTCTTCTGTCACGCTGGGTGTGATCCTGGTATGTGTCTCAGCTCTAATGGGCTGTTTATTCCTCATCGTCCTCTCCTATGTCTTCATCGTGGCCGCCATATTGAGGATCCCCTCTGCAGAGGGCAGACACAAGACCTTCTCCACGTGTGTGTCCCACCTCACTGTGGTCATTGTGCACTACGGCTTTGCCTCCATCATCTACCTCAAGCCCAAGGGACCCCATTCTATGGACAGTAACACTCTGATGGCCACCACCTATACAGTCTTCACCCCCTTTCTCAGCCCGATCATTTTTAGTCTCAGGAATAAGGAGCTCAAGAATGCCATAAAGAAAAGCTTCCAGAGAAAATTCAGTCCCCTAAGCTCCTGATGGCCAGTTGGTGGTGAGGAAATATAGCAGGGCTGGGGATAATCAGGTCTGTTTCCATAGAACTGTTATAAGGATTCAGGTATGTGAAAAGACACACATTCTTGGATGATGATGCATGCTGGGTATTTGTTTTTCTCTGATTTGTTTGCTTTCCTCTTGCATAGGCTCTAGTGATCATCATCTGTTGCTCTTCACCCCATGTGAGAACTCCTTTCCATTTTCTGTCTAAGTTGTGTGCTCTACCTTTAGGCTAGTGAGGGGCAACACATGGATGTGCCTGGGTACTGACGCCCATGGTTCTTCTTGAAAGCACACTCAGGGGAGACATTTCTCCTCCACCCCCATAAAGATAAACAAAAATAATAATAATAATAAATGCTGCCAGAATTGGGGCTTTTCTAATCAGGCACTGTGTCCAGGGTTGTATATATTATCTTTTAATTATAACAAATGCACAAAATAATGTTAACTATTTGTTTCTAAGGGGACGTTTGATTGTTTATGTTTTTTTCACTGTCTTTGGAAGGAATAACCCTGTGGAGATTACTATGTTGATCTGAGTTGAGTGAAATGTGCAGATGAGATGCAGTTAAGGACCTGAGACAGGGGGATGTCAGAATCTGAAGTGAGGTGAGAGACGGAGGGGTAGAGAGTGGGTGGAGGAAAGGGTTCAGTGCTTGGATAATATAATGCATGTTTAAGGATAATGCTTTCAGACAGCTTATGGAAAGTCTCCCTTTTTCCCCACATTACTTTCCATAAACACCAAGTTTTCATTTCTGTGCTTTACTTGAGTCTATCTGGGGGAGTTTTGGAGGGCACAGTGTTATCTCAAGATTGCACAAAGAAAGGCCAAAGGCACCAGGTTCTCCCCTGACCCCCGAAGGACACAACCCTGTTCACACCTCGACTCACACCTCGTGACCCTGAGTCAGCTTCTGGCCTCCTGCATAGAGGAGGAGAGAAGTGTGTGGTCTCAGGGCACGAGGTTTATATGCTTTGTTACAGCAGCCCCAGAAAACTGACCAGTGAAATAGCATCCTGACATTTAATATTAATGGGTTTCATTACACATTAATTTCTAGCCAGGCTGTCAGGCCATTCTTCTTTACGGAGAAGACTCGGGGCACTGAGACGGCCCCTGAGAGGTGCCAAGGGTCCTTGGAAGTCTGCAGCAAAGGTGGAGGAGTCCCGACAGCCCAGCTGCAGGGTGTGCTCACTGACAGAAGGCCTCGGGTGTGTTGTGACGACACAGCTGACCGTGTACCTGCAGGGGCCCAGCACCGGAGCTGGCATGTGCTGTGCCCTCAGCCAACATTACCGGAGTAGGAGCTGGCAGCACCAGGATCGTCTTCGTGTCCGACGTGGACTCTGTGTCCCGGAAGAGATGCTTGCCCTCCTGTGTGCTGGGGTCTCTGCGTTATAATAAAGATACAGAAACAGGAACATCTTCAGAGAGATGCTGAGTTGCAGGGGCTGAATTGGGGGAAATACTTACACAAAGGACAAACCACCAGGGATCCTGAGCTCTGGGTCTCATCTCTTTAAGTGGAAAAGAGACACTTTTACAAGACCTCTCGTTCTTTTAGGTTTTTTGTTTTTTTTTGTTTTTTGGTTTTTTTTTGGTATTAGTTAGAGTTCGCTAGAAAAACAGAATCCTTAGGAGGGATGTGCATAGGGGCGCCTGGGTGGCTTAGTCGGTTAAGCGTCCGACTTTCGCTTAGGTCATGATCTCGAGGTTCGTGGGTTCGAGCCCCGAATCGGGCTCTGTGCTGACTGCCAGCTCAGAGCCTGGAGCCTGTTTCAGAGTCTGTCACTCCCTCTCTCTCTGACCCTCCCTTGCTCACGCTGTCTCTCTCTCTCTCTCTCCTAGAAATAAATAAAACATTAAAAAAATTTAAAAAAATAAAATAAAATAAAATAAAAAGGAGGGATGTGCATACACACATGTGTATATATGTGCATGTATAAATAATATAACCGATGTAATAATGTTACAGTATGTTTAAATTCATCTTTTTACTGCTTTGTTGGTATTCTCTTTTCAGTGACCAATCTCATAGCACACATAACATGCTTTCCCTGGTACTATAACAATAGTCTTGCAGCTAAAGACTAAGTGGTTCCAACTACTAAGCTAATGTGATACAAGATGTATAATTTGGTTTACAAATTCTAAAGTTTTCATTTTTGATACCAAAAGAATATGAACTAAGGTCTTTAAAATACACACCCAGAAGACAAAAGTGGCTATGCATACCAGTTCCAATCTAAAAAGTTGATTTTTTTCTACAGCAGCACATAGAATTACCTGCTCTCAGTTGAGGACAGACACCGAAACTGGAGATGGCAGCGAGGTCTTGCTGGAACGGCCACAGCAAATGGGGATGACCACAAAGTCCCCAGGGCCGTGCTCCTACCTGCTCCTTTTGTAACCCTCCATCCAATCATTGGTTCCTTAAACTGTACAAAAAATATTTCAAATTTCAGGTTCAGAGGCGCATGGTGGCTCCGTCAACTAAGCATTACGTCTCAATGTAAATATTACCAGTTGTCAAAATCTCTAAATCGCAGACTGGGTCTGTGACTCACACTTGGCTTCTGCAGATCCCTAGGCTGTCTTCGTCACACCTCTGCCCACTCTGCGCTGTCATCTTTGGTTATATGACAGGTTCTCTCCATGGACCGTGAAAAGGGGGAAGCAGAGACCTAGTCCTGGACCATTGCTAGATTCCAACACTTAGAATTTTCTTTTTTTTTTTTTTTTGGAAGAGTAAGATTTTATTTTATTTATTTATTTATTTTTACAAATAGTTTATTGTCAGGTTGGTTTCCATATTACATCCAGTGCTCATCCCCACAAGTGCCCTCCTCCATGCCCATTTCCCCCCTTCCCCCCAACACCCATCAGTCTTCAGTTTGTTCTCAGCATTCAAGATAGAATATTTCCATATAAAATGAACCTGGAAGAACATTTCTTGTCTATATGCATGCTGAATGAGAGCAAAGTGCTGTGACAACAAAGGGTACTCCTTTGTGCTCATGATCATGGGCTATGACTGTTATGTGGCCATCTTCCACCGCCTGTGCTCCACTATGCTCATGTATCCTTGTGGTTGTGCTCTCCTACATCCCAGGGCTGAGCTGGTGGCTCAGTTGGGAATGATAATGACCCCAGCAGTTTTTCATCTCACTTTCTGGAGGTCTTGTGTGATTCCCATTTTGTCAGCTGTGTGCTTTTCTTTCTAAAGTGGGCCTGTTGACAGACACACCCTCTGTCACCTTGGGTGTGACACTGGTGTGTGTCTCAGCTCTGATGCGATGTATATTCCTCATCGTCCTCTCCTATGTCTTCATCGTGGCCACCATATGGAGGATCCCCTCTGCAGAGGGCAGGCACAAGGCTTTCTCCACATGTGTGTCGCACCTCACTGTGGTCATCATTGTGCACTATGGCTTTGCCTCCATTATCTACCTCAAGCCCAAGGGCCCCCATTCTATGTACTGTACCACCCTGATGGCCACCACCTATACGGTCTTCACTCTTTCTCAGCCCGATCATTTTTAGCCTCAGGAGTAAGGAGTTCAAGAACGCCATGACGAAAAGCCCATCGTTTCATATGTATGTTAGCCCTCTGGATGTATTCTTTGGAAAATTTTCTTCTCAGCCTTCCACCCATTTCTTAATTGGGTTGTTTGTGTTTTGGTATTGAGGTTGATTGATTTTTAAACTTTTTAATATGTATTTATTTTATTTTTTTAAAAATATTTTTATTTATTGCTAGGAGAGAGAGAGACAGCATGAGCAGGGGAGGGTTAGAGAGAGAGGAAAACACAGACTCTGAAACAGGCTCCAGGCTCTGAGCTGGCAGTCAGCACAGAGCCCGACACGGGGCTCAAACCCACGAACCGCGAGATCATGACCTAAGCGAAAGTTGGACGCTTAACCGACTAAGCTGCCCAGGTGATTTTTAAACTTTTTAATATGTATTTATTTTAGAGAGAAAGACAGATGTGTGCCAGGGAGGGGCAGTGGGAGAGCAAGACACAGATCTGAAGCAGGCTCCAGGCTCTGAGCTGTCAGCACAGAGCCCGATGCAGGGCTTGAACTCATGAACCATGACACCATGACCTGAGCCTAATCAGATGCTTAACCGACAGAGCAACCCGGGCACTCTGAGTTTGATAAGTTCTTTATAGCTTTTGGATCCTAATCCTTCATCAGATATATCATTTGCAAATATCTTCTCTCACTCCATAGGCTGCCTTTTAGTTTTGTTGATTGTTTCCTTCTCCGTGAAGAAGCTTTGTATCTTGCTGAAGTCCCAACAGCTCATGTTTGCTTTTGTTTCCCTTGCCTTCAGCGATGTGTCTAGTAAGTAGTTGCTATGGTCGACGTCTTTTCGACCAGGTTGCTGCCTGGGTCCTCTAGGGTTTTGATGGTTTCCAATCTCACATTTAGGTCTTTCATCCATGTTGAATTTATCTTTGTGTATGCTGTAAGATAGTGGTCCAGTTTCATTCTCCTGCATGTTGTCGCCCAGTTTTCCCAACACGGTTGTTGAAGAGACTGTCTTTTTTCCATTGGATATTCTTTCCTGCTTTATAGAAGATGAATTGACCATATAGCTGTAGGTCCATTTCTGGGTTTTCTATTCTGTCCCATTGATCTAAGTGTCTGTTTCTGTGCCAGTACCATACTGTCTTGATGACTACAGCTTTGTAGTATAGCTTGAAATCCTGAATTGTGAGGCCTCCAGTATAATTTAGTTTTTTTTTTTTTCAGGATAACTTTGACTATTCAGGGTCTTTTGTGTTTCCTTATAAATTTTAGGATTTTTTTGTTCTAGCTCTGAGAAGAATCCTAGTAATATATTTTGATAGGGATTGCATTAAATATGTAGATTGCTTGGGTAGTATACACATTTTAACAATGTGTATACTACACATTGTGTATACTACACATTGTGAAAGATTGTTCTTTCAATCTATGAGCATGCAATGCTTTTCCATTTCTATGTGTCCTTTCCAATGTCCTTCATAAGTCTTCTATACTTTTCAGAGTACAGATCTTTTATCTCTTTATTAGGTTTACTCCTAAGTATCTTATTGTTTTTAGTGCAACTGTAAATGGGATTGATTCCTTGATTTATTTTTCTGACACAAAATTATTGATGAATAGAAATGCAACAGATTTCCACATGTTGATTTTATATGCTCAACATCATTCATCATTAGGGAAATACGAGTCAAAATCACAATGAGATGTTACCTCACACCTGTCGGAATGGTTAAAACTAACAACAAAAGAAAAAACAGGTGTTGGCAAGGATGCAGAGAAAAGGGAAGCCACATGCACTATTGGTGGCAACGCAAACTGGCGCAGTCATTCTGGAGAATAGTATGGATGCTCCTTAAAAACTGAAAAATGTAACTACCCTAAAACCCAGCGATTGCACTATTACACAAAGGATACAAAAACACAAATTTGAAGGGGTACATGCACCCTAATGTTTATAGCAGCATTATCAACAATATTCAAATGACCAAGATAGCCCCAATGTCCATCAACTGATGAATGAATAAAGATGTGGGATATATATATATAACTATATATAGATATAGGTATACATAGATAGATATATAGATATATAATATCCCACACTGGAATATTACTCAGCCATCCAAATGAATGAAATCTTGACACTTGCAACAATGTCGATAGAGTTAGAGTGTATTATTCTAAGTAAAATAAGTCAATGAGAGAAAGACAAATACCATATGATTTCACTCATCTGGGGAATTTAAGAAACAAAACAGATGAACGAATGGGAAGGGAGGGAAGAGAAGGAGGAGAAACAAACCACAAGAGACTCTTAATGATAGAGAACAAACTGAGGGTTGATGGAGGGAGGTGGGTGAGAGATGGATAGGGATAGGCATTAGGAGGGCACTTGTTGCGATGAGCACTGGGTGTTGTTGTATGTAAGTGATGATTCACTGAATTCTACTCCTGAAACCAATATTGTACAGCATGTTAACTAACTAAAATCTAAATTAAAAGAAAAGAAAATTGATTCCTTTAAGCTCTAGTTGGCCAGTTTAGGGATGCAAAAACATGGTAGAAGGCCTGAGGGCAGTAACATCTGTCTCCATAGGAATGTTGTAGAGTTTCAATTCTATGAAAATACATACACCTGTAGATGTTGGATTTATGCTGGGTATTTGTTTTCCCCCAAAGTTTCACTCCTCTTGCATGGGATTTAGTGATCATGATCTCTTTTTCTTGACCCCATGTGATGAACTCCTTCCCATTACCTCTGTCTAAGAATGTGTTATCTCTCTATGGGTGAGTGGGGAGCATCACGTACATGTGTCTGGGGACTGATGCACAACGTTACTGGAATGGGGAAGATTTTCCACTCCCCCAACATAGGATAAAGAAAAATAAGCAGAATAACAATATTTGGCTCCAGAGTTGACCCATTTCTTATCAAGCAATTTACCCAGTGATTATAGTATAACACATACACAAAAGAATTAAACTATTAGTCTCTAAGAGATGATTTGCTGTTTACAATTCCTCAGTGCCTTGAAAGGGATAGATCTTAAGGAAGTTTTTATATATAAAATAGGGTTCAGAAGGTGAAGCAGAGAGGAGAAGAGGGAGAGGCAGCAAGAAAGAGAGAGAGAGTGAGAGAGAGAGAACTAGTGGTATAGGAGTCCTTAAAATGTCAAGGGACACTTGAGTAAAATTGGATATGGGACAAAATCTGGGAAAGGAATGATAAATGAGAAGGAAGTTGGTAACAGGGTAATTTTCATATGAGGAAAGGAAAAGGAAGGGAGAGTGAGAGAAGTGGGGGAATAGGGAGAAAAAGAGAGACAGTAAAAAGAGAGACTGAACAGAAGGGGTTCAGTGTCTGGGTAAGAACATAAAGCATGTTAAGGTGTTGTTCTCTGACATCTTATGGAAATCATTTTCCCTTTTCTCCACATAATTTCAGTAAAACATCAATTTTCCATTCCTGAGTTTACTTGAATCTATCTGGGGGGCGTGTTGTAGGCCCACTGCTATCTCAAGATGGCACAGTAGGTCAAGGGCATGGGTACCTCCTTTATGCAAATGAAAATGTTAGTGGAGGTCACACAGCCCATGGAGGAAGGGGTCACATGGAGATTGAGGTCTGTCTGACTCCCATGCTGGTGTTTGGGAAACGATATGTCTGAGGATCCAAGGAGGGGGCCTTCTGCGGATCTAAACTATTACTCAAGGTGAGGCCAGATGTTTGAGTTGGAGGCAGAAGATGTGTTATAATATTAAACCCACAGTTACCAGTTATCACATGAGCATATCAAGACTCCCGTCAGTGGTCAATAAACAAGGACAATACAAGAGACCAAATATCTGTTTGGTTATATCACAGAGAGGCTTATGTTGATGTGGACTCTCAGGCTTGGATCACCAGGACGACAGGGATAGGATGACCATGAGGGGAGGTGTGGTGATCCAGTGTGGCCGGGAGACACTGAACACTTCTACTGACAAGGACAAATCA
Source organism: Hyaena hyaena (assembly GCF_003009895.1). NCBI lineage: Eukaryota > Metazoa > Chordata > Mammalia > Carnivora > Hyaenidae > Hyaena > Hyaena hyaena. The sequence continues at coordinate 1,863,383 of NW_024080859.1, forward strand.
TTTCCCAAGATCTAATTCTAAATAACCCTTATTGTGGGAAGGCCTCCAGCTGCCTTGACCCCAGGGCAGAGCTGGGCTGCTCCAGCTCTGACTCCCCTCTGACCCTAAAGGACTGAGGGCATCTATTCCATCCCTGTCTCCCCCAAGACTGGGAGCTCCTAGTGCTCAGCAGAGACTGAGGTCTCTGGGCAGACAGAGACAGCAGGGAGCCATGGTAGTGTTAGAGATTTAGAGGAAGGAGTAGAACCTGGAGGTCCCCGGAGGCCCTCTGATGATCATCTTGGCCTCTCCAGACCCAGAGGGCAGCCTCCAGATTGGTGTCCCGGGGATGCCCTGGGGAGCAGTGTGCTGGGAAGCTGCAGCAGGGATAAAGCACACAGCATCAGTTATGGGAGCCCAGAGGCCTGGCCTCACACTTTCCCCTGTGTCACTGACGGAATAACACAGGGGAGCTTCTTGCATTCACACTTGCAGGCTGCTTCCCAGAAGAGGCAGCCCAGGCTGAGGGGGACCAGGTGGGACAGGGTAGGTGGTAATATTCAGACAGTTGTGGTGAACAAGGCGCAGAC
>NW_024080859.1:1865975-1902729 GCF_003009895.1 Hyaena hyaena
TTTTTTTTTGTTTATTTCTAGGAGAGAGACAGAGAGAGAGACAGCGTGAGCAGGGGAGGGTCAGAGAGAGAGGGAGTCACAGACTGAAACAGGCTCCAGGCTCTGAGCTGGCAGTCAGCACAGAGCCCGGCCCCGGGCCTGAACCCATGAACTGTGAGATCATGATCTAAGTGAAAGTCGGACGCTTAACCAACTAAGCCACCCAGGCGCCCCGGAATGGCTGTGCTTCTGAAGTTTGTTTAAGAAGTCCTTCTCCACTCTTAGGTCAACAAAAGTCTTTTCCTGTACCTTCTCTTATTAGCACCAGGGCGCTGTGTTCATATTTAAGTCCTAAATCCACCTGGATTCCACCCGTGTGTATGGCCTTGGGCAGAAATTCAGATTTGCTTTGCTTCATAAAAGGACCAGTTTTCCCACCACAGACTCCTAAACAATCCATCTTTTCACTTTGATGTGTGCTCCCACCTTTATCAAGGTTTGAATCGTGTTGGGACACTTTCTGAGGTATGCAGCCAACTTGATCGGTGTCTGTCTGTTCCAGGTTCCCACTTGAACGTGACAGTGGTGTGTACTGTCTATCCTGGGTCTCCACCCCTGCCAGGGCATCTCTGTCCTATTTCATCCATCTTCAGAGGATTGGCATAGTTTTGCACTGACTTTATTTTTCAGAAGGAACTTGAGGAAACTTTTATCAAATGTACGTTGGATTCACTGTCCGTACTGCAGATGTCCTGATGACATAACCATCACCACACTCGCTCACCCATCCGAGAGGGTAGATTGTCCTCCCCGTATTCAGACCATCATCTGCATTTTTTCTCATGGTTAACACTTCTGCACATGGAAGTATTGCGTGTGTTTGATTAATTCCTAGATATCATATAACAGAGGTTTTCAAAGTGTGATTTGAGGACCCTGGGGTCCCGGAGACCCTTTCTGGGGGACCATCAGTTCCTTAATTTTCCAATGGATGTAGGGATGTATTTTCATCATATGCTTCAACGAAAACATCATGTTCCACAGGCTGAATGAAGAAGCAGATACATGTATCAATTTGTCTCCAAATTGTCAAACAAATGTGTAAAATTGTTTTTTTAAATAACCACTCTTCTCACTAAATGTTAATTTTGTAAAAGTAGTTACTTTCCTAATAATATGTTACTTATATTGACATTGAACAGGTTGGCCTTTTCTCCCCCCTCTATCCCTCCCTCCTTTCCTTCCTTCCTTCCTTTCTTCCTTCCTTCCTTCCTTCCTTCCTTCCTTCCTTCCTTCCTTCTTTCCTTCCTTCCTTTTAAAGAGAGACAAGAGAACACATGCCAATGGGGAGGGGCAGAGAGAGAGAGTATCTTAAACAGACTCAACACTCAGCACTGACCCCAATGTGGGACTTATCTCACAACCATGTGAAAAGGACCTAAGCAAAAATTAAGAGTCGGACTATCAACCAACTGAGCCTTCAGGTGCCCCATGGATGTATCCATAACTATATATTTTCAGAGAATCTCTGTGTTAATTTCTAATATGGTAAAAATGGAGAGTTATACTGCATCTAGACAAGATTTCATCAGCGTCTCAGATTTACTTGAGTGTGAAGAAAGCACCAGACCACAGTGCTGGAGAGCTGTTTCTTTACAGTTTGTGTCAGTGTTGGGAATGTTATCCTACTTTTTACTTAAAGTTCATACTTTGAGTGATTACTGCTGGGGTAATTCTGTGAGAAATACTGAGTGTTGTGAGCGGATCTAGTCTTCTTCAGACTGTGTTCTCTATTGCCTTGGTATGTTATGTCTTCAATCTTTTCCTTTTTCTGGGTGAACAAGCAAGCATGTTTCTTTCTTTCCAACCCTTATGTACCTTCTTTCTTTTTCTTACTTTATAGGACTGCTCACGACTTTCAGTTCCATGCTGAAGGACAGCAGAACCAGTGAGTATCCTTGTCATTTCCCAATTCTAACAGATGCAGTATCCATTTCGTATATTGTCTGAGATGTACTGTTGTCTAGATTCATGATCTTCTTGCTGGTCACCTACATTCCCTTTCTGATCTCACCAGATGCAGCATCCATGGCTGGTCAGAACTATAGCCTGGTGTCCGAATTCATCCTTGTGGGCTTCTCCACCTTCCCGCGCCATCTCCTGCCCGCCTTCTTCCTGCTATACCTGCTCATGTACCTATTCACCCTCCTGGGCAACCTGTTCATCACGGCCACCGTGTGGAGCGAACACAGCCTGCACACGCCCATGTACCTCTTCCTGTGCGCCCTGTCCACCTCCGAGATCCTCTACACCTTGACCATCACCCCCCGCCTGCTGGTCGACCTGCTCTCCGCCCGCCGCACCATCGCCTGGATGGCCTGTGCCAGCCAGATGTTCTTCTCCTTCATGTTCGGCTTCACACACTCCTTCCTGCTCACCGTCATGGGCTACGACCGCTACGTGGCCATCTGCCACCCTCTGCGCTACAATGTGCTCATGAGCCCCCGTGGCTGTGCCTGCCTGGTGGCCTGGTCCTGGGCAGGTGGCCCTGTCATGGGGCTGGTGGTGACCACGGCCGTTTTCCACCTCACCTTCTGTGGACCCAATGAGATCCACCATTTTTTATGTCATGTGCCCCCTGTCTTGAAGCTGGCCTGTGGAACCGATGTGCCCGCCGTGGCCCTGGGCGTGGGGCTGGTGTGCATCACCGCTCTGCTGGGCTGCTGTCTCCTCATCCTTCTCTCCTACGTCTTCATCGTGGCTGCCATCTTGAAGATCCCCTCAGCTGAGGGCCGGCACAAGGCCTTCTCCACCTGTGCGTCCCACCTCACTGTGGTCATTGTGCACTACGGCTTTGCCTCTGTCGTCTACCTCAAGCTCAAGGGTCCCCAGTCTCTGGAAGGAGACACCCTGATGGCCATCACCTACACGGTCCTCACGCCCTTCCTCAGCCCCATCATCTTCAGTCTCAGGAACAAGGAGCTGAAGACCGCCATGAAGAAGACCTTCCTCAGCAAATTTCATCTCTCCATCATCTAAGTGGCCATTGTGGACATGGTTTTAGAAGAGGGAGAAGGATGACCACCCCCTCATCTGTACAATGGGCTTAATAATGCCTACCTAGTAAGAATGGTATAACAATTTATGTGATGACACCCGTGACAGAGCAGGTGCTCAATAAATGTGAAATCTTCTGCTTCTTCCTCTCTTGGTTTGTGTCTTGGATATTAGTTTTATTTTATAATCAAACAGGATCACTGAGATAGAGTCTATGTACCAATCACCACCGCAATCAATTTGAAACATTTTGTGTCACCCAAAAGAGAAATCCATACCCATTCATTCACTCCCCCATTTCCTCTCTAACCCTTTTAACCCCCAGTCCTAGGAAACCACTTTTTCCCCCAAAAACATAGTTTTTTAAATTTTTAGTTGAAGTATAGTTGACACACAGTATTACCTTAGTTCAATAATACAACATCTGGTCAGACAACTGTCACCACGCAACGCAATTCCAACACCACTGACACGTTCCCTATGCTGCACCTTCATCCCCACGACTCACTCATCTGCTTTGCCTCTTCTGGACACTTTCTACGAATGGAAGAAGTATACATTAGGGAACCTTTTTGACTTTTTTTTCACTTAGCGTAATGTGTTCAAGTTTCCTCCATGTTGTAGAACGTATCAGAACCTCATTCCTTTTTTTTTAAAAAATTTTTTTTAACATTTACGTTTGAGAGAGAGACAGACAGAGTATGAGTGGGGAAGGGGCAGAGAGAGAGGAAGACACAGAATCTGAAGCAGGCTCCAGGCTCTGAGCTGTCAGCACAGAGCCTGACATGGGGCTTGAACTCATGGACTGGGAGATAAGAACCTGAGCTGAAGCTGGACCCTTAACCAACTGAGCCACCCTAGACCCCCAGAACCTCATTCCTTTTTATTGCCGGACACTATTCCCCTGTATGGGCATACTGGACTTTATCTGTCTGTTCATCGCTTGGTGAAGATCTCAGTGTTTCTACTTTTGCTATTTTGAATATTGCCACCAGGAATATTTGTGTACAAGGTTTTTGCTTGAATATATAGTTTCATACTGTTCCATATATGCCAAGTAGTGGATTTTCTGGATGCAATGGTAACTCTATGTTTAACTTTGAAGAACGTTGCAGACTCTTTTCCAAAGTGGCTGCACTGTTCTGTATTCCCACTAGCAGTGCAGAAGGGTTCCGATTTCTCCACATCTTCACCTGCATTGATTATAAACTGTCCTATTCATTGTAGCTATCTCTGTGGTGTGAAGTGTTATCTCACAGTGGTTCTGACTTACATTTCCCTGATGAGTAAACACGTTGTGTATCTCATCACATGCTTGGTGCCCATTTCTGTGTGCTTTTGGAGAAATGCCCTTGACACTCCACTGAGTTTTAAAATTGAGCTGTTTGTCTCTTTGTTAAGTTGTGGTTAATTGTTTAGAGTTTCTGGTTTCAAAGCCCTTAGCAGATCTGTGAGTTCTGAATATTGTCTCACATTCTGACTTGTCTTTTCATGATCCTATTGGTATTCTTTTCAGGACAGAAGACTTTAATTCTTTTTTTTAATTAAAAATTTTTTAATTTTTTTTTTAATTTATTTCTGAGAGAGAGAGAGAGGCTACGTGAGCAGGGGAGGGGCAGGCACAGAGAGGGAGACACAGAATCCAAAGACAGGTTCCAGACTCTGAGCTTGCTGTCACCACAGAGCCCGGCGCGGGGCTCGAACCCACAACCTTGAGATCATGACCTGAGCCAAAGTCAGATGCTTAACCAACTGAGTCACCCAGGCGACCCAAGATTTTAATCCTGATGACATCCAATCTATGTATTGTTTTATTTCATTGTTTTATGCTTTCGTTTTCATGTCTATTGCTTTTATTGTCATGAAACTATTGCTTAGTCCAAGGACACAGAGATTCACAGCTATGTTGTACTCTAAGAATATTATACTTTTAGCATTTTACACTTAGATCTTTGATCTGCTTGGAGTTAATTTTTGTGTATAGTGCGAAGTGGGGGTGAATCTTAGTTTTGGCTGGGTTTAGTGTGGTTGCACTCTGCTTGGAAATGACCATGTCTGAACTTCCACTGGTTCCCCGTTCCTGTGATTGTATAATGTTGTGGGGAAAGGGGAGTCACCACATGCATATGTGTGGAGTATACATTATTCAGATCGAATTAGCAAATAACAACATTACTTCTGGCTCTTGGGCTGCTGCCACTGATGCTGGCAAGCAATGGTAAAAGTTAGTGATGATCAGTATATGAATATATACTATGTGTTGAGCATTATACTATATTCATTACTTTTGTGTTTTTTTCATGTTTATTTATTTTTTTAATATTTTTATTTATTTCTAGGATAGAGAGAGACAGCGTGAAGAGGGGAGGGTCAGAGAGAGAGGGAGACACAGACTCTGAAACAGGCTCCAGGCTCTGAGCTGGCAGTCAGCACAGAGCCTGACACGAGGCTCGAACCCACGAACCGCGAGATCATGACCTAAGTGAAAGTCGGACGCTTAACTGACTAAGCCACCCAGGCGCCCCTATGTTTATTTATTTTTGAGAGAGACAGTGACAGAGAGCCTGTTCATGAGTGGGAAAGGGGCAGAAAGAGTGGAGTACAGAGGATCTGAAGTGGGTTTTGTGCTGACAACAGAGAGCCTTTTTCAGGGCTCGAACTCATGAAACCATGAAATCATGACCTGCACTGAAGTTTATGCTTTACCGACGCCACCATGGTGCCCATATATTCAGTACTTTTATTTTATTTTATTTTATTTTTTTAGATTTCTTTTTTTTTTAATTTTTTTAAGGTTTTTAAAATTTATTTCTAGAGAGAGAGCATGAGCAGGGGAGGGTCAGAGAGAGAGGGAGTCACAGACTGAAACAGGCTCCAGGCTCTGAGCTGGCAGTCAGCACAGAGCCCGACGCGGGGCTCGAACCCACGAACCGTGAGATCATGACCTAAGCGAAAGTCGGACGCTTAACCGACTAAGCCACCCAGGCGCCCCTATTCAGTACTTTTAATATAGCATTTCTTTATTCCTAAAAACCTGTAAATGGGGGGAAAAGGCAATTTGTGCCAGCAGAAAAATGGCTTGTTATTTATAATTTCCTGTTGCCTTTGAAGTCATAGGAATAGACATATTTTTGAGAGGAGCATTAGGTGTGAGGCTGCAGAGCAGGAGAGGGGAGAGGAAGAGAATGGAGGAGAGAAAGAGGGAGATTTTTGTACAGAGAGAAGTAGCCAGGCAAGGCAAGGAAAGAGGTTGTGGCTTCACATGATACAGTTGTGGGCTCTTCTGGGTGGGGAAAAGAGTGGGAGAGAGGTGAAGACCCTATTGCTGGTAATTATGGTACCTTTGGGGAAAGAGAAAGCAATTGGCTTGAGCCTGGACAAGAAGAACCTGGTGCAGAGAACCCATGTGTTACATTTTAGACAGTTTCCATGTGACATCAATTATATAAAGCTTTTTCCTTGGATGCCCGTGAAACCTTCAGTAATGTGTCATTGGCATGACCTTGCTGAGCTGCGCTGGTCTGCTGAATGCATTTCTGTCAGCTCTCACTGCAAAGTGGACACAGGAGGCAACAGTCTTCCTGCCTTGGGAGTCTATTCCTCTTCCCCCTGGGTCGCCCTGACATGGAGTGAAGGAAACAAATGGGAGGGGGCATCACCCATGCGACAGGTGGAATTCCCTCTAGTGAGCTGGCGCTTTAGTACAGGCAATGAAACCAAGGAAGAGAGAAAATATGTAGACAGTATTTCCAACATGCAGCTGCCACTACCTCTGATCCACCCACTCTTAGGAAGCACCAAACTCCACACCTGAAAAACAAACAATCCAGTGAAGAAATGGGCAGAAGACATGAACAGACACTTCTCCAAAGAGGACATCCAGATGGCCAACAGACACATGAAATGAATCTCAATGTCACTCATCATCAGGGAAATACAAATCAAAACCTCACTGAGATACCACCTCATGCTGGTCAGAATGGCTAAAATGAACAAATCAGGAGACATAGATGCTGGCGAGGATGTGGAGAAATGGGCACCCTCCTACAGTGTTGGTGGGAATGTAAACTGGTGCAGCCCCTCTGGAAAACAGGGTGGAGGTTCCTCAAAAAATTAACAATAGAATTCACCTATGACCCAGCAGAAGCACTGCTAGGAATTTACCCGAGGGATACAGGAGTGCTGATGCATAGGGGCACATGAACTCCAATGTTCATAGCAGCACTCTCAACAATAGCCAAATCATGGAAAGAGCCTAAATGTCCACCAAGTGCCGAATGGATCAAGAAGATGAAGAAGATGTGGCTTATAGATACAATGGAATACTACCTGGCAATGAGAAAGAATGAAATCTAGCCAGTTGTAGCAACATGGATGGAAATCAAGGGTATTATGCTAAGTGAAATAACTCAGGCAGAGAAAGACAGATACCATAGGTTTTCACTCATATGTGGAACAGGAGAAACTTAACAGAGGACTATAGGGGAGGAAGGGGAAAAATAGTTAAGGAGAGGGAGGGAGGCAAACCAAAAGAGACTCTTAAGTACTGAGAACAAATGGGGGGTTTATGCGGGGTGGGAGAGAGGAGAAAAGGGGTGATGGTCATGGAGGAGGGCACTTGTTGGGATGAGCACTGGGTGTTCTATGGAAACCAACGTGACAATAAACTATATTTTTTAAAAAAGTCAGCACAGCAATATCTACCTCTCTGGTTCACATTTCCTGAAATGAATCTTCTCTCAAATTTTGCTTTCTATCTGTATTTTGAACATTTTTTCTTCCTTTCATGCATAGTATCCATTTCTTCCTAATTACCCAACTTTTACTGGTGAAATGTGTATTTGGGTTGGTAATTTGCCAAATGTTAGCAGCATGTGACCTCATTCAGAGCTCACCCTCTTTATATTGATTCCATTTGAACTTTCCACTACAGATGACTGGGAAATTTTTGAGAAGGAATTCAGACACGGAACTAGGGTGTAGCCCCAGCATGGTGGCCATCCCTGCTGGGGAAGGAGGAAGAAGGCTCAGTGGACATGACTCAGACTCTCTGCTGAGCCCGGCCTGGGAGAGCTTCCTGGAGGGGCTCCTGCAACCCCCTGTGGCCATGGCCGGTCCCTCGGCCACATGGGGTTCATGATAATGGTCTGTGCTTCACGGAGCTGCTCGGGGTTTATGTAAGATCATGAGGGCACTTGTGGGGATGAGCACTGGGTGTTATATGGAAACCAACTTGACAATAAACTATTTGTAAAAAAAAAAAAAATCATGCCCCTCAAATGCTTAGTATACAGGTCCTGGTGCATAGTAAGAATTCAAAATAATAGCAATTATTATTATGGCTACTATTAAAACCCCTGTGGAAAGCTCAGGGTCTCTCTTCAGCCCCACCTGGGTTGAGTCCCACTTCAGAGCCTGTCAGTGCCTGTAGTCATTTTTCTTTTTTCTTTTTTTTTTTTTTTACAGATAGTTTATTGTCAAATTAGTTTCCACATAACACTCAGTGCTCATCCCCATAAGTGTCCTCCTCTATGCCCATTCCCCCTTCCCCCCCACATCCCTCAGTCCTCAGTTTTTGTCAGCATTCAAGAGTCTCTCATGGTTTGCCTCTCTCCCTTTCCCCCACCATTTCCCCCCTTCTTCTCCCCCTTGGTCCTCCGTCAAGTTCCTCCTAATCCTCCTATACGTGCAAACATATGATATTTGTCCTTCTCTGCCTGCCTGTAGTCATTTTTCTAAGTAGGAATGGAAAAAGATAGAAAGAAAAATCTAGTCTTTTCTTTAAAAAAATTATGCTGGGATCTCTAATTAAAAAGTTGAATTGAATGCTGAGAACAAACTGAGGACTGATGGGTGTGGGGGAGAAGGGGAGTAATGGGCATGGAGGAGGGCACTTGTGGGGATGAGCACCGGGTGTTATATGGAAACCAACTTGACAATAAACTATTTGTAATAAATAAATAAATAAATAAATAAATCCTCCCATAAGTTAAAAAAAAAAAAAAAACGTTGAATTGGGGGGATGCCTGGGTGGCTCAGTTGGTTAAGTGTCTGACTTTGGCTCAGGTCATGATCTCACAGTTTGTGAGTTCTGTATGACACTTCAGAGCCTGGAGCCTGCTTGGATTCTGTGTCTCCCTCTTTCTCTGTTCCTCTCCTGCTCACACTCTTTCTCTCTCATAAATAAGTAAAGATTAAATTTTTTTTTTAAAACATTGAATTGGAACAGTCTGGTGCTGGGTGGCATTCCATCTTTGAGAGGATAGTGCAAATCTTGCCATGACTATGCCCTGTCGGCTGTATCAACTCTGAGCTGTGTGAAAGCTTAGTAAGTATTGTGTGGTGGCTTTCTCCTTTTAATACAAAACTCTACCATGTTATCCACATGAGTTAAATAAATTTGAGTAATTATTTTAAAACAGTGCTTCTAGGGGAGCTTGGGTAGCTCAGTCAGTTAAGTGTCTGACTTGATTTTTGGCTCAGGTCATCATCATGTCAGGGTTTGTCAGTTTGGGTCTCGCATCAGGCTCAGCTGTGCTGATGGTGTAGAGGCTGCCTTGGGATTCTCTCCCTTTTCCTCTCTCTGCACCTCCCACCTTGTTCTCTCTCTTTCAAAATAAATAAATAAACTTAAATAATAGAACAGTACTTACCCAAAACTCCAAACCAATGTTGGGTTCATTCCTTATTTCTTCCTATAATAAATATCTCCATATGTATCAATACTGTAATGTAATATTATATGTTATATTGCATTATATTTTACTAAATTATTGTTGTATAATATATTATATAACATTATATAATATTATACATAACAGATAATATTTCTTTATAATAATCACATTAATATATAATCATATATATTATAAAAATATATACTGTGTTACTACTACGTTATATTAATGATTACATATTATCATTGCATTTATAAAATTAAATTATATTACATATTATATGTAACATAAACATAAATATAGTATGTGAAAATAATATAATTTATTAATATTAATAGCATGTGTTAATATATAATATGTAAAGATATACATAATAAATTATTTAATATATTTTTACATTATATATTTTTTCATATTTTTCATATTTTATAATTATGCTATACAATTATGTTAATTATAATATTAATTATAGTTATATAGGGAAATGTAATATGTAATATTATAATATAGGGAAATATAATATATACCATACAATATATGAAATATAAACTATATATTATGTTAATATATGCTACATTAATATAGTATATTATATATTATGTTAATGTATGCCATATTAATATAGTAATTTACATATATACAATATTACAGTATAAATATATATAATTTAAAACACATTACATTTTATAAAATGAGATAATACAATTAGAAGCACACTATAATCTATTATATATTGTAATCGCACTAAAACATTACTTACTCACAAAATTGAGTTTTCCAGTCAATTAACAAATATTTATTAAGAACCTACTATGCGCCAAGCATGGTAGGGCTACAATGGTATCCAGACAGAGTCCCTGCCCCCAGGAGCTTCCATCCTAATGGGGAGATTAACAGGGGAAAAGAGTACCAATGTGTGCTGTGCTGTACGGCAATCATGCTGTGTACAAATAATTCATATAAACTACCCTGCAGTGCACACACAGGGTCTCCGTACCATGTGACAGCGCTAAGAGCATCAAGAGCTGAGGGTTGACCTGCCCCGCCCCCCCAACCCCTTTCCAACAAAGTTATCGAAATCCCTCACATTCTGTGGAAGTAAATGACTCTGGCAAACAGAACAGCTGTAGCTGCACACGGAAGCCGGGCTCCCTCCACCCCAGGCCCCGAAGTCTGTGAGGACGGGGCACACCGAGGTGTGAGCGGGGCTGCGTCCTTCGGGGGGTCAGGGAGAACTTGGGCCTGCTTTCCCAGCTTCGAGGGCAGCATGCACCCCCGGCTCATGGTTCCCGCCTCAGCTACTCCAGGTCCTCCTTCCGGTGTCACATCCCCTACTTCCTGTCTCTGGCCCCTCATGCCCTCCCCACCTTGTATAAGGACACTTGCAATTATAGCAGCCCTTCTGGGTGATCAGCGTAATCCCCCTGTCTCAGGTCCTTAACTGCATCTCATCTGCACATTCCCTTTTGCTGGACAAGGGAACACAGCCGCAGGCTCTGGAGAAGCACATCTGAGCAATGGTGGGGGCATCAGTCAGCAACACCGGTAATGAGTAAAATGATGAATGGACCCCCAAAACTTCTGTAGCCGGTTTTCTCAAGGTCTCATTGTCAGTGTTAATGAGGCAAGTGTGTCATGAAGTCCCCTGGAGTCAGTGTTTCCCTCTGACTGTGCACAAGGGGTGTATGCCTAGGGCTGCACCTGCCCCCTTCCCTGAAAGGGGCCTGTTCCTTCTAATGACAGCCTTTTCCTCCCGGTCAGCACCACACTTCTCTCTGCAGGTACCTGAGAGACGGGTTCCTGATCACCAACTGCACACATATGCACATTGTAATCGATTCCTCCTTCCTGTCTTCACGGTGCTGTGGCCTGGGACAAATGATCTATCAGATTTGCATTTTCTATGTTTCAAAAACATGAATACGAGTAGATGTAGGTCATATCTGAATGTGGAGAAATAATAATTTATTTTGAGACTTAGAAAAGTGAATGCATAGGAAACCCTTCCCACCACATTTAGCAAACGCCAGGCATTCATATGTGACAGCGATCTTTAGGTTTATTATTATAAAACCCCTTCAGCCTGCCACTCCAGTATCTGGCCACAGCTTTGAGTAAGAATTTAAACCAATGGAAGTCCCCTCCTGGATGCTCAAACATATGATTTCCCAAACCCCAGCATGGGAGTCAGACAGACCTCAGGTTGCATGGTGGAGGTGTGACCTCCAACAACATTTCTCATCTGCATAAAGGGGGTACCCACACCTTTTTCCTCTCTTTGTCCCATCTTGACATAACACTGTGCCCTCCAGCACATTCTGCAGATAGATCCAAGTAAACACAGGAATAAGAAATCTATGTTTTACTGAAAGTAATATGGGAAAAAAGGGAAATGGATTTCCTTAAGATGTCAGAGAGCAACACTCTTTAAACATTCAGTATGTTCTTACTCAAGCACTGAATCTTCTCCCCTTTCTCTCTCTGTCACTCTCGCTCTCTACTTTCTTTCTCTACCCTGCATTCTGACATGCTTCACTCAACTCATCTCAACACAAGAATCTTTTAGGGTCTATCACCTCCAAAGAAGGCAGTAACTATGAACATGGAACCATCTCCTTAGAAGAAAATAGTGAATGCTCTTTTGTGCATTTGTTACAAGTAAAAAACAGTACTTACACAACAGTGGACACAGTGCCTGATAAGTAAAACCCCACTGATGGTAGCATTTATAATTATGCTTACTTTTGTTTATTCCTATGGTGAGGGAAATTTGAGAAAGTCCTCCCTTGCTTGTCTATTCAAGAAGAACCATGGGCATCAGTGCCCAGACACATCCCAGTGATGCTCCCCACTGGTCCAAACAGAGATAACACATTCTTAGACACAGGTAATGGGAAGGAGTTCATTGCATGGGATCAAGAACAAGAGATGCTGATCACTAGAGCCTATGTAAGAGGGGGGTAAAAATTTGGGAAAACTAATGCCTATCTTGCTCCAACACCCTGTGCATCCAACAATACCTATTAAGTATTTCCATATACTGAATTCCTACAACTGTCCCCTAGAGATAATCATTATTCTCAGTCCTTCAGTCATATTCCTCACCACCAACTGGCCATCAGGAGCTTGGAGGAATGAGTTTTCTCTGGATGCTTTTCTTTATGGCATTCTTGAGCTCCTTGTTTCTGAGGCTGAAAATGATCGGGCTGAGAAAGGGGGTGAAGACTGTATAGGTGGTGGCCATCAGAGTGTTACTGTCCATAGAATGGGGTCCCTTGGGCTTGAGGTAGATGATGGAGGCAAAGCCGTAGTGCACAATGACCACAGTGAGGTGGGACACACACGTGGAGAAGGTCTTGTGTCTGCCCTCAGCAGAGGGGATCCTCAATATGGCGGCCACGATGAAGACATAGGAGAGGACGATGAGGAATAAACAGCCCATTAGAGCTGAGACACATACCAGGATCACACCCAGCGTGACAGAAGAATTCTCATTCCCACAGGCCAACTTTAGAAGGGAAAGTACATGGCAGAAAAAGTGGTGGATCACATTAGACCCACAGAAGGTGAGGTGAAAAACTATCAGGGTCACCATCATTCCCATGACTGAGCCACCGGCCCAGGTCCAGGACACCAGACGGGCACAGCCACGGGGGCTCATGAGCACATTGTAGCGCAGAGGGTGGCAGATGGCCACGTAGCGGTCGTAGCCCATGATCATGAGCAGGAAGGAGTGTGTGAAGCCGAACGTGAAGGAGAAGAACATCTGGCTGGCACAGGCCGCCCAGGTGATGGTGTGGTGGGTGGAAAGCATGTCAACCAGCATGTAAGGAGTGATGACAACAGTGAACAGAATCTCGGAGGTGGACAGCGCGCACAGGAAGAGGTACATGGGCGTGTGCAGGCTGCGCTCGCTCCACACGGTGGCCGTGATGAGGAGGTTGCCCAGCAGCGTGAACAGGTACATGAGCAGGTACAGCAGGAAGAAGGCGGGCAGGAGATGCCGCGGGAAGGTGGAGAAGCCCACAAGGATGAATTCAGTCACCAGGCTATAGTTCTGACCAGCCATGGATGCTGCATCNCCCCACCTTGGGCCTCAAATGAACTCATGACCCTGAGATCAGGAGTTGAATGCTCTATTGATTGAGCCAGCCAGACACCCCTTGAGAGTAAATTTTAGAGTGAAACTATAATGTACAAAAATTGTCAGCAATACTTTGGTGATATTTCATCCTCCTCCTTATTGAAAAAGTAGTTTTGAAATCAGTGATGTACAAAAACAAAAGTGCAAGTTTTTTTGTGTTTTATAAAAACTATACACGTTGAAAGAGCTGAATGAGTATTTTCCAAAAGATTATTTTTATTTATTTATTTTTTTAAATGTTTTTTATTTATTTCTAGGAGAGAGAGAGAGAGAGAGACAGCATAAGCAGGGGCAGGTTGGAGAGAGAGGGAGATACAGAATCTGAAATAGGCTCCAGGCTCTGAGCTGGCAGGCAGCACAGAGCCCGACGCGGGGCTCAAACCCACAAACCGCGAGATCATGACCTAAGCGAAAGTCGGACGCTTAACCGACTAAGCCACCCAGGCGCCCCCTTAAAAATCTTTTAAAATGCTTCTTCTAAACACTAAATCAATGGGGACGTTCTTAACTTACTAAGAATACACAGTACAAAGCTAGCAAATAGTACACGCAGTGGGAGACAATAGATGCATTATTTTAGCATCAGGAACAAGCCAAGGTTACTCACTGTCTCTGCTGTTCATTAGACGGGAAGTGAAGCTGGAAGTGGTGCTTGAGAAAAGATAAAGAAAGAAGGAATATCAAGATTGGAAGGGAAGAGACATGATCATCTACCTAGGAAGGTAAAAGAATGAAGGAGGAATATATTAGAACAAAGACAGACACATGCTGCCAAAGACAAGGTCAACCTCCCAAACTCAGTATTTCCTGTAGAATTACACCCGTAATAATCATGCAAATCCTCCAAAACCTAAAAATAGAACTACCCTATATTCTAGCAATTACACTACTAGATATTTATCTAACGGATACAAAAATACTGATTTGAAGAGGACATGCAACATTATTGTCAATAGCTAAACTATGGAGATAGCCCAAATGTCCATTGATTGATGAATGGATAAAAAAGATGTGGTATGTATATACAATGGAATATTACTCAATGATCAAAAAGAATGAAACCTTGCCATTTGCAATGACATGGATGGAGCAAAAGTGTATTATGCTAAGTGAAATAAGTCAATCAGAGAAAGACAAATCATATGATTTCACTCGTACGTGGATTTTAAGAAACAAAACAGATGAACATATGGGAAGGAGGGGAAGAGCAGAAAGGGAAACAAACCACAAGAGATTTTTTTAATGTTTATTTATTTTTGAGAGAGAGAGAGAGACAGAGTGTGAGCAGGGAAGGAGCAGAGAGAGAGGAAAACACAGAATTTGAAGAGGCTCTAGGCTCCGAGCCAATAGCACAGAGCCTCATGTGGGGCTCAAGCTCATGAACTGTGAGATCATGACCTGAGCCAAAGTCAGACGCTTAACTGATTGAGCCACCCAGGTCCACCAAGAAATTCTTAACCATAGAGAACAAACTGAGCGTTGCAGGTGGGAGGTGGGGGGAGATGTGCTAGATGGGTGATGAGGATTGAGGAGGGCTCTTGCTCTGATGAGCACTGTGTGTTGTATATAAGTAATGAATCTCTGAATTCTGCTTCTGAAGCCAGATCAGATAATGATATCAAGCTTCATGGGTTCAAGGCCCATGTAGGACTCTGGCCAGACAGCCCAGAACCTGCTTGGGATTCTCCCTCCCTCTCTTTCTGCCCTTTCCCCACTCGTGCTCACTCTCTCCTAAAATAATAAAATTAAATTAAATTAACTTTAAATTAAATTAATAAAATAAAGATAGAATTTATGGAAAAAATAAGATAACATCACCAATAGTGATACAAACTATAAGGAGACAGCTCCTAAATGTTTCAGTCTCAGGATCTGTTTACCCTAAATAACTAATGAGTGCCCTAGAGGGCTTTTCTTTCTTTTTTTCTTAAATAGTTTATTGTCACATTGGTTTCCATATAACACCCAGTGCTCATCCCAACAAGTTAGAGGGCTTTTCTTTAAGTGAGTTAGAACTCTCCATTTTTACAGTATTTGTAATTAAAACTAAGATGTTTAATTTTATTTTTTGATTTTTTAAAATGTTTATTTATTTGAGAGAGACAGAGAGAGAAAAAGAGAGTAGGGGAGGGAAGAAAGAAGAATCTAAAGCAGGCTCCAGGCTCTGAGCTGTCAACACAGAGCCCAGCTCTGGACTCAAACCCATGAATCGAGAGATCATGACCTGAGCCAAAGTCGGATGCTTAACCGATTGAGCCACTCAGGCACCCCAAAACTAAGATTTTTTAAAAAACATTGAGTTCTTCAGGGTGCCTGGGTGTCTCAGTCAGTTAAACGTCCTGCTTCAGCTCATGTCATGATCTCACGGTTCATGGATTTGAGCCCCTCATTGGTCTCTGTGCTGACAGCTAGCTCAGAGCCTGGAGCCTGTCATCAGATTCTGTATCTTCCTCTCTCTCTGACCCTCCCCTGTTCAAGTTGTCTCTCTCACAAAACATTAAAAAAACAAATAAAAAAATGAAATATTGAGTTCGTAACACATTTAAAAGAATAATAATCAACTTTTGATTCAACCTAAAGGAACAATCAGTATCATGTTAATGTAAGTAACTTTTTAGGAAAGTAACCACATTTAAAAAACTCATTTAATAAGAAGTGTGGCTTTCTTTTATATTTTAGCAAATTTGTCCAATGCTGACTAGATGACATAAAGATCAGGCTTGTATCTGTCTCTCCATCCTGATTGTGGCAACATGTTGTTTTAGTTGAAGCACATGACAAAAACACATCCTCGCCTTGACTGGAAAAGTGACGGCTGATGGGTCCCCCAGAACGGGTCTCTGGGACCTCAGGGTCCTCATATCACACTTTGATATGCTTTGTTTTAAAATATCTAAGAATTAACCAAAAATGCCTCCGAGGACAGAAACAGTAACCACAGAGAGATATTTAGAAGATGGTCTGGCTACATGGAAAATTGGAACTCCGTGTGTACTCTGAGGGGATGAGCTCATATAGCAGTTACCTCAAATTATACTCAGTGCAGCTGCATTTAGAGTTGAAGATGTTAAATTTAAGAACTATCGTAAGCCTACTTCTGAAAAATAAAGTCAGTGAAAAACCATACAGGTCTTCTAAGAATGGAGCCCACAAAAGAGATAATAGAGAGATGTCTTTCCCAGTGTTGAGACTCACTACCAAATACGAACCATTTCTTTAAAATGTGACCCTGGAGCAGATATGGATGATATGTATGGCATGTGAGATTGGTTATCTCACAAAATATCCCTGCACCATTCCAAACCCAATATGTGATAGAGGTGGAAGCACAAATCAAATGGAAATAATGGGTTGTTTACTGGTTTGTGGTGAGAAACTGGTAATTCTATGAAGCAGTGTAAATCTGAATTCCCGCCCAAGATCCCATGCAAGGTGGAATCCAGATAGATTTCACACAAAGAATGAAGTATAATGTTAGTAGGAGGAGGATTCAGGAGAATAACTTGGTGATCTACAAGTGGAGTTCTTAACAAAACCTCAAAAGCACAAGTGTTAAGGTGATTTTAAAAAGATGTGAAATGTGTTTATGCATGCTTAATAGATAAAGGAGCATTTTAATTGCAGGAGTGTATCTTCTATGAGTGCTGATACCATTCTCATTAAATTTGTTTAGCTGCTTGGAGAAAGAAACAGACATGAAAACTTCCACAGGATTTGGTTCAACAAAGATATCCAGGTTACATGAACAGGCAGATGGAAAATTGGGAAAAGAGCCTACACATTGACTAAAGTTGACCAAGGAATACTATCTAGAATAAATAAGAAATCAGTTACATTAAGAAGTAGAGACCTCCATACAGAAATGGAGGTTAGGACGTGAGCAGAGAACTCCCAGAAGGGGTTACACAGGCAAGCAAACAGATGGTTTTAAGACAAGGAAAGGGAAGAGGAAAACGACTATGGATTTTCACTGTACACCTACTCATTTCCTCAGATTAGAAAGTGCCCGATGTCGATAGATATACAGGGAGAAATCAGTCCCCGTGGCCTGCTGGTGAGAACAGAGAATGGAGAAGTGTAGTCTTCACGTGCTCTGTGCACCAGCACATGTGCCCCTGAGCATCTACCTCGATGGCTCAGACCTATCTGGAGGGAGCACGTCAGACATAGCCCTGCTTGTAGTGCAGGAAAAGACAAACCTGCTTGGGACCCATAACTGGGCGGGGGCAGGTCCCATGGCTGGAAGCAAACACTGGAGGCCCAGCCAGGACTTTGGTGCACATACAGCAGCATAGATAGACCCATAAAATGATGCTGAGTGAATGACGCAAAAGGCGGCTGAACGTTCCAGCATATTTCATTGGGCACATTAAAAATAGAGCACCCGACACTCTTCTGTAGGATGCTGTAATGGCGTATACATGACACTATACACTTGTCAAAACGCACAGAGAGTGCAACACAGACAGGGAGCCCTAATGTAAGTGTGGGCTGAGCTAATATAACGTATCCTGATTGGTTCACCACCTGGAACGAGCCACACACTCTTACCAGACTGTACAACGTTCAGCAGGATCCCTGGCCTCAACACTCCAGATTCCAGTAGCATCCCTCCCTCCCCACAAGCTGTGACAGCAGAAAGGGCATTGAGGCATGTACAATTATTTCAAGGGGACAGAATCATCCCCAAAAAACAATAGTGACCTAGAAGCTGCAAAGGTCACTAGGCTGAGATAGGAACCCAGGACCCATCAGGGGCAACTGAGAAAAGTCCACCAGCTCCCTAAGGCGAAGAGCCTGTCTTACCACCCTTCTCCCGGAAACTTCCCATCCCCAACTGGGGCTTACTCCCCCAAAACTGTCCAAATATTGCCACCTACCCTGTCCCTCCTGGTCCACCTCAGCCTGGGCTGCCTCTTCCAGGAAGCAGCCAGCAGGGGAGGGCAGAAGATGCTCTCCTGTGTTATTCTGACAGCAGCACACAAGGGCAGGCGTGAGGCCAGATCTCTGGGCTCCCGGAACTGATGCTGTGTGCTTTATCCCTGCTGCAGCTCCCAGCACGCTGCTCCCCAGGGCCACCCCAGGAACGCCAATCTGGAGGCTGCCCTCAGGGTCTGGAGTGGCCAAGAGCATCATCAGAGAACCTCCAGGGACCTCTAGAGTCTACTCCTTCCTCCAGCTCTCTAACACAACCACGGCTCCCTGCTGCTCTGTCTGCCCAGAGACCTCAGTCCCTGCTGAGCACTAGGAGCTCCCAGTCTTGGGAGAGACAGGGCTGTAGTAGATGCCCTCAATCCTTTAGGGTCAGAGGGGAGGCAGGAGCTGGAGCAGCTCAGAGCGGAATCCTGGGCTCTGCTCTGCAGTCAAGGCAACTGGAGGGCTTCCCAGAATAAGGGTTATTTAGAGCTAGGTCTTAGAGAGTTGTTTATCCTGCCCATTAGAAGCGTTCAGTGTCTCCTGGCCACACTGGATCACCCCACCTCCCCTCATGGTCAAGTTCTACCCTATCCCTGTCATCCTGGTGATCCAAGCATGAGAGTCCACATCAACATAAGCCTCTCTGTGACATAACCAAACAGATATTTGGTCTCCTGTGTTGTCCTTGTTTACTGTCCACTGATGAGAGTCTTTGTATACTCACGAGATGACTGGTAGCTGTGGTTTAATGTTATAACACATCTTCTTCCTCCAACTCAAATATCTGACCTCACCTTCGAGTAATAGTTAAGATCTGCAGAAGGCCTCCTTCCTGATCCTCAGAGCTATCGTTTCCCAAATGCCAGCATGGGAGTCAGACAGACCTCAATCTCCATATGACCCCTTCCATCACATGTTGCATGATCTCCACCATTTATCATCTGTGTAAATGAGGTACCCAACATTGGACCTCTCTTTGTGCCATCTTGAGATAGCAGTGTGCCTACAAAGCATTCCCCAGATAGATTCATCCAAACTCAGGAATGAGAAATTGATGTTTATTGAAAAGAATGTGGGGGAAAAAGGGAAAAGACTCTCTATAAGCTGTCAGAAAGCAACACCCTTTTAACACGCACTGAACCTCCTCCCTTCTCTCTCTCTTTTCATATTTATCCCCCTCTCCCTCTCTTCCTCTCTCACTCTTCTTTCCCTTTTCCCTCCTCATATGAAAATTGCTCTTCTCTCAACTTGCTTCTTATTCTTCATTCCGTTCCCAGATTTTTCCCCATATCCAATTTTACTCAAGTGTCTGTTCAGATAAATGAAAAGGATTCCTATCCCACTGCTTCTCTTCCTCTCTCTCTCTCCCTCTTTCTCTCTCTCTCTCTCCCCCCCCCCATTTCCCTCTCTCTCTCCAGTTCACCTTCAGAATCCAATTTAACATAGAAAACCTCCCTTCAAGTCTGTCCCTTCCAAGGCAGTGAGAAATTATAAATAGTAAATCATCTTCTTGGAGACTAATAGCTTAATTTCTTTTGTGGATTTGTTATTATTTAAAAGACAATACTATAAACCACTGATTAAATGCTGGATGAAATGCTGGAGTCAAATATAATTATTCTGCTTAATTTTCTTTGTCCTTATGTTGGAGGAGTGGAAAGTCTTCCCTTGTATGACCATTCAAGTAACCTTGTGTTTCAGTGCCCAGACATATCCCCGTGATGCTCCTCACTGGCCCATAGAAGAGATCACATTCTTAGACAGAGGTAATGGGAAGGAGTTCATCACATGGGATCAAGAACAAGAGATCATGGTCACTAAATCCCATGCAAGAGGGGTGAAACTTTGGGGAAAAACAAATACCCAGCATGCATCCAATACCCAAGGGTATGTATATTTTCATTTATTTGAGTTCCACATATGAGTGAAAACATATGCTATCTGTCTTTCTCTGACTGACTTATTTCACTTAGCGTAATACCTTCCTGTCCATCCATGTTGCTACAAATGGCACAATTTCATTCTTTCTCATTGCCAAGTAGTATTCCATGTATATATAAACCAACCACATATTCTTCATCCATTCATCAATTGATGGACATTTAGGCTCTTACCATAATTTGGCTACTGTTGAAAGCACTGCTATAAAAATGTTGCATTTTTATACACCAATAATGAAGCAACAGAAAGAGAAATCAAGAAACTGATCCCATTCACAATTGCACAAAAAGCCATAAAATACCTAAGAATAAACCTAAAAAAAGATAAAAGAGATCTATATGATAAAAACTATAGAAAACTTATGAAGGAAATTGAAGAAAATGCAAAGAAATGGAAAAACATTCCATGTTCATGGATTGGAAGAACAAATATAGTTAAAATGTCATTACTACTCAAAGCAATCTACACATTCAATGCAATTCCAATCAAAATTGCACCAACATACTTCTCAAAACTAGAACAAACTATCCTAAAATTTGTATGGAACCACAAAAGACCCTGAATAGCCAAAGTAATACTGAAGAATAAAACCAAAAAGAGAGGTATCACCATCCCAGACTTTAGCCTCTACTACAAAGCTGTCATCATCAAGACAGTATGGTATTGGCACAAAAACAGACACATAGACCAATGGAATAGAATTGAGAACTCAGAGCTGGACCCAAAGGTATACAGCCAACTGATCTTTGACAAAGCAGGAAAGAACATCCAATGGAAAAAAGACAGCCACTTTAACAGATGGTGTTGGGAGAACTGGACAGCAACATGCAGAAGATTGAAACTAGATCAATTTCTCACACCATACACCAAAATAAGCTCAAAATGGATAAAGGACCTGAACGTGAGACAGGAAACAATCAACACCCTAGAGGAGAAAGCAGGAAACAACCTCCTTGACCTCCACCGCAGCAACTTCTTACTTGACACATCCCCAAAAGCAAGGGAAACAAGAGCAAAAATAAACTATTGGGACCTCATCAAGATTAAAAGCTTCTGCACAGCAAAGGAAACAATCCACAAAATTAATAGGCAACCAACGGAATGGGAAAAGATCGTTGCAAATGGCATATCAGACAAAGGGTTAATATCCAAAATCTATAAGGAACTCACCAAACTACACGCCCGAAAAACAAACAACCCAGTGAAGAAATGGGCAGAAGATATGAACAGACACTTCTCCAAAGAGGACATCCAGATGGCCAACAGACACATGAAACGATGCTCAGCATCCCTCCTCATCAGGGAAATACAAATCAAAACCACACTGAGACACGACCTCACGCCAGTCTGAGTGGCTAAAATGAGCAAATCAGAGGACTCTAGATGCTGGTGAGGATGTGGAGAAACGGGCACCCTCCTGCACTGTTGGTGGGAATGTAAACTGGTGCAGCCCCTCTGGAAAACAGTGTGGAGGTTCCTCAAAAAATTAACAATAGAATTCACCTATGACCCAGCAATAGCACTGCTAGGGATTTACCCAAGGGATATAGGAATGCTGATGCATAGGAGCACATGTACCCCAATGTTCATAGCAGCACTCTCAACAATAGCCAAAACATGGAAAGAGCCTAAGTGTCCATCAACAGACGAATGGATCAAGATGTGTTTTATCTATAGGATGGAATTACATGGCAATGAGAAAGAATGAAATCTGGCCATATGTAGCAACATGGATGGACCTTGAGGGTGTTATGCTGAGCGAAATAAGTCAGGCAGAGAAGGACAAATATCATATGTTTGCACGTATAGGAGGATTAGGGGAACTTAACAGAGGACCGCGGGGGAGAAAAAGGGGGGAAATGGTGGCAGAGAGGGAGAGAGGCAAACCATGAGAGACTCTTGAATGATGAGAACAAACTGAGGACTGATGGGTATGGGGGCAGGGAGGGGGAGATGGGCATGAAGGAGGGCACTTGTGGGGATGAGCACTGGGTTTTATATGGAAACCAACTTGACAATAAACTATTTGTAAAAAAAAAAAAAAAAAGGAAAAAAGGAAAAAAGAAACAAAAAAAGCACTGCTATAAACATTAGGGTTACATGTGCCCCTATGAATCAACGCTCCGGTATCTTTTGGATGAATTCTTAGTAGTGCTATTTCTAGGTCATAGGGTAGTTCTATTTTTTATTTTTTGAGGAAGCTCCACACTGCTTTCCAGAGTGGTTGCCCCAGTTTGCATCCCCACCAACAGTGAAAGATCATTCCTGTTTCTCCACATCCTCGCCAGCATCTGTTGTCTCCCGAGTTGTTAATTTTAGCCATTCTGACCCATGTGAGGTGGTATCGCAGTGTGGTTTTTGTTTCTATTTTCCTGATGATGAGTGATATCCTACACCAGGCCTATGGAGACAGACCTTATTATCCCCAGCTCTTCTCCCATATTTTCTCATGACCAAACTGGCTATCAGGAGCTTAGGGGACTCAATTTTCTCTGAAAGCTTTTCTTTAAGGCTTTCTCAAGCTCCTTATTTCTTCAGCTGAAAATGATCAGGCTGAGAAAGAGGTGAAGACTATATAGGTGGTGGCCATCAGGGGGTTACTTTCCATAGAATGGGGTCCCTTGGGCTTGAGGTAGATAACGGAGGCAAAGCCGTAGTGCACAATGACCACAGTGAGGTGGGACACGCACATGGAGAAGGTCTTGTGTCTGCCCTCGGCAGAGGGGATCCTCAATATGGCGGTCACGATGAAGACATAGGAGAGGACGATGAGGAATAAACAGCCCATCAGAGCTAAGACACACACCAAGATCACATCCAGGGTGACAGAGGCTGTCTCCTTCCCACAGCCAACTTTAGAAGGGGAAACACGTGGCAGGCAAAATGGTGGATCACGTTAGACCCACAGAAGATGAGGTGAAAAACTATCAAGGTCACCACCATGCCTATGACTTAGCCACCAGCCCAGCACCAGGACTCAAGACAGAGCAGCTGTGGGGACTCAGGAGCACATTGTAGCGTGGTACGCAGGGGGGGTGAGGGGGACATGGGAGATGGCCATGTAGCAGTCGTACCCCATAATCATGAACAGAAAGGACTTCTCTGTGTCCTCACATTACTTTGCCCTATTATTCATTCATATTGCAAAGAAATGTTATTCAACACTTATTTTATATGGAAACGTTATAGGTGATGGGATACACCCATACCCAAGAACTGGGTCTCTGCTTTCCCCTTTCAAGGCCCAGTGAAAGAACCTGTCATATAACCAAAGATGACAGCACAGAATGATCAGAGATGTGATGAAGGCAGCAGAAACTAGTGTGGGTCACAGACCCAACCTGGGATTCAGAGACTTTGGCAATTGGTGATGTCTACACTGAGACATGAAGAGAGTGTGGGTATGATTCAGGCAAAGCAGGCACGTGGAACATGGGTTTCCTGAAAAAGTATAGCAAGTGCAAAGGCTCAGGGTGACAGAGGCGTGGTGCATTGGGGACAGTGGTTGTCCAGTGCACCCCACAGCATTGGAGGTGGCTAGAGGAATTCTGGAATGTGAAGGCAGACAGGTGGGAAGGGCAAGACCATGGTATCTACTTAAGGAGTCTGTTCCAAGGACAACAAGGAACTCTAAATACCCTCAAAATGCGTGCAAAATGCACTATTATCACTCCTGAGAGAAGGGCTTTAGAAGCTGTGTGTCAGGAATTGGACAAAGACCAAATGTGTTATTATAGCCCAAGCATGCACATTCTAGTGTAGATGTTCTGGCTTGGATCACCAAGATGACAGGGATAGGGTAGAACTTGACCATGAGAGGAGGTGGGGCGATCCAGTGTGGCCAGGAGACACTGGACACTTCTATAGACCAAAAGAAACCACTCTCCAAGACCCAGCTGCTTATAACCCTTATTCTGGGAAGCCCTTCAGCTGCCTTGACCCCAGGGCAGAGCCCAGGATTTCTCTCTGGGCTTCAGCTCCTGCCTCCCCTCTAACCCTGCCCTGACCCTAAAGGATTGAGGACATCTACTCCAGCCCTGACTCCCCAAGACTGGGAGCTCCTAGTCCTCAGCAGGGACTGGGGCTCTCTGGGCAGACAGAGACAGCTGGGGGACGTGGTTGTGTTGGAGAGTTAGAGGAAGGAGTAGAGGCTGGAGGTCCCTGGAGGCCTTCTGATGATGCTCTTGGCCACTCCAGACCCTGAGGGCAGCCCTTCCCAGTTGGCATCCTGGGGTGGCCCTGGGGAGCAGCGTGCTGGGAGCTGCAGCAGGGATAAAGCACACAGCATCAGTTCTGGGAGCCCAGAGGTCTGGCCCACACCTGCCCCTGTGTGCTGCTGTCAGAGTAACACAGGAGACCGTCTTCTGCCCTCTCCTGCTGGCTGCTTCCTGGAAGAGGCAGCCCAGGCTGAGGGGGACCAGGAGGGACAAGGTAGGTGGCAATAGTGGGACAGTTGTAAGGATCAAGGTCCAGACAGCAGATGGAAACAGGGCCTGGCGGAAGGATTGTAAGACAGATTCTTAACTTTGGGGAGCTGCCGGGAGTGCTTCTCAGGGTGCCCATGCTGGGTCCTGGGCTCTTCACCCAGCCTAGTGCATCTTGCAGCTTCTAGGTGTGGTCCTCAGACGACAGTGATTCTACTCCCCAGGACACAGGTGGACATATCTGGAGACATCTTTTACTGTTGTGACTCATGATTGGTGGGGACACTAATGACATTGGTGGGTTGAAGACAGAGATCCTGTTAAATATTATATAATTCACAAAGCAGTCACCCCCACAGAGAATATATGACCCCAAATTCCGGGCATACTGACATTCAGAAACCTGGCTCCGGGTGTGTATCTTGCCTGTACTGTTGGGTCCTGAGTTGGGTGACGGTGGCCTTTGCTAACCTGGAGGTGAGCCTTGTGGGGAGGCAGAGGGGTTGAGCTGGAGGCGCTCCTGGATGCAGGTGTGTGACATGAGCTCAGCACCTGTGTGTGAGCCATCCTGTGTGAGACCAGAGTGGACAGAACTCTCTCCTGCACCTGTCAGAGGAGATGGGGGAGCCCAGCCCGGAGAACTGCAGCCACTCCACCAAGCAGCGGGTGGGAAGGCAGACTGCAGGGTGAGGCAGGGGGAGGGGAGGGGCAAGGTTGGACCAGACACTCATGGAGCTGTGTTGTCAGGTTAGCAGAGGCCCTAAGGGCCCCAATGGGTCAGAGACCATGAGTTTAGAATGGGACCACCTGGTGCATCTGGTACAGACTGATGACAAGAGAGCAGCTCAGAGGACAGAGAAGTGATCAGAGTCAGTGACAACCACCCACAGTAGGTACACATGGAGCCTTTTCTGTGAATCCTCGTGGAAGATAGAAGTTCTAGAGAGAGTTCTCTGCTTAATCCCAGTTTTCAGCTTGGGACATGAGGTTCAGGGCTGGAATGTTCCTTCTCAGACACACACAGCAGAAGCTGGGCCTTGAACCCTGGCCCTGATGACTGCACACCTGGGGTGTGTTTCAGACAGATGTCTCTGGAAGCCAGAGTGGAGTGGGAGGAGGGGAGGGGCCTGGGGCAGTGAGCCGCGCAGGGAGGGAGGTGGAGCCATGCAGATGGAGAGGAGCAGAGCACACAGCTGTTTAGGGGGAGAAAGGGTCCTGAGCGATGGGGGGTGAGGCGCAGAAAGGGGCTGACACTGGCGTCTCAGCTCCTGGCCTGGGGGGCGGATACCTGCATGGTCAGAGGACTGTTTCCAGCTACCGGCCCAGCCTTCCTCTCTCCAGGGACGTCCCTCCCTGCTCTGCTGGTTCCCTGTCCTCTAGGCTCCAGGCTGACCGCCACTGTGGGGGATCCTTCGGAACAACACCCCAGTAAGACCGGGGGTGCAATTGTGGCTGGGTCCTGTCCCAGAGCAGAGGATTTCAGGCGCTCTGGGCACAATCGAGGCTCAAGTTATCCATAAAAGTATTTTTTTTTTTATATTATGGTGGATTCAGGTGCGGAGGTTTGAGTCAATGACATTTCTGAGTCGCTGCTTTTGACAGTCCCTGGTTTTCACAACGTCCTTCTATTATTTTGTTCACGTTCCCTGCCAACCACCTGTCCCTCCAGTGTCAACAACCCTTCTCCCACAGGAAAGGTATGCGTTTTGATTGGCAGATACTTGTACATACGTGCTGTCTTCTCTGTGCATAAATGTGCTGTAAATTATTTGTATCTTTTTAAATTTTATAAAACTTTTTTTTACTTTTTGATTTTATAGTAAAGTTATAGGTTTACAAAAAAATACATACCTCCTCTCTCCCTCAGACCGTTTCCTCTTTTACCTCTTGCAATAGAGCATTTGTTCCTGTCGGTGAGCCGATACGACTACTTGTTATTAACTAGACCTGCAGGATACACCAGGGTTCCTGTCTGCGTCCCACATTCTGTGGATTCTGACACAGTATAATGGCACGTATCCACTGCGACAGAACCCTGCAGAATAGTGTCACAATACGCCAAAATGTTATTATGCTGCAGCGTTCATCTGCTTTTTTGCCTCACACTCAGTATCATTTTGCGGGTTAATTTATGCTGCTGTGTGTGCATCAGACTCCTGGCTGGGGCTCCAGGGGTTTGCATCCAGCCCATGTGACCTACTCCCTTCCAAAGAATGGACAAGCAGGCTTCCCACCCAGTTCCCCGCTGAAAGCAATGCTATGGAAAGAGGGAGCTGATCTGCTCCCCTGTAAATACCTTTGAGCACTCACAATAGATGCTGAGGAGCACATGTGCCGGTGCACAGAGTACGTGAACTCCTCATTCCCACTATTTTGTGTTCTCACAGGCTGTGCACGAGGGTTGCTTTCTCCCCAAATCTGATCAACACCAGAGAGTTTCTATCTTGGGACATTGAATAAATATACACTGGATTTCGATTGCATTCTCCTTCCTTTTCTCTCTCTGTCCCTCTCTCTTTTAGCATGTTTTTTATTTGCCTGTGCCACACCTTCTGTGAGTTCTCCGCTCAGACTTTGCTCATTTCTCTTCTTTTTCTCTACACATCTTTCTGTATCAAGCTTTCTGCTTCTTGTAGATGTAACTGTTTATTCTAGACCATATTCCTTGGTCCTTTTTGTACAATGAAAATTATTTTTCTCACTTTTCCATCTCCCATTAACTGGATCCAGGATATTTTCTGTTAACACAAAAACCCTTCTTGTGGATGTTGTTGTGTCTTTCAAATCATGTAAATTTTGTGCTTCTGAAGTTTGTTAAAGAAGCCCTTCTTTGGGCACCTAGGTCACTCAGTCAGTTGAATGTCCAGCTCTTGATTTTCACTCAGGTCATGATCCCAGGGTTATGGGATCAAGGCCTGGTCAAGCTCCATACTGAGCTTGGAGCCTGCTTAAGATTCTGTCTCTCTCTCCCTTTGCTCCTCTCCCCTGCTCTTTCTCTCTTAAACAAAAACAAACACAAAACAAAAGAAGTTTTCCATTCCCAGTTCAACAAAATTATTCTCCTATACCTTCTCCTATTAACTTTATAGCATCATGTTTCATATTTATGTCAAAAATCCAACTGGATTCCACCTATGCATGTTTATAGGCAGAAATTCATATTTACTTTGCTTCTAAACAGGACCAGTTTCCCCACCACAAACTCCTAAACAATCCCTCTTTTCCCAATTTGTGCTCCCACAATTATCACATATTAAGTTTTAAATCTTGCAGGGATATTTTCTGAGGTATCCAATTAATTTGATCAGAGTCTGTGTCTATTCCAGGTTCACACTTGAAAATGACAATGAGGGGCACCTGGGTGGCTCAGTCGACTAAGCGTCCAACTTCAGCTCAGGTCATGACTCACGATTCGTGGGTTTGAGCCCCGTGTAAGGCTCTGTGCTGACAGCTCAGAGCCTGGAGCCCCTTTCAGATCCTGTGTCTCCCTCTCTCTCTGACCCTCCCCTGCTCACACTGTCTCTCTCTCTCTCAGAAATAAAAAAAAAAAGCATTAAAAAAAAAAAGCAAATGACAATGATGTGTATAATGTCGATAATGAGTCTCCACACTTGCCAGGGCATTTGTCTCCAATTTAATCCGTTTTAATGATACAATTGTAACTGGTATTGATTCCTCAATATCTCTTTCTGCTGCTTCATTATTGGTGTATAGAAACACAACCCATTTTTGTACATTGATTTTATATCCTGCAGCTTGGCTGAATTCATGTATCAGCTCTAGAAGTTTTTTGGTGGAATCTTTTGGGTTTTCCTTGTAGAGTGTCATGTCATCTGTGAAGAGTGAAAGTTTGACTTCTTCCTTGCCTATTTGGAGGCCTTTTATTTCTTTTTGTTGTGTGATTGCCGAGGCTAGGACTTCCAGTCCGATGTTGAACAACAGTGGTGAGAGTGAACACCCTTGTCGTGTTCCTGACCTTAGGGGGAAAGCTCAGTTTTCCCCATAGAATGATACTAGCTGTGGGCCTTTCATATATGGCTTTTCTGATGTTAAGGTACGTTCCTTCTATCCCTACTTTCTTGAGGGTTTTTATCAAGAAAGAATGCTATATTTTGTCAAATGCTTTTTCTGCATCTATTTAAGGATCATAGAGCTCTTGGGGCGCCTGGGTGGCTTAGTCGGTTAAGCGTCCGACTTACGTTTGGGTCATGATCTCGCAGTTCGTGGGTTGGAGCCCCGCGTCGGGCTCTGTGCTGACTGCCAGCTCAGAGCCTGGAGCCTGTTTCAGCCTGTGACTCCCTCTCTCTCTGACCCTCCCCTGCTCACGCTGTCTGTCTCTCTCTCTCTCCTAAAAATAAATAAAACATTTAAAAAAATTAAAAAAAAAAAGGATCATAGAGCTCTTATCCTTTCTTTTATTAATGTGATGTATCACATTGACTGATTTGTGAATATTGAACCAGTCCTGCAGGCCAGGAATAAATCCCACTTGATCATGGTGAATAATTCTTTTATTGTACTGTTGCATTCGATTTGATAGTATCTTGCTGAGAATTTTTGCATCCCGGTTCATCAGGGATATTGGCTTGTAATTCACCTTTTCAGTAGGGTCTTTAGTTTTGGAATCAAGGCAATTCTGGCTTCATAGAATGAGTTTGGAAGTTTTCCTTCCATTTCTATTTTATTTGGAACAGTTTGAGAAGAACAGATATTAACTCTGCTTTAAATGGTAGAATTCTCCTGGAAGCCATCTGGCCCATGACTCTTATTTGTTGGGAGATTTCTGATAACAATTCAATTTTTTTGCTCATGATGGGCCTGTTCAAATTTTCTATTTCTTCCTGTTTGAGTTTTGGTAGTGTGTGAGTTTCTAATAATTTGTCTATTTCTTCCAGATTGTTCATCTCGTTGACATATAATTTTTCATTGTATTTTCTTATATTGTTGGTATTTCTGTAGTTTTGGTTGTGATCTCTCCTCTTTCATTTGTGATTTTATTTATTTGGATCTCTCTTTTCTTTTTTAGAAGCCTGGCTAGGAGTTTATCAATTTTGTTTATTTTTTCAAAAAACTAGCTCTTAGTTTCATTTATCTGTTCTACTGAGTTTTCTAAAATTCTGTGTTATTTATTTCTGTTCTAATCTTTATTATTTCCTTTCTTCTGCTTGCTTTGGGTTTTATCTGCTGCTCTTTTTCTTGCTCCTTTAGGTGTGAGGTTAAGTTGTGTATTTGGGATGTTTCTTGCTTCTTCAGATAGGCCTGATTGATATCCAATGTATTTTCTTCTTGGGACTGTCTTTGCAGCATCCCAAAGGGCTTAGACTGTTGTGTTCTCATTTTCATTTGCTTCCATGTATTATTAAAAACATTTTTTGATGTTTATTTATTTTTGAGAGAGAGCAAGAGACAGAGTGTGAGCAGAAGAGGGGCATAGAGAGAAGGAGACACAGACTCTGAAACAGGCTCCAGGCTCTGAGCTGCCAGCACAGAGCCCGATGCAGGGCTCAAACTCATGGACTACAAGATCATGACCTGAGCTGAAGTCCAATGTTTAACCAACTGAACCACCCGGGCACCCCTGCTTTTTTAAAGTTTCTTCTTTAATTTCCTGGTTAGCCCATTCATCCTTTAGTAGAATGTTTGTTAACCTCCATGTATTTGAGGGCTTTCCAATTTTTTTCTTGTGGTTGATTTCAAGTTTCTAGCATTGTGATCTGAAAATATGCCTGGTATGATCTCAATCTTTTTGTATCTATTCAGGGCTGATTTTTACAAGATTGATATAGTTTTGTACTGACTTTATTTTTCAGAAGGAACTTGAGGAAACTTTTATCAAATATACAGTAGATTCACTGTAGCTGTAATGCAGATGTCCTGATGATGTAATCATTACCACACTCGCTCACCCATCCGAGAGGGTAGATTGTCCTCCCCGTATTCAGACCATCATCTGCATTTTTTCTCATGGTTAACATTTCTGCATATGGCAGTATTGCGTGTGTTTGATTAATTACTAGATATCATATAACAGAACTTTTCAAAATGTGATATGAGTGCCCTGGAGTCCCGGAGACGCTTTCTGGGGCACCATCAGGTCCTTACTTTTCTGTTTTTCATCATATGCTTCAACTAAAACAACATATTGCCACAGGGTGAATGAAGAAGCAGATACAAGCATCAATTTGTCTCCCATCCAAGTTTGTTAAAAGGTAAAAACAAGCAAACAAATAAATACAAAAAAATCCCAGCAACTCTTCTCACTAAATTTTGTAAATGTAGTTACTTTCCTAAAAATATGTTACTTATATTGACATTGAGCAGGTGACTATTCTTTTGAATGTATGCATAATAAATATTTTCACACAATCTCAGTGTTAATTTCTGATAAAATCTCTATAAAAATGGAGAGTTATAATGCACTCACACAAACCCATCAGAGTCTCAAATTTTCTGGTACAGAAATCACCAGACCACAATGCTAGAGAGCTGTTTTTAAGTTTGTGTCATTATTGGGAATGTTATCTTAGTTTTACTTAAAGTTTATACTTTGAATGCTTACTGCTGGAATAATTCTGTGAGAAATACTGTATGTTGTGAGTGGATCTAGTCTTCTGCAGACTGTGTTCTCATTGCCGTGGTATGTTATGTCTTCAATCTTTTCCTTTTTCTGGGTGAACGAACAAGCAAGTCTCTTTCCTTCCAATCCTTATGTGCCTCCTTTCTTTTTCTTACTTTATAGCACCGCTCACGACTTTCAGCTCCATGCTGAAGAACAGCAGAACCAGTGAGTATCCTTGTCATTTCTCAATTCTAACAGACGCAGTATCCATTTCGTATATTGTCTGGGATGTACTGTTGCATAGATTCTTGATCTTCATGCTGGTCACCTTCATTCCCTTTCTGATCTCACCAGATGCAGCATCCATGGCTGGTCAGAACTATAGCCTGGTGTCTGAATTCATCCTCGTGGGCTTCTCCAACTTCCCACAGCATCTCCTTCCTGCCTTCTTCCTGCTGTACCTGCTCATGTACCTGTTCACGCTGCTGGGCAACCTCCTCATCATGACCACCGTGTGGAGAGAGCACAGCCTGCACACGCCCATGTACCTTTTCCTGTGTGCCCTGTCCACCTCTGAGATTCTGTTCACTGTTGCCGTCACCCCGCGCATGCTGGTTGACATGCTCTCCACCCACCGCACCATCACCTTTGTGGCTTGTGCCAGCCAGATGTTCTTCTCCTTCACGTTTGGCTTCACACACTCCTTCCTGCTCATGATCATGGGCTACGACCGCTACGTGGCCATCTGCCACCCTCTGCGCTACAAAGTGCTCATGAGCAACCGTGACTGTGCCCGACTAGTATCCTGGACCTGGGCTGGTGGCTCAGTCATGGGAATGATGGTGACCCTGATAGTTTTTCACCTCACCTTCTGTGGGTCTAACGTGATCCACCATTTTCTATGCCATGTGTTTTCCCTCTTGAAGTTGGCCTGTGGGAATGAGAATTCTTCTGTCACGCTGGGTGTGATCCTGGTGTGCGTCTCAGCTCTGATGGGCTGTTTATTCCTCATCGTCCTCTCCTATGTCTTCATCGTGGCCGCCATATTGAGGATCCCCTCTGCCGAGGGCAGACACAAGACCTTCTCCACGTGTGTGTCCCACCTCACTGTGGTCATTGTGCACTACAGCTTTGCCTCCATCATCTACCTCAAGCCCAAGGGACCCCATTCTATGGACAGTAACACCCTGATGGCCACCACCTATACAGTCTTCACCCCCTTTCTCAGCCCGATCATTTTCAGTCTTAGGAATAAGGAGCTCAAGAACGCCATAAAGAAAAGCTTCCAGAGAAAATTCAGTCCCTTAAGCTCCTGATGGCTAGTTTGGTGGTGAGTAAAATGACAAATGGCTGGGGATAATAAGGTCCCATCCCCATAAGACTGTTGTAGGGATTCAGTATAAGAAAATACTGAGTAAGTATTGTTGGATGCATCGATAGGTGTTGGATACCTGCTAGGTATTTGTTTTTCTCCAATTTTTGTGCCTCCCTCTTGCATAGGATCTAGGGATCATGACGTCATGTTTAAGACCCCATGTGATGAACTCCATTCCATTTCTTCTGTCTACAAATGTGTTATCTATTTGTGGACCTGTGGAGAGCATCACATGATGTGTCTGGGCACTGATGTCCATGGTTCTTCTTAAACGGAGAAGGAAGGAAAGACGTTCCTTTCACCACCATATGGATGAACAAAAGTAAGCATAATAATAAATGTCATCAGCTCTTCTTTCAAGCATGCATCCAGTATTTTATATACCTTTTAATATAAAAATGTACACAAACTAAATAAGCTATTTCTCTCCAAGAAGCTGGTTGACTCTATATAATTGCTTCTGTCTTTGGAGGGGATAGAGTCTAAGGGAGTTTTTCTACCTTAATCTGTGTTGAATGAAGGATATCAGAATGTGAAATGAAGGGAAAGAGAGGGAGAGGGAGGTTGGGAGTAAGAGAGGGAAAGAGAGAGGGGGGAGGAGAGGGTTCAGCGCTTGGATAAGAACATACAGAATGTTTAAAGAGTGTTGCTATCTGGCATCTTATGGAAATCCTTTCCCATTTTTCCCCGCATTACTTTCAATAAAACATCAATTTCTCACTCCTGTGTTTTCTTGAATCTGACTGGGGGATGTGTTGGAGGACACAGTGCTATCTCAAGATGGCACAAAGAGAGGTCAAGGGTGTGGGTACCCCCTTTATGCCCATGAGAAATGTTGGTGGAGGTCACACAACATGTGAAGGAAGGGGTCATATGCAACTTTAGGTCTGTCTGACTCCCATGCTGGGATTTGGGAAATCACTTGTTTGAGCATCCAGGAGGAGACTTCCATTGGTATAAATTCTTACTCAAACTTGGTCAGATATTTGAGTTGTAGGCAGAAGGTGTTTTATACCAATAAACCTAAGGATGGCTGTCACACATGAGTGCCTGCTGTTTGCCAAATGCTGTGGGGAGGGTTTCCTATGTATTCACTCTTCTAGGACTCAAAATAAATTATTCTTTCTCCACATTTATATATGACCCACATCTACTCCTATTCATGTTTTTGAAATGCAGAAAATGCAAATCTGATAGATCATTTGTCCCAGGCCACAGCACTACAATGGGGGGAAGCAGGATCGATTACAATGTGCACGTGTGTGCAGTTGGTGATCAGGAACCCGCCTCTCAGGTGTCTGCAGAGAGAAGTGTGGTGCTGACCGGGAGCAGAAGGCTGTCATTAGAAGGAACAGGCCCCTTTCAGGGAAGGAGGCAGGTGCATCCCTAAGCACACACCCCTTTCACACAGCCAGAGGGAAACACTGCCTCCAGGGGACTTCATGAGACACTTGTCTCACTAACACTGACAATGAGACCTTAGCAAAACTGGCTACAGCAGTTTTGGGGTTCCATTCATTATTTTACTTAGTATTGGCTCACTAACTAATGCCACCCCTCCCCATCAAGATGTCCTTATCCATGGTGCATTTGGGGACATTGGTATGTTCAGTTTACCAGGGAGACTTGGAAGTCACCAAGAGGGTGCTGGAATGAGATGTAGACATGTGGGGAGGGTAAGAGCATGTGAGACCATGGTGTCCACTTAAGGAGTTCGTTCCGAGGGCAATGGGAAACTCTACCCTTCAAATACATACAGAAAAGAGCTGTATGATACTCTATTATGTGAACATATGCTTTAGACATTTCCATTTGGGGGTTCCTGCAAATGATGTTGTTATGATGTCTACTACATGTCCTTTAGTGGATTAATACTTACATGTTGTGTTGAGTCTGTAGCTACAAGTGTAAATGCCAAGTCATAGGGGATAATTATGTTTGACTTGAATAGATATTGGCAAACAGTTTAGCGAAGTGGTTGTACCAAGAAAAAAATTTTAATCAAAATCAAGTTAGTTAACATACAGTGCTTTAGGGGCACCTGGGTGGCTCAGTCGGTTAAGCATCCAACTTCAGCTCAGGTCATGATCTCACGGCTCGTGGGTTCGAGCCCCACGTTGGGCTCTGCGCTGACAGCTCAGAGCCTGGAGCCTGCTTCAGATTCTGTGTCTCCCTCTCTCTCTGACCCTCCCCTGCTCATGCTGTCTCTATCTCTATATCAAAAATAAATAAAACATTAAAAAAAACATATAGCGCTTTGGATTCAGGAGTAGAATTTAGTAATTTCTTACATACAACACTCAGTGCTCATCCCTACAAGTGCCCCTCTGCCCACCCATCTCCCTTCCAGCATCCTTCAGTTTGTTTTCTGTACTTAAGACTCTTATGGTTTGCCTCTCTCCCTGTTTTTATCTTATTTTTCCTTCCCTTCCCCTACGTTCATTTGTTTTGTTTCTTAAATCCTACATATGAGTGATATCATATATTTCTTTTTTTTCTGACTGACATATTTCACTTAGCACAATACAGTAAACCTTGGAATGTGAGCATAATTCATTCTGGAAACATGATTGTAATCCAAAGCACTTGTCTATCAAAGTGAATTTCCCCATAAGAAAGAATGGAAACTCAGATGATTTGTCCTACAACCCCAAAATATTCATATAAAAATGATTAAAATACTGTAATATAATACAAAATAATAAAGAAAATATAAAGAAAAAACACAAATAACCTGCACTTACCTTTGAAAACCTTCGTGGCGGGTGTGAGAAACGCAAGAGACAGGAGGGTTATTGTGTAGGACGACTTTCACCATCACTAACAGAATCACTGCTACCTATTGGCTCAATGTAATCTTTTTCTGCATGGGGGCCATTGTATACACTTATGCAGATGTTGACTACAGCACAGTATTAATGAACTCTTGTCATATATTATATTTAATGTAAACTGACAATAAGGCAGCAGAAGAAAGGGCCTCTATCTGTAGGAAGGCAGCCTGACCTAGAATGAAGCAAAGCGTTCCTAAGCTTACTCTTGCATAGAGAAGCAAAAGACTGTCCATAGGTGCGCTGAAGTGACAAAAATACACTAGTGCCAGTTGTGGGCACCTTCCAACATTTTGAAAACTCATGTTTTTTGTCAAACACCTCAGCCTGAGACCGAGCATCTGTGCATGGTAGGCACTCATTCACAACCCCAGGGGGGGAGAGAGAGAGAGAGAGAGAGAACCCTTGGCTCAGTTGTGATCATGTGACATCCGGCGTCATGTAAGACCCATATTGCAAGACATTACTCATTTATCGACTTAAAATTTATTGGAGGAGCATCTGTGTGGCTTAGTAGGTTAAGCATGACTTCAGCTCAGGTCATAATCTCATAGTTCATGAGTTCAAGCCCCACTTTGGGCTCTGTGCTTATGGCTCAGAGCCTGGAGCCTGCTTCAGATTCTGTGTCTCTCTCTTTCTCTGCCCCTCCCCCAGAGAGCACGTGTGCTCTCTCTCTCAAAAATAAATATTAAATTTTTTTAAAGATTTTTTTTAAATGTTTTATTTATTTCTAGGAGAGAGAGAGAGAGAGAGAGACAGCGTGAGCAGGGGAGGGTCAGAGAGAGAGGGAGTCACAGACTGAAACAGGCTCCAGGCTCTGAGCTGGCAGTCAGCACAGAGCCCGACATGG